>NC_059108.1:72695435-73019185 GCF_020740685.1 Jaculus jaculus | reverse complement strand
GGGGAAGGCAGGGCCCAAATGCAAGTTCCAGAAGGAGACATTGGGAAAAGCTGGAGAGGGATAGGGAAGGTGGCTGAGCAACTTTTTAGGGTCGTATGGGCAACTGTAGTTGTATCATTGGTGATTCAAAGCCAGAAATCCTCCACAAGGGAGGGAGCCATTTGGTTTAACAAGGTGAAGACCATTTTAGGAACAGTAGTCAGGGGTGGGACACTCCCTGGAGAAGTGATTGTCAGTGGCCCTTGTTGGGCCAAATATTTTAGGTCTCTCACTGGTACCCAAATGGGTCTTTTATCATCTTGAGGGAAGACACATCCAAACCCTCTCCATGCTGTGAGGAGCAGGTTTGGTCCTCTCCAGGCCCCAGTCAATGGGTCCCTCCATCTTACCCAGATAGAACTGTAGGTAACGGATGAGGACCAATGTTTTTGAAAAGTAATAATTGTTTATTTTCTTTAGAAAAATTTAAAATATTTAGGGTAAATAATGACTTTTTTAGTTGGTCATTTGGGGGTAAGGATTCCCCCTTTTGTTTTTGTAATTGAGACTTGAGAGTATGATTATATCTTACAATGATCGCTTGACCCCAGGGGTTATATGGGATGCCTGTGGAGTATGAGATTCTCCAGGGAGTGACAATAAGATGAGGTTCTGTGCCAAACAACTGGACAGAGATGTCTCTGCCCTTGATAATGCAATCAGCAACCTGGTTGGTTATAGAATAAACTCTGGGGACCCTACCGATTGAGATGTAAACCCATTGGATAGGCTCACCTTCCTGGGCCAATAGTGCAGTGCATAATGTTTCTCCAGAGAAAATGCTTGACAGGAGAAACAGTATCTTTAATATCAATAATAGTTAGATAATAAGTGTTGGGGATGGCCGGGATCCAAGGGAGTCCTCTCTGGAGTGGTCCCAAAAGGTATCATCCTCTTACTTATTTTTCTTAAATCATGTAAAAGTCTCCAAGATTCATTAGGCCTTTTTTATAACAAAACAGGGGAATTCCAAAGACTTGTTGAAGGCCCTATATGTCCCAAAGCTAGCTGTTGTTTAACTAATATATGAAGATATTGGAGTTTAGGGGTAGGTATAGGCCACTGCTCAACCCACATGGGGTCCCCAGGTACCCATTGAATTTTTGGCACTGGGTGGTGAGCAGTGGCCCTTAGATTTGGGGGTGGACCTGATAGTGTTTTTGTCTAATCTTTTCAAAATGAGTGTCATTTCTGTGGTTAGGAAAGCTGGCCTGTCCTTGTTCAAACTGTTGTTCATATTCTTCCTGTTCTAGTATCCCCTCATAGAAGCCCTTGTGATCAATGGTGATATAAGCCTCAGCTTCTCCAAGTATATCCTGACCTAGGAGATTGGTCATTAGGTTGGACACCACCAGAGGGCACACCTCCCTATGGTTACTGTCAGGATCAGTCCAGGGCTGTCAGTTGGCCATTTCCTAGGATGTTAACTATCTGCCCACACCAAGTAAAGGTGGACCAGGGACTAAGTGCCATGAAGGAGGGACTTCCTCCTTTCTAATTAGTATTACACTGAGGCATAGAAGCCATTTTATCAGCCAAATTGTTTCTTCAAGAGGGACAGTGTGGTTAACCCCAGTGTCATTTTTGGCCTTACTCCTGGAATCAGGGGCATGGCCCAGTGTGTAACGGGACTGGGGATAGCCCCTGGGAGAGTTTAGAGGCTAACCCTAAAGACTGAACTTGGATTTCCAATCCTTGGTCCAGTAGAACCCATTCTTGCACGTGGGGAAAGGGGTACTAGGCACGTTAGGGGCCACAGGGACTATTAGGGTATTTTTGCCCAGTTGGGGCACTCCCTTTTAAAGTGACCCTCTTTGCCTCACCCAAAACAAAATGTCCCCTTTCCCCATGAGGTCTGTTGGAGGGCATAGACCAGAGCAGCCATATCCTCACAGCAGGCACTCTGTAAGGCCAATGCCATGGCCTTCACCTGATGGGAGCTGGATCCCATGTCTTTGGTGGCTATAATCCATTTACTCATACAGTGATCTTTTAGCCCAGTACAGGCCAAATTATGGTCACTTGTCATGCCTTCCCAGACCAGCATTTTAATGAACTTGTCTCACAGGGGGCCGGGGGAAACTTTCTTTATAGACTTTTTTCAACCCTCTCTATGAATGTAGCCAAGTCTTCACTAGCTTTTTGTGTGATTCCTGTGATGGGGGGCTCAGATGGCCCTTCCTCCAGCTTCCTCCATGCGGCCATTCCCAAAGCCTGCACCTGATCCCAGTATGGGTCAGGGATGGCAGCTTGATGGAGGCCTGTGGAAAACACATCAGTGGTGTCCAAGAGCATGCCAAAGATGATTGGGACTGGGAGCGGAACAGCCTGTTTCTGCTCAGCCTGAGTATGGCTCTCATCCTGAAAGAAGGCACACCACTTTATGTACAGGGGACAAGAAAGAATGCCTTTAGCAAGGTTTTTCCAATCTTGGGTGGTACACTGATGATGAGACAAACCCTGGAGGATGGTATCCACCCAGGGGGAATTAGGTCCTTCCTCCGATACACCCTTTTTAAGGTCCTTTAAATCATGAGCCTCCCAGGGGTACCAAGTGGCAGGGTGATTACTGCCAGGCTTAACATTGACAGGGAAGAGGTTGGTTGTTTCTCCCTCCAGGGGTGCCATCCCCATAGTAGGAAGGAGGTGCAGAAGGAGTCTGAAAAGGACTTGTCTGAAAATGATTTGTAGGGGGATCTAGGGGTGTAGGACCCTTAGAGGGCCAAGGAGTGCTTCCAAAGGGGCCTAGGGATGGATACAAGGGCTCAGGCAAGCTCAAGAGATTTGGATTGGATGAGGACTGCTCCATAATTTATGAGGGTACACTCACCCACAGACCGATTGGCCCATCAGCGTTCTTCCATTGAGGAAATGTCCCATGTTGGGTGCCAGTGTGCCAGACTCCCTGGCAGGTAGGACTATAGGAGAGCTGATTCCACCAGTCTCTCCTTGGGGCTGAGTGGAATGGTGAGTTTTGAAGACCCAGTTCCTCTCTTAGGCACTGGAGTAAAACCACACTGAGTCGGGAGACTTGTCAAAGCAGGATCTCACTTTATTGTAACAGGCAGGTGTTTATATAGTATTGAGAAAGAAGGCAGGATCTCAGGAAAGGATGGGGTGTAAGGGCCAATAGCATATCTCAACTTTTGAAATGACTGGTTCTAAGCGCACATGGGAACTCTAACTTTTTTGCAGAAGTAGCAGGCCAGAGGCAATTTGGCACCCTGCTGAGTCATAGCTAGCCAGAGACAGGTTGCCAAACTATAGCTAGTGTCAGGAAGTTCCAATAGACCTCACATCTGGGCCTCTCAGGACCCAACCGTTCTTCAAGAGGACAATACAATTCTAAATATGCATGCACCATATATGTGTGCCCAATTTTATTTTTTAAAAAAAGGACTACTATGTAATAAATAAGTCACACATTAACCCATGAACAATAGTAATGGGTGACTTCCCTATGCCACTCACACCAACTGAAAAATCATCTTGGCAAAAAATAGAGAATCATTTGGGGAAAAAAAATCATAGAATGAAAGAAAAGATATCTATTGACTGTTCCCCACAAATGCTGTAGGATATGCATTTTTCAGCATTACTTGAAACTTTCTCAGAAATAGATAATATATTAAGACATAAATAAAATATCAAAGATGGTGAAATTGAAATAATTGTTTATATTCTTATGGTCAAAATCAAATGAAAATGCTAATCAATAGGAAGAAAGGCTACAGAACACACATACTCACTCAGTCATGGAAATTAAGCAAAATACTACTGAATATTGAATGGATCATGAAAGAAACAAAGAAGGAAATAAAAACATTCGAACATTACATAACAAAAATGTTGTGATACAATGAACATAGTCCTAAGAGGGAAATTTATACCAATATGTGCCTATACTAAGAAATTAGAAGACAAAAAAGAAATTAGAGAGGTCACAAATAAATACCATAATGATATACTTTAAATCTTCCACAAAAAAGAACAAGCCAAATCAAAAATCAGAAGATGAAAAGGAATCATGAAGAATGGAGCATAAATTAATGAAATAAAAACCAAAACGTTATACAAAGATCATTTAGAGTTTGTTCTGTGAAAGGATAAATAAGATCTATAAATGCTAAGCAAAACTAACCAAAAGAAATAAAGACCAAATTAATAAAATTAGAGTTGAAAATGGAACCATTACAACAGATACCAATGAAGTTTAAAAAATGAAAGGACTTAGCTTAAAAACACTCAACTAAACTGGAAAATCTACAATAAACCGTTTTCTAAATATGCTTAACTTATCAAATTAAGCCATAGTAAGATAGATAATTTTAAACAAATCTGTAACAAGCAATGGTGTCAAATAATCCATTAACAAAATGTCCAGCAAAAAAAAAAAAAATAAAATAAATCTTCAGGTCCAGATGAATTCACTGGCAAATTTTGCTGAATGTTCAAATAATCCATTAACAAAATGTCCAGCGAAAAAAGTCTTCAGGTCCAGGTGAATTCACTGGCAAATTTTGCTGAATGTTCAAAAAATTAGCACTAATACTTTTCATGCTCTTCCATAAAATAGAAAAAAAAAAAAAAAAAGGACACGGCCAAGCTCCTTTTATGAAGCTAGAATTACTCTGATCTAAAATCTAGATAAAGACACAATCATAAAACAAAATCACAGGGCTGGAGAGATGGTTTAGTGGTTAAGTTCTTGCTTGTGAAGCCTAAGGACCCTGGTTCAAGGCTCGATTCCCCAGGACCCACGTTAGCCAGATGCACAAGGGGGCGCACGCATCTGGAGTTCATTTGCAGTGGCTGGAGGCCCTGGCGCGCCATTCTCTCTCTCTATCTGCCTCTTTCTCTGTCTGTCGCTGTCAAATAAACAAAAAAAAAAAAAAAATTAAAAAAAAAAAACCACAGGATACTTAATAGGTTGATATTGTATATATGTAATTACAATGATTGTAATGGGGGAGGTAATATGATGGAGAATGGAATTTCAAATGGGAAAGTGTGGGGGTGGGGAGGGAGGGAATTACCATGGGATATATTTTATAATCATGGAAAATGTTAATAAAAATTTTTAAAAAAATAAAAAAATTTAAAAAAAAAACCCACAAAATTACAAACCAAACTCCTTCATGAACAGAGATAAAATATTTTTCAACAAAACACTAGCAAAAACAATGCAGGTGTACAGTACAAAGACCATTCGCTTTGATCAAGTGTGTTTTATTACAGAGATACTGAGGTGGTTCACTATATAAAGGGACTGAATGACAAAAATCATAACATCATCTCAATAGATCCAGAAGAGGCATTTGATGAAATACAACATTCCTTCACAATAAAAGTCCTAAAGAAATAGTAGGGCATGACTACATAATACTTTAATCCCAGGACTCAGGAAGTTTAAGTAGGCAGATTGCCTTGAGTTTGAGGCCAGCCTAGAGCCATGTCAGCCTGAGCTGGAGTAAGACCTTACCTTGAAAACAAAGCAAGAGTTCTGAATTAACTGAGAATATAAAGAAGATATCTCAACATAATAATGGCTATATATGACAAACCTATAGTTAATACTATCTTAAATGGGGAAAATTTGAAAAATTTTCCCTAAAATCAGCAACTAGACAAGGGTGTCCACTTTCTCTACTTTAATTCACTATAGTTCTAGAAATCTTAGCTGCAGTAATAAGACAAAGACATAAATAAAAAAGAATAGTAATGGGAAAGAAAGAATAAATGTTCTTTATTTGCAGATGACATGATACTATAGATAAAAAAAAATGCTAAAGACTCTACTGTAAAAGTTTGAGAGCTGACAACCACTTTAAGCAAAATATTAGCATACAAATTAACATACAGAAATCAGTAACCTCCCTATATATCAATAACAAATGTTCAGAGGATAAAATTAGGGGGGAAATCCCAATGAATTAAAAGAACTCTACTACAAAAACTTTGAAATACTCAAGTGAGAAATTGAAGAAGCTACTAGGAAATGGAAAGAATCTGTGCTCATGGACTGGGGAATCAATGTTGTGAAAATGCCAATCTTACCAAAGGCAATCTACATATTTAATACACCCCTTATTAAAATCCCAATGCCATTCTTCACTGAAACAAACAAAAACAACAATAAAAATTTACTTGGAAGCATAACAAATCTCTGATAGTCAATGCAATTCTGAGCAACAAAAATAAAGCAGAAAGTATCACTATAACTGATTTTGACATATATTTCAGAGCATACATAGTAACACAAAACAGCATAGTACTGTCAAAAAGAAATAGACATGCAGACCAGTGGAACTGAATAGAGGATCCAGGTATAAACCCAAATAGCTACAGTCATCTGTTTATTTATTTATTTTATTAACTAGTTTTGTAGTGAGCAAATACAGTCAATTTGGTACCATTATTAGGTTCATCCATGACCTACCCCCTCCCCTTGGCTCCTCATTGTTGAGGTATATGGGCCATCCATTCTGGAGTTAGCCCACAGTTATTGGTAGGATAAATGTCTCTGCATATCATGACCGAACATGTGGCTCTGACATTCTTTCCACCCCCTCTTCCACAAAATTTCCCTGAGCCATGTTGGGTTCATTTTGGTCTGATTCAGTGATGAAGTGTTGGGGACCTCTGGGTATCTGGATCTCTGATTTGGTAGGAGTTGATTTTTCTCTGTGTTGATCTCCTTCCCCCTTGTGCTGGTATCCGGTTCACCAAGGAAACAGCACCCTTGGTTGTTCCACCAATTATTCTTAGTTTCAGCAGGGGCCCTTTTGAGATACAATGGGATGGCTCTCTCCTTAGGATCTACATCTGTCTGAAAAAGAGAAGCAGATTCTCCAATGGAGAATATGTTAACACCAGACAAATGAGATAACCCTTACTTTTTTATATAGAATTTAAGAGGTGTAGGCCTTCTTGTAGCCCAAGATTCGTGGTAGCTTGGTAATGGAGAGCAGGCTTATGTTTGGATATATTTCTGACTTGTTTCCCAGCTCCATATATGGGTCCAGTACCACTGGAGGGATCAGTTAGCCTAATCAAGAGCAGTTGGTTTCCCACCATGGCTGTGTGCCACTATTGCATTGTGTGAGCATCACAACAGGTTATTTGCTGCTAAGCAGGTTAGACCATGAGTTGCTTGGACAGATAATTCTCATTTTCCCCCAGTCGCCCATGTAGCACCTTCTGGCACTAGACCCGCTGTCTGGGGACTGACTCTCTTCCAGCTGCCCGCCATGCCATTCCATTTTACATGTCAACCACATAAGGTGTCTTCAGCAGTAGGGTCTTACCACTAACCTTTGGTGGGTCATCAAGTACTCTGACAGAAATCTGTCTTTCTTTTAGGAAACCTTGTAGGTCTCTCTGATCAAAAGCTCATTGTGGATGATAGCCACATGCTGGTACTGTGACTTAAGGGCTGCATAAATTGCTTAGTGGTTAAGGTGCTTGGCTGCAAAGCCTAACTATTCGGATTGGATTCTGTAGTACCTGTGTAAAGTCAAATGCATGAAGTAGCACATGCACCTGAAATTCATCTACAATGGCTAAAGACCCTGGAATTCCCTCCCTCTTTCTACCCCCTCTCTCTTTATGTCTCTTTGTACTTTCAAATAAATAAGTAAGTAAGTAAATAAATAAATAAATATAATGCCAAAATTTTCATGGTAGAAAAGACACAAAGCCCTCCCCCCTCTTGACTTTTTCAGGGGGAAATCAAAAATGAACAGCATACTAAAACTAACACGATGTTAAACTGAGAGTATGTTCAGACTGCATTTTCTTATGATAGTGACAAAGTATGATTCAATGACACTGAGGATCCTATAGGAACATGAAAAATGAGAAGCAATACCTTAAGCATTTTATTGAAATGACTAAAATAGTTTTATATAACGTTGGGGGTTCCGGTCAAGATGGCGACCGCCTAGCTGCACTACAAACAACGAGGGAAAAAAAGGCAAGTATTCAAGGGAAATTAGGAACTTTTTGAAGAGGGAGGGCACAGATTGGGATAAAAGAGGGAAGCACACATCCCCGCGACCCACGCCCCGCCACCCCGCCCGCCGTGAATAACTGCATCGGGCGCGGCCCCGCGCCCAGCGGCCCAGCGCCCCGTGCACACCAAGCCCCACGCACCCCAGCGGCCCAGCGCACCCCACAACCCCCATGCCCCACGCCCACTGCACCCCCCGCACCCCCCAGCATGCCCCTCCCCCCCAGCGCGCCCCACGCTCCCTATCCACACACGGCAGACGCGGCCCAAGCGAACCAAGGCTTCCCGCGCCCCAGGCACCCAGGCCTGCCCCGCGCCCCCACGCGCCCAAGACCCCTGCGCCCCACCCCCGCGTGCCTCGAGACCACCCCACGCCTGCCCCACCCTCCCGTGCGCCCCACCCCCCGCGCGTTCCGTGCTCTCTAGCCACACACAGCAGGCATGCCCCAAGCGCCCCGCGCCCCGGGCGCCCAGGCGTGCCCCGCACCCCCGCGCCCCCCGTGCGCCCTGAGACCCCCACACCCCACCCCCATGCACGCGCCCAACGCTCCCTACCCACACGCGACAGGGGCGCTCAAAGCGCCCTGCAGCGTCCAGCGCCCGGGCGCCCAGGTGTGCCCCGTGCCCCCCTGCGTGCCCCGAGACTCCCTGCGCCCCACCCCCGCGCTCCTCGAGCCCCCCTCCCGTGTACCCCACCCCCGCCGCGTGTCCAGACTGCCCCGCAGCGTCCCGCAGCATCCAGCACTCCATCTTACCTCAGCGTGCTCCACGCCCCCTGCGCTACCCGCAATTCCCCTGGACCCCCTCATCCCCCCCCACGCGATCCGCCCTCTCCCCCCCGTGAGTCCAGAGCACCCCACAGTATCCCACAGCGCCCCACGCTCCTAGCTGCCCCCCCTCCCCTCACGCCCTGCTGTTCTCACATCACTTGCCACTGGTCAGTTTCTGCTGTGTCCTGATTCCGTACCCACATCATCTGCCTCTGCACTACAATTGCACGTGCAGTGGGCCCAGTCCCACAGCAAGAGCCACATAAGTCCACACTGAGTCACTAGCACCAGCGCACGTGCCATCCCCTACCTGTACATCGCCACCCATCCCCCACTCCCCTGAGGCGGAAGAGCACAGACTGTTTACAGACCCCAGTGTACCCAGCCAGAATCTAGGCACCTTCAAGGCTTGCTACCTCAGTCCCTTTTCAAGCTCAAAGGCAGGCAGCATAGGTGCATTACTGGGTGAGAATTCAGGCAACTTTGGTGCCCCTGTCAGGCTATAGGTAGGCGGCTTTGGCAAGAGTGAGCAAAAACCCAGACTGCTTACAACTGCCCCAGGCTGCCTTGGATTTGCATTAAGCTAGATCCCAGGCTGCTCCACCCACCTACCTGCCCATACACTGACATGGGTAGACCACAGCGCAAAAGAAATAACACGAAAAACAAAACGGAAGAAAATCCAGACAGATCACCCAGTCCAACAAGGATCACAACAAACCAAAACACAGAAGAGTGTTTAGGATCAGAACATCAAGTGGAAGCAATGAACAATGCAACCCTGACCAAACTACTGCTAGATCTGACAGGAAAGCTACAAAGGATAGATAATCGTATGGATGCTACCATCACTAAGATAGAGCAATATGATAAGACACTGGAAGGAATTCAAAGAGAGCTAAGAGAGTTGAGGGAGAATGAAAAAAAAGAGGACCTTAAAAATCAGCTGGCCACACTAAATGAAAACATAAAGAAATGCAAGGATGATTTCCAAGACTCATCAAGAAAATCAGAAAATGAGACAAAAAGGGAGCTGGACAAAGTGATGGAAGTGATACATAGGAAAGTAGTAGAAAATGCAAACTTAATTGAACAAGTCCAAAACTCACTAGAGGCTCTCAAGAATAGAGTCAGCGAAGTGGAAGATAGAAATTCTGATCTGGAAGACAGGATGGAAGAAACAGTTCGAGAGTCCAAAAATTTCAGTAAGTTCAAAAGTTCCTGTGAACAGAACATGAGAGAATTGTGGGATACACTTAAACGTCCTAATATCAGAATCATTGGAATACCAGAAGGAGAAGAATTTCAGACCAAAGGCATGGAGAACTTATTTAACACAATAATTGAAGAAAACTTCCCCCGTCGCTTAAAAGAAAGGCCCATCAAGATTCAAGAAGCAAACAGAACTCCTAACCGACTAGACCAAAGGAGAAACTCCCCAAGGCATATTATCATTAAGACTCTAAACATTGACACCAAGGAAAAAATCCTAAAAGCAGCTAGGGAAAAACAGCACACCACTTTCAAAGGAAACCCCATCAGAATTACTTCAGACTTCTCAATGGAAACCCTGAAAGCTAGAAGGGCCTGGAATGATACTCTCCAAACTCTAAGAAACTATGGCTTCCAACCCGAACTACTTTACCCAGCAAAAGTCTCCCTGATAATAGATGGTGAAAGGAAAACTTTCCATGATAAAACTCAGCTTTACAATTATATGAACACAAAACCAAACCTACAGAAAGTACTCCAGGAAATTCTCCACAGAGAAGAAACAAATAACCAAACACAAATGCCTACAAGAAGAACATCACAGCAATCAAACCCAGAGTAGATACAAAAAAAAAAAAAAAAAAAATTCCATGGAAATGCCAACACACCTCTACCACCACAAAATGACAGGGATCAAATCAAATCTCACAGTCATCACCCTAAACATTAATGGCCTTAATTCACCCATCAAGAGACACAGGCTAACAGGGTGGATCAAAAAATTAGACCCCTCAATATGCTGCCTTCAAGAAACCCACCTTACCACTAAAGACAGAAACCTCCTCAGGGTGAAAGGGTGGAAAACAATATTCCAAGCAAATGGGAATAAGAAACAAGCAGGTGTAGCTATATTAATATCAGATAAAGTTGACTTCAAACCAAAAACAATCAAAAAAGACAAAGAAGGCTACTTCCTACTTGTAAAGGGAACAATCCATCAAGAGGATATTACAATCATAAATCTGTATGCACCAAACACAGGGGCACCGCAGTTCATAAAACAAAACCTACTTGACAATAAAACAGAAATAACCACCAACACCATCATAGCTGGGGACTTTAACACACCATTATCAGTAATAGACAGATCATCCAAACAGAAGCTCAACAGGGAAGTAAGAGAGCTCAACAAAACCATAGAGCACTTAGACCTAACAGACATCTACAGAACTTTCCACCCCAAATCCACAGACTACACATTCTTCTCAGCAGCCCATGGAACATTCTCTAAAATAGACCATATACTGGGTCACAAAGATAGCCTCCACATATTTAGGAAAATCGACATAATTCCCTGCATGATATCTGATCATAATGCTATATTCCTAGAAATCAACAACAAAAAAACCAACAAGAGCCCCAATGGCAACTGGAAACTGAATAGCACACTCTTAAACAATAAATGGATAGTGGATGAAATAAAAAAGGGAATTGCAAAATTCCTGGAATTGAATGACAATGAGAACACATCATACCAAAACTTGTGGGACACAATGAAGGCAGTCCTCAGGGGAAAATTCATAGCACTCAATGCCTTCATAAAAAAGACAGAAAAATACCAAATCAATAGCTTAACCATCCACCTAAAGGCATTGGAAAAACAAGAAAAATCCAACCCAAAGAGCTCCAGAAGGAAGGAAATAATTAAAATCAGAGCAGAAATTAATGAATTGGAAACCAAGGAAACAATTAAGGCAATTGACAAAACAAAGAGCTGGTTCTTTGAAAAAATAAACAAGATTGACAAACCTCTGGCCAATTTGATCAAGCAAAAAAAGGAGAGACTCCAAATTAACAAAATTCAAAATGAAAAAGGAGAGATTACAACAGACATCAGTGAAATCGGCAGAATCATCAGGACTTATTTCAAAAACCTCTACTCCACAAAATTGGAAAATGTGGAGGAGATGGATAAATTCCTGGATGCATATCATCTACCAAAGCTAAACTCAGAGCAGATCAACCACCTCAATGAACCCATCACACTCATGGAGATTGAAAAAGTAATAAAAAACCTCCCAAAAAAGAAGAGTCCAGGACCAGATGGATTCCCAGCCGAATTTTATCAAACCTTCATGGAAGAACTCAAACCAATCTTCCTAAAACTGTGCCACACAATTGAAGAACAGGGAAAACTACCCAACTCCTTCTATGAAGCTAGTATCACCCTAATCCCAAAACCAGGCAGAGACGCCACAAGAAAAGAAAACTATCAGCCTATTTCCCTAATGAACATAGACGCAAAGATCCTCAACAAAATTCTCGCAAACCGAATCCAACAACACATCAAAAGCATTATCCACCTTGACCAAGTGGGATTTATCCCAGGAACACAAGGGTGGTTCAACATATGAAAATCTGTCAATGTAATACACCACATAAACAAGCTTAAACATAAAAATCACATGATCATTTCGATAGATGCAGAAAAGGCCTTTGACAAGATACAACATCACTTCATGATCAAAACATTGGAGAGAATCGGTATGGCCGGTTCACATCTTAATATAATAAAGGCAATATACAAAGCTCCAAAGGCCCAAATAATTCTTAATGGAGAGAGACTGGAGGAATTCCCATTGAGATCAAGAACAAGACAGGGATGTCCTCTCTCACCTCTGCTTTTCAATATAGTTCTAGAAGTCCTAGCCCAAGCAATAAGGCAGGAGAAGGAAATAAAAGGGATACAATTTGGAAAGGAAGAAGTTAAGTTAGCTCTATTCGCTGATGACATGATTGTATATGTAAGAGACCCGAGAGACTCCATCCCAAAACTCCTGAAGGTGATTAACTCCTATAGCAAAGTAGCAGGATACAAAATCAATGCACAAAAATCGGAAGCATTTCTGTATGCAAATGACAAAGACACAGAAAAAGAAATAAAGGACATAGTCCCATTTTCAATAGCAAAAAATAAAATAAAATACCTTGGAATAACGTTAACCAAGGAAGTAAAAGGTCTATACAACGAAAATATAAAAATTCTCAAAAAAGAAATTGAGGAGGACTTGAAACGATGGAAAGACCTCCTATGCTCCTGGATAGGCAGAATTAACATTGTGAAGATGACAATCCTACCAAAGGCAATATATAGATTTAATGCAATTCCAATTAAAATCCCTACAATGTTCTTCACAGACATAGAAAAAATGATCTCAAATTTCATATGGAAAGGCAGAAGGCCTCGCATATCCAAACATATCCTCAGCAAAAGAAATACCTCTGGTGACATCACCATACCCGATATAAAGTTATACTACAAAGCCATAGTAATAAAAACAGCATGGTACTGGCATAAAAACAGGAGTATAGACCAATGGAATAGACTTGAGGACCCGGATTTTGGGCCAAGCAACTATAGCTACTTGATATTCGACAAAGGCCCAAACAATATAGACTGGAAAAAAGATAGCATCTTCAACAAATGGTGCTGGACAAACTGGATAACCACGTGCAGGAAACTAAAACTTGATCCACACATTTCACCATGCACAACACTCAAATCCAAATGGATCAAAGACCTCAACATAAGACCAGAAACTCGAAAACTACTGGAAGAAAATTTAGGAAGTACTTTCCATGATATAGGAATGGAAAAAGACTTCCTGAATAAAACCCCAGTGGCTCAAGTTCTTAAACAGTCACTCAACCATTGGGATCATATGAAGCTGAAGAGTTTCTTTACAGATAAGCATATAATAAACAAAGCCAATAGAATACCCACAGAGTGGGAGAAAATATTTGCAAGTTATCCAACTGATAGATGCCTTATCTCTAGAATTTACAAAGAACTCAAAAGTCTAAACAATAAGAAGACAAATACCCCACTCACAAAATGGGGCACAGAGTTAAACAGGCAATTCACAGAGGAAGAGATACAAATGGCAAACACACACCTAAGAAAATGTTCATCATCCCTAATCATCAGAGAAATGCAAATTAAAACAACTATGAGATTCCACCTTACCCCAATAAGGATAGCCAACATCAAAAGGTCAAATGAAAATAAATGCTGGCGAGGATGTGGAGAAGCAGGGACACTCATTCACTGTTGGTGGGAATGCAGGATGGTACAACCACTTTGGAAAGCAATATGGAGACTCCTGAAAAATCTGACTATAGAAATACCAACAGACCCAGCTATACCATTACTGGGCATGTACCCTAAAACCTTCAAACCAAAAGCCAGAGAGATTTGCTCAACCATGTTTGTAGCAGCTCAATTCGTAATAGCTAAAAGCTGGAATCAACCCAGATGTCCATCATTAGAAGAATGGATAACAAAGATGTGGTATATCTACACAATGGAATTCTATACAGCAGTAAGAAAAAACGACATAAAGAAATTTGAGGAAAAATGGTTGAACCTGGAACAGATCATTCTCAGCGAACTTACCCAATCACAGAAAAAAAATCGACACATAGTCTCACTCATCTGCAACACCTAACCTGAATTTGCCCAAGATGCCTTACATACCCAGCAAGTACCTCATGGACTAGACAATAAGATGGATGGGAGGGCGGGGAGGGAATCAAAGGGTGGAAAACAGTAATCCGGACCCAAACGGCAATGGTACCACAAAATTCTACTTCCTAAAAGACAGACCAAATGACTGAACCTTCACTAGTCCCTTACAGGAAACACCTGAACCACAAGACACTGGAGAGGGTAGGATCAAGACTGACCTAAATCTCCTACATCTTCCCTCCCTCCCTCTCCCCCTCTCCCCCTCTCCCCTCTATCTCTCTCCTCTCTAACTCTTGTATATTAGTTATATTTTTCCTCAATTTCTTAGTGGACACTGACCTGTAACCCCCACTTCCAGCTTGGGCCTACAATCCACAGTGAGCTTTTGATCAGAGAAACCTACAAGGTTTCCCAAAACAATGACAGACTTCTGTCAGAGTAATTGATGACCCACCAAAGGCCAGTGGTCAGACCCTATTGCTGAAGACTCCATACGCAGCTGACACGTAAAATGGAATGACATGGCTGGAAGCCAGGAGAGAGTCAGTCCCCAGACAGTCAGCTTGTCTAGTGCCAGAAGGCGCTACATAGGCGACTGGGGGAAGTGACCAAGATCTGTCCAAGCAACACATTGTTTAACCTAAGTAGCAACAATTAACCGGATGTGATACCCACACAAGTGCAATAGTGGTACACAGCCATGGTGAGGAATCAATTGCTCTTGATTTGGCTAACTGATCCACTCAGTGGTACTAGACCCTTAGCTGGAGCTGGGAAACAAGTCAGAACCATACCCAAACACAAGCCCACTCTACAATATCAAGCTACCATCAATCACAGGGTATAAGAGGGCCTACACCTATCAAACTGTCTATCAAAAAGTAAGTGTTATCTCAATTTTCTGGGTGCTAACTTACTCTCCATTGGAGAATCTGCTTCTCTTTTCCAGATAGATGCAGATCCTAAGAAGAGATCTGCCCCAACATACCTCAGAGGGGCCCAACTGAAACTAAGGACAACTGGTGAAATAAGCAAGGGTGATGTTTTCCTGTGAACTGGATACCAGCACAAAGGGGAAGGAGATCAATGCAGAGAAAAATCAACTCCTACCAAATCAGAGAGCCAGAGCCTCAGAGGCCCCCAACACCTCAGCACTGAAGCAGACCAAAAATGAACCCAACATGGCTCAGGGAAATCTTGCGGAAGAGGGGGCGGAAAGAATGTCAGAGTTACATGTTGGGTCATGATTTTCAGAGACATTTATCATACTAATAACTGGGGGCTAACTCCACAATGCACGACCCATTTTCAATAACAAGGAGGGTCTAATGGGAGGGGGTAGATCACAGATGAGCCTAAATAATGGTACCAAACTGCCTGTATTTACTGAAAAGAAAACTAATAAATTAAATTAAAAAAAATAGTTTTATATAACGTATCACTTGAAGGTATAAGCAAAAATATTGGACACCTATCTAGAGGTGCATATAATCTGGTAATAAATGCTTAGTGATTCAGAACATGGGTACAATGAAATATCCTTGCTTATAGGTCTTAAAGATTGTATAAACCTATAGGTCAGGCCCCAATAGAGCATAGTTGTTCTATGATTTTAGAACACATGGAAACTTTGGCAGTATTAACTAAATGCCAGATAAAATTCTTGCAAAAGTGATAAATAATCCAGATTGTGATTTATTTCCTGTTATGCATTATTATGCAACTGGACAGAGAATCTAACATCCTCTGAAAGAAAAGCAAGGGAAGGCATCAGCTGCACTGTGAAAGTGTCAGCCATGCCACACCTACGCATGAATGTCCTGGGAGAGATTTATGTAATGACTTACTAAACTGAGAAATAATTCATGGCAAGTTTCCAAGTTATGATAAAAGCCCACAGGCTTAGCAGAAAGAAGTAACCAATTATTTAGTTATCCAGCAATGAAAAATGTCATGGGAGCAGAGCACACCTTATAGAGTTGGACTTCCAGTCCATTCACTATACACATTGTGGCCAAAAGCCCTGTAGGGACATCTGTAAGAATATGACTTTTTCCTCTACAATACCATGTTCCATCTCAGTAATCTGAATATGTATGACCTACTCATTATCTCCTGGGAATCTTCCATAAGTACTACTTCCTGAAATAATACTTTCCTTAGTCTATTGCCTAAGGAACAGGTGCCCCTGTTCTTAGTTATTGAGAATCAAGTAACATTTATTATAACTCCTATGACATTGCTCATATTTTCTGATTCTAATAAATCCTCCTCTAATTTTTTTTTTATTAACTAGTTTTTCATTCAGCAAATACAGTCAGTTTGGTACCATTATTAGGCTCATCCATGACTTACCCCTCCCCTTGGCCCCTCCTTGTTGAGGTTTCTCCTCTAAAATTTTTAACAACTGTCCCTCAAAGAGTGTTTCTCAAAATCTTTTTAGTTATTCAACTATTCTCTCTCACACACATTCCTCTCTCTCTCTCTCTCTCTCTCTCTCTCTTTCTGTGTGTGTGTGTGTGTGTGTGTGTGTGTGTGTGTAGGATAGAGGTAGATATTGAGTGCCCTCCTTAGTGGTTCTTTTGGTTCTTTATCTTATTGTTTGAGAAAGAGTTTCTCACTGAATCTAGAGCTGACTTTCAATTAGACTAGCCAGCAGCAGTCTTATGGACTCATTTATCTACATCTCTTCAGCATTAGGATCCAATCATGTGACACCACATATGACTATGTTTATATTTTTCTAAGTCTAAAGCTTCTAAAATAAATGAATCCATATCCACATTCTGTGAACAAGATTGTAAGCAATGGATCTTGTAAAAATGAAGGAGTCTGCTTTACCTTCTGATTTCCTGTTGGGCATTATCTCAATTTTTCCATACCTGAAGAGAACTTAATTTGTGTTCTAGCCTGGTTTCCCTCTAGAAAGAATAGGTAAAGGAAGGCTGAGGGGAGATTTAAGCAAAACTCAGTGACTGCTCCTCTTTTGGAGTACACCTACATAAATATTTCCTAATGGGCTTTCTATACATAAACATCTCTTCATATCTTAAGCTTACTTTCATTAAAGAGTTATTTATCAGGCAGCAGAATGCTCTATATACATCATCTATTTCATCTTGACCATAGCCTTACTGATCAGTAAGAGCTGGTGACATTGAGCCACTGATATACAAAGTACTTAAATATTTTAAATAGACTATTTCAGTCATTAAAAATAATTTCACAAAATCGATATTTTATTTTGTTAAAAAGGAGGAAATTGAAGCTTGCAAAGTAAGGCCATGCCACTTATCATGAAATAACCCAGGGTTTTAATTTGAGTCCACAGTATTAGCCACTGGCTCATTCTTCAAATCCCACACAAATGAGGAAACAAAGAAGAATGAGTAATGAGTGAATGACTGATTAAATAACTGGAATATAATAATACTAAGCCATAGAGAATTTTTGGGGATTATAATATATGAAAGTTGGATTATATCATCAAAGCTGGATTATACTATGATTCAAAGTCTGCCTGGTTCCAGAATTGTGAGGTATTAACTGCCCAAATAAATCAGTTCCAAAGCCTTTTTTTCCCTCATTACTTTTAAGATGCTTTCAGTACTAGTAATGATCAAAAATTAGCTTTGTCAGTCTTGTGTTTCTGATGATGAGAATAATAAACAGCAAAATATTGAAGCATTTAGTAGAGCATATCATATTGGCTCATCTTGTGAAATACTGTGCAGAACATTAAGCATAACTGAAATCAAAGAAGTGTGTGTCAGAAATGAACACTAAGAAAATGTCGAAGTTGTTATCAAATAAACATTTCTTTGACTCATTTTGCTTACTAACGACCCTAAGCAGATAAAAAGAAGAAAGTACTAAAGTAAAGGTCATATTCACTTACTTTTGAAGGACTGGTATTTCTAATCATCCCTAAACTTCTAATGGCATAAATTTATCTCCCGATCTTGTATATTAAACTTCACTGAAAAGCTTTGGATCCTTTCCTCAAACGTACAGTTTACTATGTGATATTTTGATAAGTTACTTAAAATAACTTTGTAAAGGCCATTTTCAATGTGGGGAATATGCTATTTACGAACATCCATTGGCTCTTCACATAGATGCAAAGAATCTGAAAGTGAATGAAAATTCAGGGTTATCAGGTCTCAATACTTCACAGATGCATAAACAGCACTTAATAATCTCTGTCTTTGGTTACTTAATAGCAGAGCCTGAACAAGAACTGAGATTTTCTGTTATTGGTATCTGACATTGTGCTGTGCACTAAACTATGTCCCCGTGAAAATTTCATGTTGAAATCCTAATCGCAATTGTGACTATATTTTGTACTCTTATAAGATGGGACATGCACAGACTGTCTCAGTATTTGGGGATTTAAGGCAAGACAATCTTGAATTCAAGGTCAATCTACAGAGCAAAGCCCTGTCTAAATAAATTAATACATACAAATTAGGAAACAATAAAGCTAAGCAAGTAGAGAGCAATCTAATAAGCCAGGTAAACAACCTTCACCAAAAATCATTACACTACCAGGCCCTTAGTCCAGGACTTTACAGCATCTGCAACTCTGACAAAGTAAGTTCTGCTGTTTGAATTGCCCCATCTACTACATATGTTTTTGGCAATACAAACAAGAACAATGCATTGTCCTCTTCAGTTCTTCAGGACTTCAAATCAACCTGCACTTATAGAAAACAGAATTGCCAGCAATGAGCCAATAACTCAGTACTTGGTATTGTCAGAAGAGAGGGGAAAATGTTCAGGGACATGCTATCGTATATACTCATCGATAAAATGTTAGTTGAGCACCAACTATATGTAAAGCCTTATGCAAAACTTGAAAAAATATTTATAATCTGATGAGGACATGGACTTTTAAGAAGAAATAAGACTATTAAAATAGTATGATTCATGAATAAGCATGAATTTGTATAGCAATCTGCCTGAAGCATGCACTGTGTGAGGTACTTGGGATCTATTAATGAATAAGGGGTACATTACCTGCTACTAGGGAGTCAACAGTTTAAGGGTAAAATGAAAACCATACAGGTCTTAATTTAGGATTTATGGATGGGACTTTATTTCATCCTGGTTGGTTTCATTGCAATATAATGTATTTTATTTTTCTTTAAAAGTATTACCCTAAGAGGATTATGAACACAATCTTGGACTTTTAGCCCATTGTTTTCCAATGTGGAACAGACACACCCCTCCCCCTCCTAAACAACTCATACTTCCATATTGGCAGATACATTTCCACAAATAAATGCTATAATTTGTTATGTGTTTGATACAAGCATCTACAAATAAATATTATTCTGAGAGCATTAATATAGACTGTAATATATACTAAAATAATATATACTGTTCAGTATATATTCAGTAATATATACTGAAGGTCACTAGAATTCAAGGTCAAACCCAAACTCAGATACTGGTCTATAACATTTGTGTCTCCCAGAGCACCGAGATGTTTGTTAACTTCTGCCTACTTGCAGCAGTCTAAGCTGCATTCATGCCTCCACTCCAGTTCTTGTCACTTTCCATGCCAACAAGGCAGAAACCATAAAGATTCACCTACATGTCACTGTAGCAGCTCACGATTCCTACAAACTGGTATGAATGAGCTGATGGGATCATTATATCTTACAGATGAAAGGAGCTCTCAAAAGTCTATGTTCTACATCATCTCATAGTTGAGAACACTGAAAATTAATAAAATTGTATGCCTTGCTCAAGATCATGGAGCTCATTAGGCATGAGTGTGTATCTAGAATTTGGGTCTCCTAATAAGAGGCAGTATGTTCTTATTACTGTTTCAGTAGACCTTCATCATGAAATGTCACAAATAACATATTGCCAGTCTAAACACATTTTAACTGGCACTATCTATGTTAATATGATAAATACAAAATTTATAGAAGTAAAAGGGTAAATGAAAAATAATTTAATAGAAAACAAATCCAGGTCCATAAGATTGTAATTAAGTGGCAAAATGTACAAATATACTTTTGGACTTTCATTTATTTTCAAATCGATTGATATAAGTTATCTTTGTCCATAAAATCCTATTTGATAGGGTCTGTAACCTCTGCATAACTCTCTATGCTGAATTGTATCCCTATAGCTCAATTTTGATGTTATGATTTCCTTTTCATCCTTAAAGCAAATATATTATTGTCATTCTCCCAAGCTCTCTTGGTTTTTCTTCAAGAATCACTGAATTAGAACTCTAGCAGAATATGAACAGACCCCAGAAGCTGTAGATAAGTGCATAATGATATTATACCTTCTGGAAATTCTTTCTGTTCCTGAGCCTTTCCAATGAACAAGTAAAGGCTGAGGAGATAGCTAAGTTGGTAACGTGCTTGGTGCACAAGAATGAGAACCTGAATTCAGAACCTCAGCACCTGAAGAAATGCTGGGCATGGTGGTACTTGCCTATAATTCCAGAGACAGAAAGGTGAAGATATAGAGTTCTGGGAATCAATGCTAGCTATTCCAGCTGAATCAGTAAATTCTAGGTTCAGTGAGAGAGCCTGCCTCAAAACTAAGGTGGAAAGCCAGGCGTGGTGGCCCATGCCTTTAATCCCAGCACTTGGAGACAGAGACAGGAGGATTGCCATGAGTACAAGGCCACCCTGAGACTACATAGTGAATTCCAGGGCAGTCTGAGCCAGAGTGAGACCCTACCTCGAAAAATCAAAAAAAAAAAAAAAAATCTAAGGTGGAGAGAGATTAAGGAAGATACCTGATATAAATTAAATTTCTGGCTTCCATATACATTCACACATGTGCACATGCACCTGCACACATACACACATGATCCCACATATATGACCACACATAAATACATAAACAAAATGAATAAATAAAATACAAATTGTATTATGTATTTCATCAGGACAACTTTTGAAAACCAAATATATTTTATGACCTCCTTCTGGATGTCAACTTCTAGATTCCCCCTCTTACTTTCCCACTTTTAATAGCTATTAAAGTAACAGATACAAAATTTTCTGTTCAAAGCTCCATTTAATTACCTTACTGCCTTGTATGTTGCATTAGAATAGGCATGTAGGTCATCCTCAAAGTGATGTCTGTTGGTACACTGGCCAAGTGTAGCAAGCACTTCTATCCCAAGTGTTGTCCTCATACTAGCACAATAACCAGGGGCTCCTTTTGACAGTAATATGACTGAAGACACTTAGTCCCTTAAACTCCATAGCCATGTGTTTCGGTTGTAAAGATATGTGACAAAACTAAGTTATTTATTCTTTGCATATCTTTTTAAAACATGCCATCATCTTTAGTGAAGTATTGCAGAATATATGTGATATTGATTGTTGACACTGTAATTTTGATAGTTAAACCATCATTTTAAAATGGGTCAACAATTTAGTACAGAGGTCATTTGTACATACATACATCGTCCTTCCTTTATCATCATTAGTAACCCTTGGGTGGAGAGAAGTTATTTGAGGCGTTTGTTCATCGATCTGTTACTAGCTACCTAATAAAATATATTGTTGATAGTTTCAAAAATTAATTTATTTTAAATTTATGGTGCCAAGTATAATGTCTATTTTATTAAATGAGAGCAGAATTATTTGAAAAATGACTGATTAAGACCTTGAAAAAGTCTATGTCTGAGTAATGTCAAGAGAAAAGAAACTTGGGCTAGAGAGATTGTTCAGCGGTTAAGGCACTTGCTTGCAAATCTTAAGGATTGAGGTTTGATTCCTCAGTACCCACATAAGCCAGATGTATAAGGTGACACATGTACCTGGAGACCATTTGCAGTGGCTAGAGGCTCTGGTGTACCCATTCTCTCTCTCTCTCTCTCTCTCTCTCTCTCTCTCTCTCTCTCTCTCTCTTTGCCAAACTCTCTCTGTCTTTCTCAAATAAATAATTTAAAAAGAAGGAAAAGGAAATTAAAGCAATGTTTTCCCCATAACAGGTAGCAATGACCACTTCGTTTTGTGTAGCACCAAATCACCCTCACTATTGTAGTGTAAATAACACCATGTCTCAATTATGTGTTTACATTTCTGTCTATTACTAATTGTTAGCTTTACAAATTATATCAGATTAACTTCTGAATTCTATCTGTACAATTAGCACATAGTATGAGCTCAATAATTTTTAATTACAGAAATAAAGTATCAAAAGGAATCTAAAAATGAGATAAAGATGAGTGAAACAGTAGAGATAGAAAGAAATGACAGAAAAATTGGGGGAGGGACTGCAACAAGAAATAAAATGATGGCCTGTTAGCATTAGCTAAGCTTTCATGGAGTGGCTTCCATGAAAACAACTCAAGGGATCTGCACCAGATTTTGTTGGCAGAAAAGTTAGGTTCCTGGAAATTTTTGTTGCTGTCAAATAATTTCTTAGTCAGAATATCCCAGAAAATAACTGATCCTCTTCTCTCAGTCTTCCCACACTGAATTAGGAAGAAGATAATCACAAACTTCACTTGTTTCCATGATCAATTTCCCACAAGAAATGACTTGGTGTATCGCCACTATCCTTTAAGTACAAGGTCCTATGTGAAGATCACTATAGATGGTATGATCTACACAATGATAGAGATTTTGTGAGAGATAGTTATTAATAAGTTATACTATAAGCATACACAATGTAGCAAATGTCTGTTAAGAAGTATAAAGATGAGGGCTGGAGAGATGGCTTAGCGGTTAAGCGCTTGCCTGTGAAGCCTAAGGACCCCGGTTCGAGGCTCGGTTCCCCAGGTCCCACGTTAGCCAGATGCACAAGGGGGCGCACGCGTCTGGAGTTCGTTTGCAGAGGCTGGAAGCACTGGCGCGCCCATTCTCTCTCCCTCTATCTGTCTTTCTCTCTGTGTCTGTCGCTCTCAAATAAATAAATAAATAAAAATATTTTTTTAAAAATTAAATAAATAAAAGAAGTATAAAGATGAAACATAACTCCAGGTAAAAACAAAACAGGATTTGACCCAGTTATTGAAGGAAATTTCCATGGGTTGGTGCTATGGATTAAATATATAGGAGGTTAAATAGCCATGTGATTTGAAGGAGAGCATTCCAGGCAGACTACTTGGATTTCAGGACACATCATGCAGGAAGCATGAAGGCAGGATAAGTTCCCTATGGACAAGATTTGAGAAACACCCTTCTCATGGTCCATTTACAATTATTATCAACTTCAAGTAATATATATATATATATTTTTTTTCACTTATTTGACAGAGAGAGAGAAAGAAAATGGGCATGCCAGGGCCTCTAGCCACTGCAAATGAACTCCAGATATATGCATCTCCTTGTGCATCTGGCTTACGTGGGTCCTGGGGAATAGGACCTGAGTCCTTAGGCATCACAGACAAGGACCCTAACTGTTAAGCCATTTCTCCATCCCTCAACTTCAAACATTTAAAAAAAAAATTAGAAAGTATTTATTTATTTATTTGTGGAGAGAAATAGGGAGATAGAGAGACAGAGAGAAAATGGGTGCATTAAA
Organism: Jaculus jaculus; assembly: GCF_020740685.1. Classification (NCBI taxonomy): domain Eukaryota; kingdom Metazoa; phylum Chordata; class Mammalia; order Rodentia; family Dipodidae; genus Jaculus; species Jaculus jaculus. Next base: position 72,995,109 of record NC_059108.1, on the reverse strand, counting down.
GCCTCTTATCACTGCAAATGAACACCAGACACATGTGCTACTTTGTGCATCCGGCTTTATGTGAGCCCTGGGAAATTGTCCCAAAGCCAGAAAGCTTTGCAAACAAGTACCTTTAACCACTGAGCCATCTCCTCAGCCTTCAAACATTTTTAAATGTAATCCTCTTAATACTATGTGGATATTCCTCAAAGTAGAGCTAGATTTATGCTAGCCTTTAGAAATGTATGGTCAGAAAAATCATCAGTGACTTGGGTCTGTTGTTTCTCATAGCCTACTAACTGTTCAAGTGAATTTTCATTATTTTGTTCATTTTCATTGTATCAAAACATATGCTAACATTTTGATCATTATTCTTTTGTTTCTAACTTTTAATCTAATTTCTACTTGGCAGCTTTCCATGAAACACAAAATATGACTTTTCAGAATTAAAAGTGTTAAAAATTACTCTTTCATATAACTCAAATGCAAATTCTTCAACTAGACCTCAATTATTTGACATGTACATTGTTTTAAATTTTTTATAATAAAACATAAAGGCATATTTATGGTTAGACCTTTTTCACCAGTCTTTGAGAAGTTCATATAAATGGCACTGGGATCAAATGCACAATCTAGAACTGAACAGGCAATTCAAATTAAAGACAATGCAATAGACTTATCAGCAGTGTGACTTTGGCAATTTAATCCATGAATAAACCTCAGTTTGCTTGCCTGCAAAATGAATATAACAATAGTATTTGCATTAGTTTACTGACAGAATTACATGATAGAGTATATGTAAAGCGCATAGAAAGATACCTGCAATATAACAAATAATAGACAAGTAATTACTTTAGAAGTTTCTCTGGGGAAACCTGACTAATATAGTCATGTGATGGATCATTTATACACATTACTATGATAGTTAATATTGTCTTGGTGGGTCTTTTGTTGATAATTTCTAGCAATATAGCATTGGGATCTGATATCTCACAGGAAATTATGTCCATCTTCCTAAATATATGGAGGTAGGCTTTGTTACCCAATATATGATCTGTTTTAGAGAATGTTCTATGGGCTGCTGAGAAGAATGTGTAGTCTTTGGATTTGGGATGGAAAGTTCTGTAGATGTCCATTAGGTCTAAGTGATCTATGGTTTTGTTGAGTTCTTTTACTTCCCTGTTGAGTTCCTGTTTGGATGATCTGTCTATTACTGATAGTATTGAAGTCCCCGAATATGATGGTGTTGCTGGTTATTTCTATTTTATTGTCAAGTAGGTTTTGGATTATGAACTGTGGTGTCCCTGTGTTTGGTGCATAAAGAGTTATGATTGTAATATCCTCTTGATGGATTGTTCCCTTGATAATTAGGAAGTGGCCTTCTTTGCCTTTTTTGATTGTTTTTGGTTTGAGGTCTATTTTATCTGATATTAATATAGCTATGCCTGCTTGTTTCTTATTCCAGTTTGCTTGGAATATTTTTTCCACCCTTTCCCCCTGAGGAGGTGTCTGTCTTTAGTGGTGAGGTGGGTTTCTTGAAGACAACAGATTGAGGGGCCCAATTTTTTGATCCACCCTGTTTTCTTGTGTCTCTTGATGGGTGAATTAACGCCATTAATATTTAGGGTAATGACTGTGAGATTTGATTTGATCCCTGCCATATTGTGATGGTATATGTATGTGTTTTGGTGTTTTCATGGACTTCGAAGTTTTTGTGCCTTCTTTGAGTTTGGTTATTAATATCTGCTTCTTGTAGGCATTTGAGTTTGATTATTTGATTCTTCTCTGTGGAGAATTTCCTGAAATATTCTATAGGTTTGGTTTTGTATTCATATAATTGTAAAGCTGAGTTTTGTTATGGAAAGTTTTTCTTTCCGCATCTATTATGAGGGATACTTTTTGGGGTAGAGTAGTTTGAATTGGAAGCCATAGGTTCTTAGACTTTGCAGTGTTTCATTCTAGGCTCTTCTAGCTTTCAGGATTTCCATTAAGAAGTCTGGAGTAACTCTGATGGGGTTACCTTTAAAAGTGGTGTGCTGTTTTTCCCTAGCTGCTTTTAGGATTTTCTCTTTGTTGTCAATGTTTAGAGTCTTAATGACAATATGTCTTGGAGAGTTTCTCCTTTGGTTCAGTGTGTTTGGAGTTCTGCTAGCTTCTTGTATCTTTATGGGCCATTCTTTTAAGAGACTGGGGAAGTTTTCTTTGATTATTTTGTTAAATAAGTTCTCCATGCCTTTAGTCTGAATTTCTTCTCCTTCTGGTATTCCAATGATCCTGATATTAGGACGTTTAAGTGTATCCCACAATTCCCTCATGTTCTCTTCACAGGAACTTTTGAACTTACTGAAATTTTTGAACTTTTGAACTGTTTCTTCCATCTTGTCTTCCAGGTCAGAGTTTCTATCCTCCACATGGCTGACTCTATTCTTGAGAGCTTCTAGAGAGTTTCGGACTTGTTCAATTAGGTTTGCATTTGCTACTAATTTTCTATGTATAGTTTTCACCCCTCTGTCAAGCTCCCTTTTCACATCAGTTTCTGATTTTCTTTATGCTTCTTGGAATTCATCCTTCCATTTCTTTATGTCTTTATTTAGCATCACCAGCTCATTTTTGTGGTCCTCTGTTGTTGTTTTTTTTTTTTTTTTCCCTCCTTCATATCTCTAAACTGTCTTTGAACTCCTTCCATTTTCTTATCTTTTAGTGGTAGTCTAGTGATGGCAGCACCCACCTGATTATCAGTCCTGTGTTGCTTAGCAATAGCTTGGTCAGGGTTGTATTGCTCATAGCTTAATTTTGGTGTTCTTATCCTAATGACTCTTCTATGTTTTGATTAGAGATGTTCATTGTTGGACTGGGTGATCTAACTGGATTTTCTTGCATTTGATTTTTTATGTTATTTCTCTTGCTTTGTGGTCTGCCCATTGCAGTGTATGGGCACATAGGTGGGTGGATCAGCCTAGGATCAAGCACAGAGGGAAGCTGAAGCAGCCTGAGGCAGTTGCCAAGCAGTCAGGGCTTTGGCTTTCACTTGCCAAAGCCACCTGAGCTCCTGCCTGGCAGGGGCACCAATGTTGCCTGAGCTAAATGCACTAAAACTGTCTGCACTCATGCTAGGAGGGACACTGAGGCAAGAAGCACTGAAGCAGCCCAAACTCTGGTGTAGTGGAACACTGGGACCCTGAAGCAGCCTGAGCTTCCCCGCAACAGGACAATGGCAGTTAGCCAGAGTGGCAGACGGGGGGGACTGGCACCTGAGCTGGTGCAAGCAACAGGCAGAGATAGCCTAAACTCATGTAAGCAATTGGAATGGGCCTGGGCTTGCATGTGAGTGTGCAGCTGCTGGAGCAGTAAGTGAACAAATGAGCCAAGCAGGCTAATCTTGCACAAGCAGGGATCCGTGTGGTGGTGTGCATGTGGTGAGCAAATGGATGAAAGGAGCCTAAGCTTCAATGGGCCAGAGGGCGTAGCCTGGCCAAGGTCATTTGTGGGCAGGGGTGACAGGGTGATCGCCCATGTGCAGTGAGGCAAGTGGAACTATGTTGGCCTGGGACCCTTTTCCTACAGTAAGTATGGGAGTTTCCTGAAGCTAGGCCTGTGGGTATGGCAGCTGCTTGGGGGGGGGGGGGACTGCTGGGCTAACCATACACAAGTGAATCAGCAACTCCTTGGTTTTTTTTGTTTTTTTTGTTTGTTTGTTTTGTTTTAATTTTCCCCTCTGTGCCCTTCCACTGGCAAGCTATTAGAGATTGATCTGCCCTAAAAGACCCAGTGAAGCCTTAATGTCTTGTCTTTCTTTCCCAGGGATGTGCAGCATAGTTAGGTGGTTGTCATCTTGGCCAGAAGTCCTCTCTTTCTCCTAATTCTTAATATTTTTAATGCTGGTGATGTAATACAACTAACTTGAAAAGAAATTAGTAAAGACAACTGGAAATGGATGCAGAGATTTTGCTTATTTTTTCCCTATGGCCATATTGTCTTGACATTTTATAGAAATGTAGTAAAAGGAGTGAATAATATTTTGTAAGTTTCTTATGATTTCAGTGTGCACAGTCATGTAATCTTTCTTAACAGTAAAATCCTGTGACTTTAAGCTAATAGATGAAATTTGGAAATTCATAGTTTGTAATTGTTATTGCCTGATATAAAAACCAAATATATAATTCTTTAGGATATTTCATTTTGCCCCCAACCTGTGGGGCCAATGATACGCGGGGTGGTCGAGGAGGGCTGCAACCTGAAAGAATGGGCGGAAAAGAAGAAGGAGACCAAGCGGAGGTTTTGTCAAGGTCTCGTTTAATGTTGGATTTTTTTAGCCTTTTTATAATCAGTCAGCAGGCAGGGGGGTCAAGCAGGGGGCACAAGGAGGTAGGGCCACCTGGCCGTAATCTTTCTGGAACATCTTGGAATGGAACATCTTGTGACATTTTTTCGGAGCTGTTGTTTGCCCTCGAGGAGGGGCCATATGAGGGCTGTTAGTTCTTCTTTTGTCCTAGGGTGGTCAGGTCATGGTCTCTGACATCATTTGTATAAATAGTTGGTAATTAAATATGTAAAATCACATTTTGAAATATTTTTCAAAATATTGATCGATAGAAATATGTCAAAACTTTAAAAATTGGTAAAACAATTATGTCTTATATTTAACTATTTCTCATCTGCAATTGAATTCTTTTACTGCTGAATTGAGTAACTTGACAGTAATTATCTATTATTTATACTAATATCCCTACATGCCCACAATATCTTTACCAGGGCCACCAGAACTGTGCTCACTTCAAGCTCATTTGTCATTGGCAATGTCATTAGGCTATAAAATAATCATGTCTTCATGCCTTATTTAGGAGGTAAGTATAAACAGTCAGAGCACTAGTGAGCAAACAGAAGTGTGGAAAAGTTCAATAGTTTCCTCAATGTCAAGTACAGACAAAGCCAACAGAAGTTTAATGAGCTATATTTCTGAGGTTATGTTGCTTTCATCATTTTGATCACTGAAAGGGAATATCGTAATTGCCACCAGTATGTAATTTTTTTCTGAACTAGAGTTCTGTTGCATTACTATATGACCTGATTAAAGAACAACTTCCATGCCCTCACCTCTGGTTTGTATATTGACACACTGGGAAGAGATGGTTTGCATGAAAGCTTCATCACTCTACCCACCAGAGTGTTAGAAGGTAGATAGCTGTCCCTGCTCCATCAGCCATAAGTGGTGAAACAGTCCTTTTGTGAGTAGTCTAAAGCTAGATTCAAGCATATTGGCATATTTTTTAACTTAGTTTTAACTATTTGACAGTCTAAGTAATTAGTCCTAGTGTGGAAGCTCTGGGAGTTAAATTAAATGTGAATAAAATAGGTCTTTCTTACCTCAAGTGAGCTATATTCTCTGACCCAGTTTACCAGAGACCTTGGTTTCCCAAGAGTGGGAGCTAAATATCCTCCTATTAATAACTATAATAGAGATGCTAATAACTCCACAACTGTCATGTTTGATTGAGATGCTATATACAACCCTCTGCCCCAGTTACAAGTGTAAGAGGCTAACTAACTACTATAGTACTAGTTATTGATTCCATGTTTAGCAGTGTTGGCCATTGGCAGTATGATAATGACTGACCTTATGGAATAGACTGATTATTAGCTCTGGTGGCCATTGAATAAAATTTCTAGCAGATGGTATGAAAAGAGCAATGGGAGAGGTCCTGGGAGTCATAAGAAGTGAGGCTTACATAATGCATAGGTAGTTTGCAAGTGACTAGTTTCCACATGGTGCTGAGCATTGTTTTGATATTTCTCTTTAGCATTCTTACCAGAACCTCTGTTTGACTCTTCTGGAATCTCCCTTTCCCATAAAAGATGCTGCTGATATACTGATAAATTCTGTTATAGGACTAGGCTGTGTCCCAATATTGCTTCTCTTGGAGATACTTGGAAGGGCACACATCAATTCCCAGTGGTCATGGTCCAGACCAGTTACTTTTGAGAAAAAAAACTCTAAGGTTCATTTCAACCATCTAAGGCTATACTTTGCAGGAACACACAATTTGCTAGACTTCTTCCTCCCTACTCTGCTCCCTCTCTCCCTCAAGTGTTTCACATGAAAACGCTCCTTCATTTCTTTGTTTGTAAAGAATCCCTTCTGAGACATAGTCTTAAGACATTTCTCAGGACAAGTCCCAGATACCAGAACTCCTCTGGTAATCTTTCTTATTTCCCAAAAGTTAAAATACTTTTTCCCCTCTTTGTTTTCCATTCTTCTATCTTTCCAACAGCTCTATCTTTTCCTATAATGTTATCTGCATTCTCATAGTCTAATATTCCTCTAGAGCATTTTGTGAGCAATTAGAAATCTAGCTTCCTTTTCCTTAAAAACAGGAGGAACTTTATCTTTAAATCCTTATGTAAAAGTGTCAAAACATCTCTTTCTGTACTGATATGGGGCTTAAAGTATATTCAGTACCTGGTAACTAGCAGATATTTTACAAATGATAATGTATGACTTTACCTAAATATGTCAATCATCTCTGTTCTATTCATGCTTAGCATAAAGTAGTGATTATCCTAAGTAACCATGTAAGTCTTGGTAAGTCTCAAAGATGAGAAAAAGATCCAATATCACATTAGTATTGCTTAACCCCTAGATATCTATGCTTTCTCAATTCCAGTAAAGTGGACTTTTAGGAACAGAACACATTTGAAATCTGTTGAAGCTTTAGGTAACCATTCTCTGTACCCAGAACCATGCCTGTAACTTCAACCACTGTCATAATCCTACCTAATCTAGGAGAAATTCCCTAGAAACCACTATTTATTGCATGATGGATACCACCCCTACCAAGAGATCAAGTGATATTAACTTTAGCTCTAATATGACCCAAGTTTATATTATGGACTACTACTAGCTATTTACTCCCAAGGATTGGATCTATAAATGATACTTCCTGTCTTCTATGCTACTTTTTCACAGCAATGTGCTGTGAAGTTAGTAGCTGGTCTGTGGTCTCAGTCTTCCAGGGGGCTACACCTATGGATTTAGGACTTTAATAGCACATCTCAGATCTTTTCTTCCCTTTATGGGAGACAGAATATCTATGGGCTACAGTTGACCTGCTCTCAGATTGGTTCACCTCTCATTAAACTCCAGAAAGTTAGATTCTGGTAAAGTAATTTCTCATGAGAAGAGACCTTCTAAAAACCAAAGTTCTCTGGTTTTTATCTTTGCTCTTCTCCTGCCAGAGGATGAGGGACTTTTTTTCCTGATATTTGCTATGAGAATCTGGACACCTTCCTAGAGATAAAACTTACATGAGTGTGTGTTTACATGTTTACTCCCTAGAATGTGACTCAACCTTGACCTCACCTGGCCTTTGTCATATTTTAGATTTCTCTACTTGCTACTGGTTTGAAGCAAGGTTCTGGTCATGGATGTGATCCAGGAAGGTTGTGATTTTCTGTATCCACCTTCCTTTTGCATATGAAAGTTCTCAGCATGCTCATGAATCTAAGAAGACTTGTGGATTCTTGTGGAGTTTTCAAATCTTTTATGAACAAAAAACAAAACTTTACACTTGTTGTTGGGATTAAGTACTGACTTTGAAGTTCTTCTTATACCAAATTCAGTGCCACAAAGACTTTCCAGCATATGAAATCCCATAAGGGCTTTCCTAGCTCTTTACTTTGTCACAAACTGACATTTCTTAAAAAAGAAATTTTGGTAGCATTAGAGCTAGCCACACAGAAATGTAATTATTTGAAATATTTATCTTTTTATGTTTATTATTATTAACAAGATGTTTCCTATGGATACATCATGTGTTGGAACCATCTGTTCCCTCATCCCTGCCACCATTCCACTGGGGACACTCCTCATTGGGGTTGTAGGTATTCCCCATGGGGTTGTAATTTATGCATTGTGGGTGCAGTAGTCAGTTGTTTTGAGCGGGGGGGATATCTCTGGGCATGATCTCAACCTGTGGCTCTTATGATCATTCTGCCCATTTTTCCACAAAATCCCCTAAGTCATGGTGGGTGAATTTTAAGTCTACTTCAGTCATGAGCTCTTAGGAGCCTCTGTGTCTCTGCTTTGGTAAGTGATCAGTATCCTCAGGGTCTGCCCCCTTCACCTGGCACTGATTATCAGGTTCAGCATAGAAGCTCATCTCCCCAACTCCTCTGTAGATTCAACTGTGGATTGGCCCTGGCTGAAGTGCAAAGGGAGTTTATCTCATACAGACTCACTACCTTCTGAGAAAGAAGGGATTTTGCCCAGTGGAGAGTGAAGTCAGCATTGTTTAAATGGGATAATCATTATTAATTTAGGGATAATTTGGTGTATGTAATGCCTCTTTTAGCCAAAGACCTTGACACTGGAAAACATAATTTTTGTCTCCATAGGATTCTGATCTGGTTCCCAATTCCAGATATGGGCTCCTTTACACTGAGCAGATCTCTTAACCAATCAGAAAGCTGTTGGTTACCCACTGAAGCTATGTGCTGCAACTGCAGTGGTGTATATATTGTGTCAGAGTGTCTGTTTCTGAGTAGCTTAGACCTCTGGTTGCTCAGACTGTTGCTGGCCATTTTCCTCCAGTAGATCATGTAGTGCTTTCCAGCACTAGCCAGGGTTCCTGCCTGGGGACTGGCTATCTTCTGAATTGCAGCCAGCTATTTCTGTGTTCTGAATCAGCAGCACATGGTGTCTTCAACAATATGGTCTTAGCTTTTGCCTTAGGCAGGTAATCAAGTACTTTGACAGAAAGCTATCTTGATGTGGGGACCTCCCATCAACAGCTCAAGGTAGGTAGCAACAAATCTCTAGTACTGGGAATTACAGGTCAGAGTCATTAAAAAAAAAAAGACATTAAAACTCCCACCCTCACCAGCCCTACTTTTCAGGTGCTCCCCCCTTACCATTTTGAGGGTTATATCTTTTAGGCTATCTCCAAGGATAAAGATTTCTATGATATCAGCTCATTTTGGATTTAATTTTGTGTTTGTTTTCCCTACCCCTCTCCTCCTCCCTCAAACCCTTTCATCCCTATTGTCTGGGCCTTGACTTGCTTATCAGTTATGACAGCAACTTGAGCAGGTCCAGGTTAGGAATTGCAGATAAGTGACACTGTGTGGCATTTGTCATTCTGTGATTGTGTGAGTTCACTGAGTATGATCTGTTCCTGTCTGCCTGTTTTTCTACAAATTAAAAATCAAGTCCAAATGGATTAAAGACTTCAATATAAAACTTGAACTCTTCTCCTACTAGAAGAAAAAATAAGAGGCACTCTCCATAATATAGGAGTTGTGAAAGACTTCCTGAAGAAAACTCCGGTATCCCAGGAAATCAAATAATCACTCAACCAGTGGGATCCCATGAAGCTCAAAAGCTTTTGCACAGACAAACACACCATAAGAAGATCCAATAGATTACCCTTTAAATGGGAGAAACTTTTGCCAGCTATACCTGACAAAAACCTAATATCTAGAATCTATAAAGAACTCAAAAAAACTAGACAATGAGAAATCAAATAACCCACTCCAAACGTGGGGCAGAGAACTGAATAGGGAGTTCTCAGAGGAAGAATTACAAATGGATAACACACACTTAAGAAAATGTTCAACATCCCTAATCATTAGGGAAATGCTTATTAAAACAATCACGCAATTCTACCTTACTCCAGTAAGTATGGCAATCATTAAACAACTCTAACAAAGCCAGGCACAGTGGCACATGCCTTTAAATCCCAGCACTTGTGAGGCAGAGGTAGGAGGATTGCTGTGAGTTCGAGGCCACCCTGAGATCAGCCTGGACTAGAGTGAGCCCTACCTCTTAAACAAAAACAAAAACAAAAAAATTGGAGAGGAGGGGAAAATGAAGCCCTTATCTACTGGAAATGTAAACTTGTATAACCACTGAGGAAATCAATTTGGAGATTACTGAAAAGGATGAACAGAGAGCTACCAACAGACCCACTATTCCATTACAGGGCGTTTATCCTCAATGCTCCATGCATCAATCCAGAGACATTTGCTCAAACATGTTTATAGCTGTTCAATTCATTATAGCTAAGAAGTGGAATCAAGCCAGAGGCTCATCATTGAATGAATGGAAAACAAAGTTTTGGTACATTTACAGAATGGAATTCTACTTAGCAATATGAAATATATATCTTATAGGTAGAAATTCTCATGAAAATTCACCAGCTTCTTCATGAAATTCAGCTCTCTCTAGTTGGAACTTTCCTTTATAGAAATGACATAATCACTATGGAATAAATAAAAAGTAGTGAATATTTTATACCCATTTATTGCCTAATGAATGCATATTGACATATCCACAGATATTTTTGGAAGCATATTATTCAACCTCTAGAAAATGTTTGGACTAATCAATATAGCTTATAACATGTATATATACATGAATAATTCACAGATCCATAGCCTCAGTCCACAATTAAGAAATAAAAGGCCAACTCCTTTCCCACAAACACTACCCAGTTCTTCTGGATCATTTTAATGTTTTCAATGATGAAATTTCAAAGTTTAAAAGCTATTTTCCATTCCACTCTATTTCATCCTATGATATTCAGGTAAAAATGCCTCAAACTGAAATCAAAATCATGTAACATTAATATTTAGCATTTACCTTGTATTATGCATAAGAATTTGGTAAAAATGAAATGGAGAACTGAGAGACTCAACCCACTACAAGAAGCATTTAGTCCATTTCTGCTAAAACTTTCTAATTAAAATAGACATAACCTTTTTGTGAGGCAAGCCCAACAGACTGCTGTGTGTGTGTGTGTGTGTGTGTGTGTATGAGAGAGATTGAAAGAGAGAAAGCATTGGTGTACCAGGATCTCCAGACACTACAATTAACTCCAGACTTGTGCACCCCCTTGTGTGCATATGCAACCTTGAGCACTTGTGCCACTGTGTGTGTCTGACTTGCTTGGTACCTGGAGAGTAGAAGATAAGTCCTTAGGCTCTGAAGCCAAGTGTCTTAATCACTCCAGCCTGAAATAAACATAACTTTTAAAGATAAGTCAGTACATTACCACACTGTGAATTGGGGAGGTGTCATCACAGCAGATGTTTGGTTTATTTAATCCTGATTCCAGCTCAGTAGTGGGCAATGCTATCATTAATCTAACCAGGAGCACATCCCTCACATGATTAAAGGGGAACATTATTTTAGGTAACCTTAATTACTGTGACACTCTCAATACCCCTAATTGTGGGTATCAATTCACATCAAATTTACTTGCTTTATAAAATACAGTAAAATTCTAGTTCAATCTAAGTATTTGAATTCTTAAAGCTGTAGCAACTGAGGTTAAAGTACTCAATGTTGGAAGAGCAGACCATCATTTCTGAAGTTTCAACTTGGATTAGAAGCTGGTACTAATTTATTTAGAGTTAGTGTTGCAGATATAACATAAAAAATACATCCCAGGGCAAAAGTAGCATTTTAGGTCAAAATTCACATCCTATTTTTATCTTATGCCAAGTGTTTTACCCTTTCCAATCTAACCCTCCTAAAAAATAGAGAAGGTTTCATGCTTTTATGTAGGCCTATAAAAAGACTATGACTTTGAAGCTAATTATTTACATCCATATTTATTTTTACTGCAGATTGTATAATTTATAATCTACAAGATACAATTAAGATCCCCAAATCAAAATATATTCTTATGTAGACATAACTTTACTCCACAAAGAAAGGAGTAAAAGTCCCATCTTTGTCTTTCAGAGGCCTTAGGCATGTCATCATAATGTAGTAATTATCTGAACATGTAGCAAATAGTAAAGAAATTTGATAAAATATCTCTATTATGAGAAGGCACAGAGTGTAAAGTCTAGGAGCTGGGTAGATCTTGTCTTGTCAATTTTCATGACTCTTGTTTTCTCTCACTTGGAATCATAAATATTGAGATTAATGATTTAATGTTTACTATTATAACATTTACAAAGTAAATCTCTCAAATTAACTTTGCAAATGACTAAAAAAAAAAAACTCTTCTCTTTTGTTCTCATTCCTGTTGCTATGAAAGGGCTCCCCAGCTTTTTAAGGAGAAAAAGAGGACTGAATAATTTATTTTTTTCTGTATTTTCACTCAAAATTGTAGCCAAGAATGGAAAATGAAGAAAAAAATTTAAGCAATGAGTCATTGTTATGAAAGTGACTTAATTTTGATGAAAGTCCCAAATAGGATATATTAAGTGCATTTTCAACTTTCAGACCCCTTATCAACAGTTGTTCCAGTGGCACAGAGTTGAATGTTGGATGATACAGTTGTATCAGTTCTCATTAAAATTTTGGCAACAAGCCATTGAACTAAGTTCCACAAGCTATAAATTCTTGGAATATGCATTAGCTCTTTAAACAAAGCCCGTTTCTTGGACAATAGAGTTTTGAGTACAATTTGCTCTCTGAGCTATAGAAGGTTCACAGGGAGTTCACAGGGAAAACATTAATTGACCTCTCCATTGTTCTTTCCTCTCTTTTCCTATCCCAAATGCATTAGCACTTTGATAGATTTCTAACCCTATTGTACTTGATTTGGTGAAATTCCATTAGAATTCACAAGAAAAGATTGCATTAGAAGTCAATTTTAATAAGAAAATATTATGATACTATAAGTAACTCATTAATTCCTGCCTACTAGTTGCTTGTGGTTATAGTGCTGACAGATTAGGAAAAACCCTGACAATTGGTCTTGGATAGGACCTTAATGGTAGTTTATATAATTTGATTGCATATATTTCTTAAGATTTATTTCAAGGGCAAAGGAGAATGGTAAGCCTTTGTACTAGCATGACCCCTGAACATAGGTCAAGGATGTAATTTGCTACTCCAGATGTCTCTGTCAAGATCATTAATTATGTATTACATGATCCAAAGGAAGAAGATGGCACAGATGGAGGCAATCAATGGCCAGGGAGAAAGTAAACTCAGAATGGATAAGAATGCATCCAGTATTGCCATGATGTTGATGATGACAACATAAATGCTGTCATGGAGGACTATGGCACTTTAAGAAAAAAAATACAAGTCACAGAAATCCTGGCCTTAGCAGAGTAATGATTTTTCTAATATCTTTTAAGAGAAAGTAAAATATGGACCTCTTTTACTCACTATTGAATATTTTCTTTAACATTTGGGCTATTTCTACATTCTGGATTGAACTCTAATAGAATAACACCTATTAGAGTAAGGTAGACAAAGTGTCATACTTCACAGCACAAAGAAAATTGGGTTCTAATCCTAAACCTACCACTTATCAGATTCCAAGGCATTGAATAAGGTTCTTAATTTTCTAAGCCCCAGTTCTCTTTTATATAAAATGGCCCAAGCACGCTATTTGAGATAATAAATGTACAGATGCTTTCTAAATTACTTGTCCCTTTATAAATGTAGAGATGGTCACTAAGATAACCATTTTCATTGTCATTTTTATAAGATAGAAGTCCTTTAAAACAAGGGGTGATCCTAACCTTTCTTGGAATCATCTATTGAAATAGCTATTGAAATGCATAAAGTAATAAAGAGCTTTCTGATCTCAAGGTAGTCAAGCTGGAAGACACCTGAGACATATTTTGTTCCAATCTAATCATACTACAAACTAGAAGATGAAGCTCAGAATGGACTTTCCCAAATAACTCTGGAAAGTGGAGCAGAGCTGGAGCCTTGCCATTTGCCTCACATGACTCCTATTTCTACATCCTTCACATTAGCCAGGGCAGACTTCACTGTAGCTGAGATGCCATAAGCAAAACGATGTTTGTGGCTATCATCCTGAGGACTTCACATTTTTGGAAAATGCAGAAGAAAGCAACAGAATTGGACACTTTAGGCCTTCCCCTAAATGACCTTCCACCTCAAAACTTTGACTGAGAAGCACCATTTAAGAAATGATGTACTTGGAATACAAACTCCAGAGACACAAAGATGTACACTGATGCTGAGTATCTAACAGGTACTGAGACATACTACAACTTCCCCAACTCAATCCTCAAAACAAAGTCACACTGCCCTGTATAGTCGCCCCTAAACTTTTACTTTCAAGGAGATTATAAGAGACAGGCCCCTTAGAAGCCATGCTCTGATTCATTCTTTCTATAGGAGATTCATAGACAAAAAATGAAGCGGGGGGGGGGGGGGGGTCAGGAGGAGGCCTTGTGGCCCAGAAGAGAAGCAGGAAACAGTCAAATCCTTAGCTGGAAATATAATGTGCACCTTCTCTCACACCCCTGCAAAGTATTTATATATATCAGAAGCTTGTCTCTTTCCCGATCCTCAGCAGCCTAGACAAAGACAAGAAGCAGCACGAAAGAACAGCCCATATGTTCTGTTCTCAATACCTAATTAACCAACACAAGGACTACCCAATGAATGAGCAGGTCTTGGGTAAGTTGGGCAGTTCTGGAAGGCAGCACAAGAGTGACAGCAGCATATAGTCCATGACCATGGCCTTCCCAATATGGAGATTCTCCTGGGGTATCCTGCAAATACTTATGAAAAATGTCTGGGACCCTCTGTATTACTGAGGCTATAGGGAGCCACAGGGGCCAAGACTAAATGTTTCTTCCTTTCAGACTGCATCTGAATCTTCACAAAATACACATAAACACACACACACACACACACACACACACACACACACACACACACACACACCAATGTCAACAGAACAAGGATAGCCAACACTGCTTTTATCTATGCTATCTTCTTTACTTTCTTTCTCTACAGCTCATGTAACCCTGACAATGAAGGGCCATTACTAATGTTGCCATATCCACGCAGTCATGCTAATATCTTAGCTTAGATCAGAGGATGAGAATGCAGCAGAGTCAGTAGGTGCAGATTTAAGGCACACAGATGAATACTGAGTTGCCTTGGATTCAAATGCATACTTGGTGTTTTCCCCTTTTCTTCAGAACCCTCAAGAAATTGTCGCATATTGCAAAGAAACACTGATTAGCTGGACATGTTGGTGCATGCCTTTAATTCCAGTACTTGGGAAGCAGAGATAGGTGGATCACTGTGAGTTCAAGGCCACCCTGAGACTACATAGTGAATTCCAGGTCAGCCTATACCAGAGTGAGACCCTACTTAAAAAACAAAACAACAACAACAACAACAAAAAACACTGATTGCTCATGGGTGTCGGAGGAATGAGGAGGATGAGTCAGTCCACCCACATACTACTGAAGTACTGAAAATAGGGTCTTCTGAAACCAAGGGGTAGACTATTACTGAAAATAAAAGATGAAAAAAATCTTGTAAACATTTTCTAGAGTGCTATTTGCTTCAAGAAGGCACATTTTTATATCAGCTTAAAGATGCAAAATAGCTACTTCTTCTTTTACTTCTTTTATAACTGGTATCGAAAGACCATGTATTTTGGTTAATTTTGCTTTTTAGATCATAGAAACTATATACTTCCCAAGAGTAGATTCTCAGAATTTGAATTCAACTTTATCTGCAGATTCTCTAAAAGGAAATATTCCTTTTTGTTCCTACAAGCAGGGCCTTCTGTATGACAATGGTTGTCACATGTACAGGGATGAAAATGGAAAAGTTCACTGAAGATGAAAAATATGTATTACATAACCATTTTGCTCTTAAAAATACAAGGTATAGGATAAGCATTTATGTAAAATTTCACTAAGAACTGTGATCATGCGGAGGAAAAAGACTGATAGAAAGTTCCATATGAAGAGTGAGACAAGCTCAGGCCTTGGATAAGTAGAGATTGTCAGTGCTGGCCATTGGTGCTGTGAGGATGACAGAAATGAGACTAGCATTTTAATGGGACACTTATTATAAAGCAAATATTTTCTAACCTTTGTATTTTTTCTTAACCTGTTATTTAAGAAAGGCTTAAAAATCTCTGCTTCCTATATTCTGGACTGTTATGGTAAGTGGCCAAGGGAAAAGGAGCCAAAAACAGTCTTTGAGCTATGATTTTAAGATGATAAGACTGACCTGGGTTACACACACACACACACACAAAAAAAAAAAAAAACATTTTTGTAGTTAGTTCCATGTTGCTGGGATGAACTTCTAACCCAGCCTAGGGTAAACAATGGCTCTCTGACTGGCTAAGGGATCCATAGCTAGAACTAGGAACCGAGCCAGAATCTTATGGAGACCAAGATTATTGATTCCAACAAGAAGCACCCACAAGTTTTTGGCCAAAAAAGAGGCTATGCCCCCAAGAATTTCTCTAAACTAATAATGCTTATAACCTTTAACCTATTTTTTTTTTTTCACAAGGCAGTGAGAACTGAGGATACCCAAAATCTATCAGTGAGACAAGAAAAGATACCTGACTCTTTGGAAGGAAATGAACCACCATCAGTTAAAGCTTAGGTAAAACCACAGAGGAATTGGCAAGATGAGAAAAGTATTTCCATGGCAAGCCAGACAATTTGCATTAGGGTGATGGAGAGAGACATTGAGGATACACAAAACATACCAAAGCAGAAATCCAAAAGCTATTGAAAGCTCAACACTAAAGTAGTCTTAAAGTGCACCCACCAGGGCTCAGGGAATTTTGTGGAAGAGAGGGCAGAAAGACTATAAGAGCCACAGGTTGAGAGAAAATAGGATTATCCAGAGGCATTTTTGCATCTCCCCCTGCCACAATGACTGACTGCTGCTCTCACAACTCAACCTACAATGACATGGTGAATACCAGCAATCCCACTGAGGAGGGCCTTTATGGTAGAAAAGAAGCTGAAAGTTGAACTGATTCTCTGAGCTACTGTAAGAGTTAATTGCTGAGAAGCTAAACTTACCTTTGTCAACAGATAGAATATCCCAAAGAGAATTGTCCACAAAGGGCCCAGAGGAAAGTAAAGAAGGAAAGACAATTTAGGCTAAAAAAAAAGAAAAATGGAATTCATTGTTAGGTGCCCTGATTACAGAAATTATCAAATATGTAAGTTGCCATGTCTTGTTTGTTTACTTACCCCTCCCCTTGGCTATGAAAACTATAAAATGGCAATAAAAATTTCAAGGCAGGACCAGAGCTTCTTTGGAAAGCTATCTCAAACTTTTTTTTTTTTTTCTCAGCACACAAGTAAATAAATTCCTCTACTTTTACTTATCCTGGCACTGAAATGATCTTTCCAGAGAATTTATTCAATATCTCTGGAGGTCCCTGTGAAATTTTCCTTGATTAGGACCCTGTTGGTCAGCAAGACTACCACTCCTAGGCCTCCCAGCCTGTCAAAGATCTCTGGAAATGGGAAGTGCACACCCCAACATAATTGTGAGGTCCTCTTCCGGGTGTTCCAAGGAGACTGTGAAACTGAGACCAGAGTTCCTCAGTGGAAGGAGACAAGATTGAGCCAGATGTCCAGCTGAGGTAAGAACTCCCCAGGGAAATTGGAAATTAGAATTTAAAATTGGGATTGTGACTACTCAGATCTGAATTATATCTGAAGTGATTTCAGGGTTGGAAGATGCCAGCATGGATTAATCCCTACAAGAGTAATCCCAAACCTTAATGGATATCCAAGGTAATGGCCCTCTTTCTGTCAGGAGGGCCAAAGTTGTTACGATCAGGTCCGATGGTATTCCATTATCAGTAACTAGCTAGATCAGGACCAATGTTGATCTGGTCTCTGGCAATTATAATGAGATAAACTAGATAAAAGGTAAAATGAAGAAGAAATTTTAAATTTTGGATATTAAATGTTTGATTAAAAATATTGTTACAGAATGTTTATACAGATTATAAAGTAAAATTATGTAGATGAAGGTATGAGTAAATTTAGAAAGAAACCTTAATGACATAGGTGATTAACTAAGTCTTAAAGTGCTTGATCAGATTACAGACTATTTAGGATTAAGATGACTATTATCCTACAGTTTATATCAGACTAACAAAGGATGACCCTAGCTGGTTGCAAGATGTTATTATATTCAAGTTATAAATTTAAAAATTTAACTTACTGATGTTAATCTGGTCATAATATTTTCAAAGTTGTAAAAGACTGACTTTAAAGTGCTCAACCAAATTAGCTATGTTCCTCTATTTGTCAACCTTTTAATATTTAATAAGTTTGTTATATATAAAAAATACAATGTAACCTTAAGATGGTTCTTGTTCATGCTGTTCTACTGGTGATTATCACTGAGATTATTGTCTAAGTCTTATAAAAGGTGATTGAGTCACTGTGATTTTGTTCTTAGGAAAACTGAGAAAGCTTGTCAGATCCTAGATATATACAAGCAATGTTAAGCTTGTCTAAGCTTCATATATTGTAAAAATATTGATTTATGTTAAACTGAAAAAAAACTATTCAATGATGAAAGTCACTTGATTAAGAAATTACTTTATGTCTGTCATAAGGCTCTAATGCTTGTTAAAATCAGTTTAATTTAGCTCAACAATGTCCAGGTTTGGCTTTATTCTTAAGCTATGTATAATCAGTCTCATCAAGGTTTTACTTAAGTAATTGTCTCATTTCTGGTATCTTAAGTTCATTGCTTATGGATAGATATTTAAGATATGATCCCTGCTCTAGAAAAATGATCTGAAACTCTTCCTTTCTGATCCCAGGTTGGGGGATAACTGGTATCTTCTTAGGTGTACAGACTAGCTAACATTTTTTTCAAACACAGATGCCAAGTTTTTATACTGTCTTGTCTTTTCTAGATCAAGTCAATTGATTTAAATCTGTGAATAAAATATTGTTTCCAAGACTGCTAGCATGTTTTTCCTGTACTTATAACTGGCAGATACTTAATGGATAAAATGTGTATGCTTTCAATATTCCAGGTATAGCTTACACTGTCACAGGACAACAAAATTTAAATGCTAATCAGAATTATTTTAAACTATCATGTCATTCTCTGATCATATCTGCTTTGCTAACCAGATTTGTTCTGTACATCTTTAATTAAATCTTTTTTTGCTAATGAAATGTGTACAGTCTCTCTGAGTGGTTAATAACCATATGTAGAAGAAAAGTCAATTGGATACATTGGAAATAAATATTTTGATTCCTGCTCCCAGGTCAGAAGCCACAGTAGACGATGGAACATTTGCTAGCCTCTAGCCTCTGGAGAGTTACCGGTTTTCTTCATCAGGGAGGAGACAGAGCCCTAGAGATGGACTCGTAGTCAATGTATCTGCAACAGAAAAGTCATATCAAAGGAAAATGTGTCCTCCAGGCTTCCCAAAAGAGGGATGGCCATTTAGTCAGCAAGACTTGATTTATCCTAGCAGATGACAATGTTGAGAGTCACAGAACTCTTCACAGGTCTCTAAAAGTCTCTCATGCAGAGCCATAAATGACTGTAAAATATAATACATAGTGAATTTTGGCTACCCACATGGTCTTAAACACACAGTAAGATATTACAATATAAACAAAGATTCAGACAAATAGACTGCCTGTCTGATGCTGACTTACAGAATTAAGCTCTCATATTAATGCATGCCTTCTGCCTGGCCCTGATAAGTTAGCCATTGTTTACCTTTAAATAAAAGATCCAAAATTGTCCTGACTGGTTATGTTTACCTGATAGTTACTGATTCACATTACTCCAATCTCTCCTTAATATGTCTTATTAAAGGAGATAGGAGATATATCACTAAGGGCAGATCTCAGAGACAAGCCCTAAAGTAAACTTGGGACAAATCTAGAGCCTAGTCCTAAGAGGTAAAAACTACTTAGAGTTCTGTTTTTACTTGCTAATGGTGGTGGAGCTGATTGTCTGATGGTGTCATTTTGCTTAGATTTCTAGAAGTAAGCCAGATTCCCCTTTCATTTATGACGCTTCCTTAAAATTTATATAATTTATAAATTTATATAATTTATATATTTATATAAATAATTCATATAAATTTATATAAATATTTACATATTTATATAAAATTTATATAATTTATAAATTTATAAAATTTATAACTTAAGGGGGCCCACATACCCTTGGGTAATTGAGCCCACATCCATCAGCCAAAAGATATAAACTCAACACTGCAGAGTAAAAAAGAGAGTATCCTTAGCCAATTGAATAGCTAACAGGTCACTGGGGATGCAGAGGGTCCCATCAAAGTCAAGTTCTCGAGGACACCTGCCCCTGGAATCCATAGAGATACTTTGGTTCCAAGGGACTTTTATGTCTGTCACCCCTGAAAAGATACAATTCTTAACTATTGCCTTGGATTATATCATTTTCCTTCCCTAGGAATATCTGTTAATTTTAGAGAAATGTGGTACAACCCCCTTCCTCTAGCTTCAGGAATGGCCTATGAACACCTTCTCACAATGGAATTAGTCAAAGTCACTCCTGCTGACTAATTTTGAACAGAGAAGGCCCCACTGGCTCTCTTTCTTTGGTTTTATGATAATAATTTCTTTCTGTTGCTATCCATATTTTCAAGGACAATAATCATGAACCAGTTCCTGCTGCTGCTAACTAAATACAAGATTTAATAGTAACAGTGTCAGTGGTCCCAATGACAATTGACACATGTTTGGCTCCAGAGATCATGTTTACCCAAGACTCTGGAGTTCTTACAGCTGATGTACCCCAGATATAGGGCCTGTAACCTATATGGGCTACATGGGGACACTGGCTAGCTCCTTTAATGGGGCCTGTCATAAAAATTATGCTGAGACTTAGGTTAAAACCTTATGTTTAGTGTTCTGTTCAGCGTCATCCAATCTAGAATGAAAATAATTAAAATACAGATGACACACTAGGAATACCAGCCATTACATATAAAATCACAAGGTGTTATGACAATAAAGAGGAGGGAATGTGGCAGAAAAGAAACTAAAAGTTGAACTAAATCACTGAGTTGCTATAAGAGTTGATTGCTGAGAAGCTAAACTTATTCCATAAGCAGATGGAAAACCCCAAAGAGAGAACTGTCCAAAATGGCACAGAGGAATGATAAGGAAAGACAGTATAGGCTAAAACAAAGTAAAATGGAGTTCATTGTTAGGGTAGCCTGATGATGAATATATAAATTTCCATGTATTCATTGTTCACTTACCCCTCCCCTTGGCTATGAAAACTATGAAATGAAAATAAAATCTTTGCTCAGGGTCAGAGCTTATTTGGAGAGCTATCCCAAGCTCTTTTGAACCCCAAGTAAATAAACTCCTCTACTTTCATTCATATTGACATTTAAATGATCTTTCCATAGAAGTTCTGCAACACCTTCAATGAAGTAGGGGCAGGGAGGGGGGAAAATGATGGTACCAACACATGCTGTGTCTGTACCAAGTTTCTACTTAATAAAATAAAAAAAGATTGCTCCAAATTCTCAGCTGAGATTTAAGAATATCTCTTAACTGTGATTCCTGTAAGATCAAAACAGGTTACATACTTCCAACATATGATGGTACAGAGTAAACATTTCCATTGCAATAAGGCATAACAAGGAGAGACTGGATCAATGTAAAATCAAAAACCATCAGGTAAACATCAACATCCATAGTTCAAGTCTCACATCCATAGCCTATGACATCAGTCTCTGGAATTTCTAGTTCCATCCCTCCAGCTGGGTTGAGTAGCTAGGAGAAAGCTTTCATTTCAATCCACCAGTGCTCCATGGAATCCTTTTTACAGTCCTGATATATAGAAAATATCTTCAGATCTCCACTGTAAACCACAGTCCATCTTCAACTCAATATACTGGCCTTTTTTATTTTCAATACAGAAATATCATCCTGCTTCCCATTCTACATCTCAGGAGTGGCACCTATTCAGCATCAGGCAATGGCTTCAGTGGCCACACAGGGACATCACCCTGATTCCATGTCACATCTCACCAGTGATTCTTATTCAACATCAGACAATGCCCTCACTGACCACACCAGTATGCTTCCTTGCTTCACATGCTACATGTCAGTAGTGGCTCTGGGACTGTGGGCACTTCATAACTGGCTTCGATGCATTTTTCATGCTTTTAAAGCCAATAGTAGGTTGGCAGCGACACAGCCATTCTTAATCAAGGAATAAAATAAATCTTGGCTTTTAGCCTTTAGAATTCCTTTTTGAAAAGATTTTCCATTCCTACTCATTCAATCTTTCTAGAGTGGACATCACCTAAAGGCATTTTTTCCATTGTTTTAATATAAAGCACTGTGCCCACCTTTAATGGTGGTAATCTGTTTAACTATAGTAGCTTTAGCAACCTAAAGCAGTCTCTGTGTCAGTAACCTTAAACATGCTTGAATTTTTCCAGCTGAAAATCATATGTCTTTCAATTCTATACTTTCCAACAAGCAAACCATCTATTACTTTTAAGTTAAACCTTGATCTAACACTCTGGGCATGGGCAGCCGAACACAACCAGCCTTAATATCAGGAGCCCAGTTCTAACAAATTTCTCAGCTGTCTTTTCTTCCCCTTTGAAAGTTAATAAGCCAGCACAATTCTGTCTGCATGAAATATTTCAAATTCTCACCAGAGTAACCCATAAAATTTGCCTTACCACTCTATAGGGCTTCTTCAGTCCCAAGTACCAAGTCCATCAACATTCCCCCAACACTATTTTCCAAAAGATCAAACTCCACATGGTCAAATTTATCTCAACAAGACTTTATTCTTTGGGTACAAAATTATGTAATAGAAAGTTCCATGTTGCTAGGAAAAACATCTAAGCAGACATAGTTTATGGAAGGCAGTGATATATTTCAAGCATATAGATCCAGAGGAAGTTCCCTAAGTGGCAAAGAAGCTGTTTAGCTTCCATAGATTCATCCAAGCATATAAAAACCCACCAAACAGCCAGCAAATGCTGAGTAAAAGCACAGCCAGTGCTCAAACTGCTCACAGCATCTTGGGCTAGATTCATTTCTGCCCCCAGTAACATGCCCTTTCTATAAGGAATCTGCCTGATAGGGTATGAAGTTTCAAACTCAAATTTAATATAACTTGTCTATATGGGGCCATACATTCAAATTATAAGATTCAAAGTACTACACATGTGGAGTCTGAAAACAGAGTTATGCTGCCAGCAGTTGGTGAATACTAGCAACCACAAGAAGGTGGAACAGGCAAGGACCAGATTCTTCTCTGAAGCTTCTGGAGGGAACTGACTATCAAGACACCATGCTTTTTTCCCAGATATAGTGATCTGTATTTCTGGCCTATAGTGTGTGACAAAATAAATTTCTGTTATTTTAAATCAGTATGTTTGTTGGCAATTTGATCTAGCTGCTCTTGGTTAGATGATTTCTACCAGCAATATGAACCGGGCTATAACACCCATTCTTTGCTTGTAATGCCCTCTTTCCCTGCCCCACTTCCGGGTGGAGACCTCATCCACCCCACTCATCCACCATTTTCATCCTTACCATAGCTCCCTCTCTTATAAAGACTCCTAACTTTCCCCTTCCCACTTCTGAGATTGACCCCCAGGTGTGAGACACTTCACCTGCTCCAGCCTCATATCACACACATGTTCCTATCAAGCTCAAAGACCTTACTGTGTTCCCCTGCTGGCCTCAATACCTAATCCTACTTAAACCTCATCAGGAACATAAACCCATCATTTCTCGCCTCCTTGCTGGCTTCCTCCACCCCACTCAATCCCCCTACTATGCTTCTCTCCTGCCTGTTATTAAGCCTGAAAGAACCTACCAATTAGTCTGATTTTTGTTTCGTCAATGATGCTGTACTACCATTCACTCAATAATGCCTAACCCATGCACCCTTCTTTCCCATATCCCTTCCTCTACCACTCACTTTTCAGAACTTGACTTCAAGGATGCTTTCTTCTCTATTCCTCTCTACCCCAACTACTTTGATCTCTTCACTTTCACCTGGGAAGATCCTGACACCCACACTGCAACTCAACTACCCTAGACTGTTCTCCCCCAAGCGTCTAGAGACAGACCTCACCTGTTTGGCCTAGCTCTATCCACTGACTTCCTATCCCTTGACCTGTTACTTAGCACACTTTTATATTATGTCAATGACCTTCTTCTCTGCTCACCCTCTCTTCTGGACTCCAGACAACACACAAACACGCTTCTCAACTTTCCAGGCTCCAGGGACTGCAGAATTTCCCTCACTAAGCCTCAACTCTCTCTAACCTAAGTTATGCACCTTGGTTTCCTCCTTACTCTCAACTCATGAAAACTCACCCTGCAAACAGCACCTTTGCTCTCTTTCCACTTCTACCTCTAAGGAAGAAATCCTATCTTCCTTTGGCTTTGCTGGTTCCTAATAACTTGGATTCCCAATTTTGCCCTCTTAACAAAACCCCTTTATTGACAAAGCTAAGGGTGACCAACATGAACCACTTTATCCCCAAACCAATAGAGATGCTGCTTTTTCTCACCTATGAGATGCCCTCCTGACAGCAACAGCCCTGGCTCTCCCTGATCTCCAAAGGCATTTCTCCTTCTTTCTTTTCACTGAAAAGAAAGGAATGGCACTGGGAGTTCTAGGACAGATGAAAGGTCCCTCTTTTGCCCCTGTGGCCTGCCTCACTAAACAATTAGAAACTTCTATTAGAGGCTGGCAACCTTACCTATATGCCTTAGCCTCAGCAACCCAGGAAACTCACAGTAGGCCAAAAGCTCACAGTTCTTTCACCTTTTAGGCTCAAGGATCTCCTCTCTAAATCTTGCTTCTCAACCCTAAGCCCATTCAAACTCCAACATTTTATTGTTACCTTTCTAGGTAACCCAAACATTACTTTAGACTCCTTCTCCCCACTTAACCCAGCTACCCTTCTACCTCTACCTAAGCAACTTACACACTCCTGTCTAGAGACTTTAGAGGAGCTTACCTACCATAACCCCAAAATTTCACTGTCTCTCCTCCCTGATACTGACCACATTTAGTATAGAGAAGGAAGCTCTGCCACCACCCCACAAGGGTCCTGAATATCAGGATGTGCTATTGTCCCAGATGTCCAGATAATGGAGACTGGCCCATTGCCTAAGGGAAGTACATCTGAGAAGGCTGAGCTTGTCATCCTCACCAAAGCCCTCACTTTAGCCCAAGGGAAGATACTTTTCATATTCTATACCACCATGTTATCATTTGGAAGTAAAGAGGCTCCCTCTCAGTGCAAGGAACCCCAATTACCAATGGGCTTCTTAATCTTAAACTAATAGAAGGTTCTTACCTCCCCTAAAGCAGCCATCATTCATTGTAGGGGACATCAGCTTCTTAACTTCATCCATGGCCTGGGAAACTCATTTGCAGGTAGAGTTACCAGAGAATCTAGTCTTCAGAATATAGGCATATTCTCAACTCTTTTCCTCTCCCCATCCTCCTTTACCCTTTCGTATAACCCTGATCCATACCGGGCTCTCACAAGACAAGGTACTGTACTGGGCCCACTGGACTTGTTACTCTTGGAAAACCTCTACTGCCTGCCTGATGATCCCCGGGCTACCACCACACTAACTCACTTACATAATCTTTTCCATATTGGTGCTTGCTCCCTACAAAGACTTATGACCCCACTTCTTTCCAGCATCACCTTTCCTCACTGACTTCTTTTGTGACTCAAGCCTGTGCTCTCTGTGGCAAAGCCTCTCCATAATGTAGAACTGGCCACTCCTTCCTCCAAACTTCACCAACACCAGGTTTCTCTGCCCAGGATTAAGTGGCAAATAGACTTCACTCACATGTCTCCTCACAAAACACTAAATACATTCTCACTATGGTAGAAACTTTCTTGGGATGAGTTGAAGCCTTCCCAACAAGTAGGGAAATTGCAAACGTAGTTGCCTCCCACCTTCTTGAGTCCATTCTACCTTGCATCAGCCTTCCTCTTATTATCCAATATGACAATGGACCAGCCTTTATCTCTAAGGTAACACAAAGAAGTATCCAGAGCCCTGAAAGTAGACTGGTGACTGCATATTCCATTCAGAACCCAATCCTCAGGCAAGGTGGAAATAGTAAATGCCATTCTTAAAACCCACCTCTCAAAGTTAACCTCTGAACTCCACTTACCTTGGGCCTATCTCTTCCCACTTGCCCGTTCATGAATCAGAGCTACCCCTCAAAGCTCCTTCTTTTCTCAACCCTTTTAAACTCATGTGTGGCTTCCCTTTCCTCATGGAAAATCTTACTCCCCTAACAAAAACTCTTCTCCATGAGTACTTATGAGCATTCACTCTTGTTAGAAATCTTCTCCAAGAACATGCCAACCATTTTCTGCCTCAACCATCAAAAAGAACCCATTTCTTTCTCTTTCTCTCTTAATCCTGGTGATCAGTTATACCTTAAGCAATCTTTCTCCCAGAGTCTCACACCCCACTGGACTGGACCTCATCTGGTTATTCTCACCACTCATACAGCAGTGAAGCTGCAAGTCATCACCATCTGGATCTTTCCCCAACTCAAATGCATCCAGAAGCCACTGCCTGACCTTGACACAACAGGAGATAAGTACTGTTCTTTCTCAGCTGATCCCCTTAAACTCAAAATTTCCAATATTCCTACACTCCCCACCCAAAATGCTTCCCCCAAGGGTACTAATAATTCCATGCCTATCTTTTCTTATGATGTCTGGCCTCTTAATGTCCATCCCCACCTTGTGCTTGGCATTTTGATTTCTGAGCTGCAAACAGAAATGACAAATTCCTTACATGTACCTCTTGCCCTATCTCAGGATGCACAAAATCCATCTCCTCTTCCTTCTTCATCCGTAATGCTTCCACTGGACCTCCCAGTTGTGTTTTTAACTCCTGTAACCTTGACCCATTATGGCCTAAATTTATTTACCTTAATCAGGACCAGGATAAGTGTGACTTCAGGAAAAGTACCCAATGGGATGGATGTCCCCAAAGGAACTGTATATCTAGGTTTTCTATGCAAAGGAATTGCAGATACTAGTCCAGGCTGCAGCATCACTCCACAACAACTCAGACAATGAAGGAGAAATGTTACTTTTATAATCAATAATCCCTGGAACAAGAAATGGGCAGATGCAAAGGAGGAAGTGGCCTACTCAGTAGACACAGTGGACCAGACTCTTTGGTGGGCGGGGGGAGGGGGTAATAAAGATTATCAGGTGACTCCATACAGTGCCAATAACAGCCCCAAATTTCATTTTACATGCAGTTCAAGTTATACATGGGGCTCATGATGATACTTAACACAACTTCTATGGCATTTCTCTTTCCACCCCACCTTGGATGTCTGTGCAAAATTCCTCACTGTCCCTGCTCCACCAGCTTAATTCAAGTAATCATACTGCCTGCTTTCCTTGGGACTTTCTTCACTAGCTTCTTACTACTACAATAACCCCATTCAATGTCACCTCCACTTTAGGCTCCACTTATTCCTGGAAACCTATCTCTTCCTTTTCTGCTCCTGTTTCCCCTTCAGGCTTTCATGACTGCTGACATAAGGACACTTCTAAATGCTGAACAGGGACATTCAAAAATATCTCTATCTCTAACAATCACACCCTACTAGCAGGGATTTACTTCTGGTGTGATTCTGCTCTGTACACTTACATATCCCTCATAAAACATGCAAGTTCCTGTGTGTCTGTCACCATTCTACCTAACCTCACTCCCTAATATGGAGGGTGAACTATCCTACTCTCTCTTCCAGCACACTCAACACCCCAACTATTGTATCAGAAGAGCAGTTCATTTACCTGTGCTAATAGGAATAAGCATTGCCTCCTCTCTAGCAGCTACAAGGCTGGCTGAGGGGCTGGGACACAGCCTAATATAAACAGCTTTCCACAGAACTCAGTACAGCCACTAACGACTCTGCTATGGCCCTTCACCTGCTGCAGCAAAAGCTCACCTCATTGGCATCATTAGTCCCTCAGAACTCATCACAGCAGACAAAGGAGGATCCTGTTTCTTTCTAAAGGAGTAATGTTGCTATTACATAAACAAATCAAGTAAAGTAGAATCAGAGATTTAAAAATTCCAAACTCTGGCTGGCATAATCTATCCTGGTGTGTCTTTAAGGACCATGGGGTATCTTTGGAACTATTTGGCATTGGCTACTACCATTACTTGGGCCATTAATAGGAATATTTCTTTTACTGTTACTAGCCCCCTGTCTTTGGAAATGCATCAAAAACCAAGTACGTAATCTCACACATTCAACCAACTTCTATTAACCTGTCCCTCTTCCACACAATACCAGCTTTTAGCTTCCTCACAATTGACTCCCTATTGCCTCCTCCAAGGGGGCTTGCCTGTTGCTGACACCAGCCTCCCATGAAACACATGACCATGCCCCCTCATAGCAGGAAGCAGTAATGAAAGATGACTATTCCCTTATCCTTTACAAAATTCTGGAATGTTCTGACCCTGTTATTTCTATGCCTTCAGGTTTCACAAACTTTTCCAAAGACTTTCTGTTTCACTTGTACCTTTATATACACTCACAGTTTTCTAGATAAGTATTTAGTCCCTAATTGTTTAGCAGATACTCTTCTCAACTTTATGTTTTACCCTTTGGTTTTGGGTTGTGATTTATATTTTCATTCCAAACATTTCCTCTCTGACTTACCAGTACTACTGTGTTTATGATTAGTTACAAATTATTCACAGAATAACAGTTATGTAAGTCACACAGAAAAAAACAAATGACAATCTCTAAAGAGTTATTGGTTTCATAAATTCCTCAATGACATTGACAGTGGAGTTGTTTCACTGAATAACATTCACAAATAAATCATGTTGACTTATATGGAACTTCAATTTTAGAACTAGTAAGCATGACCCCAGTCATAAACTCTGATCCTGGCCTGAATCTGATGTAAGCTATTAAAGTTCAAAAAATGAGGAATTCCAATGAAATGGAGAAGTTAGTCAGTTCAACTGATATTGTGGTTTGGTATCTTTGCAGCTAAAACAAAAATCCATTATTTAAATAAAATTTTATGACATCATAATTAGGAGTCAATAAAGCCAATGAATTCACTTTACATTTACTGAATGTGTATGGTGGTTTGGTGTTTGCAGCTTTACCTGTGGTTTTCACTAGTATAATAAGAAAATCCTATAAAAGTAGATTCCTCAATAAAAGACGCTTTTGTCTCATATATATTGTCCTAGACAGTTAAAATATGGTCACATATAAAATACTAATTTTCATCACACTTTTTAATGGAAAGGAGACACTTCAATCTTCAATATTTTTTAACCTTTTTATTTTATGTTATTTATTTAAGAGAGAGAGGCAAATGGAGGGAGGGAGGGAGAGAGAGCGGTAGAAAGGGAGAGAATGGGTGCATTAGGGCCTCTAACCACTGTAAAAAACTCCAGATGCAGGTGCTGCCTTGTACATCTAGCCTATTTGGGTCCTAGGGAATTGAGCCTGGGTCCTTTGACTCTGCAGGCAAGTGCCTTAACCCTAAGTCATCTCTCCAGCTCAATCTTCAACCTTAAAATGGCATTCAGGTCAGTTTTAAACCAAAACCACGTGCCTAGCAAAAGAGGCAGATCTTACTCTTTCTGTTGATATTGGCCTTAGTTATTAATCTACATAGTATTCAGGACAACATATATTTGATAACACATATTCAAGGCTAATTATACATCTACAATTCACAGTTTTGGGGGTTACTTAGAAGCTATAGGATATACGATAATTAGTCTATCCTTTAAGCTCCTTATCTTTAAAATAGAGATAATGATTATATGACTGATGGGGAAATATTGATTGATGGGGAAACAGAGGTGGCATTTAAGATAATGGCTGTTTTACATATGTGCATAAGCACATACAAAAATACCACTTAAAATGTACCATAAGCTCTGTATCTCTACAGTAAGCCACATATAGTTGCATAAATACACACAAAAGGAAACACATACAGAAAAAATATACTACCTTACTTCCAGGAATGAATTTACAAGCATGTCCAAGATAAGAGTAAAAAAAAAAGCAACAGAACTCTTACTAGAATTACCCTAATCCATTCAGCTTCTCAAGAAAGATGTGCTTAGAGATTGACTAGGCAAAGAGAAAGCCCTGTCACCAACTAAATAAGAGGTAACCTAAATTATGAGAATTAGAGTTAGGAATTGGCTCAGCTTGTGTCTCTAATAATGACTGTATTTTTTCATTCATCAGTTAGCTAAATTATCTCAAAGAAGGATATACATTTTTAAACTCCAAATAATCCAACTTGTCTATTTATATCAATGAAATTTATCAGTGACTGCCATATTCCCCTTCTCCTTTTTTTGGGAATATGCTAGGTTATAAATCACATATTAAAATATCATACAATTGTATTTCTATATCATAAGGAGAAATCAATAGAATTTATGAGAAATCCTGAGATATCAATGTGTTTTAGAGGGCATTTTTTTAACTATATCAAAGTGTAGTGTTTAATAATACAATTCCACCCTTAGTGAAAGCTCTGTACTCGGTATGTGCTCAATGGAAGTTTTCTGTGATGATGCTAAACTTACTGATGGTAATTTTCAGAAAAGGAAATATTTAGATAAAAGAAAATAAGTTATCTGACTACAATTTGATATTTTGTTGCTATGTAATTCAAATAAAGATTTCTTATTGTGAATCCTATGGGCTCTAAAAAGAAAGATGTAGAGGCAAGATGGGAAAAGGCACAAAGTGTTTTTAGGGAGGAGCATTCAAGTCAGTTTATTTCCCATACTTGTGTATCATTTTTCTTCTTTATCAAACATAAAGAGAAAACCAGAAGCAAATGTCTTGGAAAAGTTTGGTGAGAAAGAATGACCCCACTCCAACCCCAAGAAACAACTTTCAAATAAGAGTTCACTGTTCATGACATTATGCCAGAGTCTGTGCCAACATCCCTGCATCACAATCAGAGAGTGAAAGCAAGGGAAGGATGATAATGGAAAAACTTGCCTGGACTATGGCTTTCAGAATATCAAAGGAATCTGGGAACTGATGCTTTACTCAGACTCTAAGCTGATGGAATCAGACTGAGCAGGCAAGAATAGATTATTTCTTTACCTGGGCCAACTGTAGATGTATACAGCAATTTATAGTCCAGACAAGAAAAGGAATGGGAATACAAACTTTTCCTGAAGAGAGTTGATAATCTCATGGGTCATCAAAAAATGAAATGAGCTTTTATTAAGCAGCAAATACTTGGAGGAGAGTACAGAAGAGAAGGGCTGTGCCAAGATGCTGGGAATTTTACCTTTCCTAGGAAAATAGACAGAACTTGAGCAGACTGAATTTATTATAACAGAATAGCAAGTTATCATGAGGAAACTTCTGTAGTAGTCCTATCTTAATATAGGAAAATGTGTAAAATATCTGAAAAAAATCAATATTCAGTATGCTTGCTTATATATGTGGATATGACCAGGAACCATGAAGGCCACAAAGATACTGAAGGATTGAAAATATCATAAAAAAAAAGTCAGAACACTGAACAAAACCGCAGCACATACTGAAGAGAAGCTGCAAGGGTAAATCAGAGAGCACTAGAAGATTCTTCACTCAGAGTCTCTCTTTTTACACAGCCATGAAATTAAAATATTGACCCATATGATCACTCAAATATTTCTGCCATTAGTATGGTATGAAATGATGGAAGTGCTACAATGGTAACTACATAAAATAAGTATGATGGTGTAGAAAGCAGCAATAACAAATTATAGAAACATGGGCACTATTCCCGAAACAACCTCGGATGCTCCACAGAGGATGAACATTTATAAGCAAAATGGGTACAATCTTTTCATCCCACTTCTGTGACTAAGATTTTGTAAAATTGTTTTTAGAAATGTATCATAGCCCATGCTGGAGGTCCATTGACAAATACCATGAGTTCATGACATGAATTACCCTGAGTTCTCACAAATATGATCCAGCTCTTGCCTCTTTCTTCAATTTCACCTGCCTCCCTCCCATCCTTCTTTATTTCAGCTGATATATGGCTGTATTTTACCATTTCATGTGTAACAGACTCATCCCCACTTTGATATTTTTCCCTGGTTATTCCTTCTACAAATATACCAGCTCTGGCATACCACCTTTCTCCTATTAGATACCATTTAACTAAGAAGTCCCTGACCTCCCCCACTAGCCATTTCATTCCATATTCTTTTATTTGTCATCTTCTTAAATTATAATCAACAAAATGGCTGAATACTTAAACAATGATATATGTATTAGCATGTTATTAGCTACTTTCTCAAAAGCAACTTAAAAAAAGGAAATGTCGAATTCAGCTCACAGTTTCAAGGGGAAGTCACATGCTAGGAAGGGATGGTGGCAGAAATCAAACCAGAGCTGATCACATTGTGTTTACAACCAGGAAGCAGAAAACGAAAAGGAAGTGAGGCAAAGCTACAAAACCTTAAGTCCCATCTTCAGTGATCTACTTCCTCCATCAATGATCTGCCTCCTAAAGATTCCATACAAACAGTGCAACCAACTAGGACCAAGTGTTCAAACACATAAGCCTATGGGGAATGGTTTACATTCAAACCAAAACAATGTCCCCATCTTGCTGTCCAGTAGTTCTCAGATAAAAGGTTTAGTAATTCATTCAAGTTAATACTTCTACAAAGTACTATAAGATTAGATGCTGTGGCTTTGAATAATATTTGTACTGTGATTTTTTTTATTTTCTAGACCCTCTCCAAAGTCACCTTTCATCTCTCTTTGTAACCAGAGCTAACCCTTCCAGTATATTGGTTAAATACATTCTATGCATAAAGGATCTGTACTCGAGCATGAGTTGAAGGAGAGATGAGGCCCTAGGAG
The DNA here is from genome assembly GCF_020740685.1 of Jaculus jaculus. NCBI lineage: Eukaryota > Metazoa > Chordata > Mammalia > Rodentia > Dipodidae > Jaculus > Jaculus jaculus. The sequence continues at coordinate 72,962,432 of NC_059108.1, read as the reverse complement.
ACTAGGTGTGAAATTATGGAAGAAATTTAATGATTACTTGGTGTTACACTTTTTTCTCCTGAGAATTCAAGAAAATGCTTGCAAAACACAAATTAAAGTGACAGTTTATTAGTGACAACCCAGGGAAAGAATATAAATTTTATGGGGTTATTTATAAAAGTTAGAGAATAGCTAACAAAAAGTATTACAACTTAAGAAAACAAGCCCTAAGAATGAAGTATCTTATCTCCATAGTTGTTATGCAATAAAGTAGAAAATACATACATACATACATACATACATACATACATACGTAGGAATGCAAAGAAATAAGGCTGTATGGCCCAGTCACAAAGAAAAACTTAACAGAAACTATCTCTGAAGGAGGATAGACATTGGACTTACTGGACAAAGACTTCAAATCAACTGTTTTAAACAAATTCAGTGAGTTAAATGCAACAGTAGAAAAAAAAGCTAAAGCAAATCAAGATGAAGGTCTAAGAACAAACATGGAATCTCCAAGTATAAAAGAGAAAGCACAGGAATTAACCACATAGAAATTTTGAGGCTGGCTGGGGAAATGACTTTGTGGGTAAAGTGTTTGCTATTCCAGTATGAAGACTGACATTCAGATCCCCAGCACTCACACAAAAGTTAGATATGGTGGCATGTAACTATAAACACAGCACTTGGAAACCACAGACAAGAAAATTACTAGGGCTTGATGACTAGATAGTTTAGCTGAATCTGTGAGCTCAAAGTTCAATGAGAAAACTTGTCTCAAAAGAATAAGGTGAAGAATACTGTTAAAGCCTGGCCAGTTTGCTCAAACAAGAAAAGAGAAGTCTCAAAATAAGAAATTTAGAAATTAAAAGGGAGAGGTCACAAAAGACATCAGTGAAATTGGAAGAATCATCAGTACATATTTCCAAAACCTCTTCTTCACATAATTGGACAACCTGAAAGAAAGGGATGAATTTCTAGACACATACCACCTACTAAAACTAAATTTAGAGGGCATAAATCTCCTAAACAAACCTACTATATCCCTTGAGATTATAAATTTAATCAGAAACTTCCACAAAAGGAAAAATCCAGGACTTGATGGATTCTTAGTTGAATTCTTCCAAACCTTCATTGAAGAATTGAAACCACATTTTTTTTTATCTTTTTCACATAATCAAAGAAGGAATGCTCCCTAATAACCTCTATGAAGCTAGCATTATCCTAACACCAAAGCTTAAAAGAAAGAGAGCAAATAAAGGAAGCTATAGACCTATATCTGTGATAAACTTATATACAAAAATCCTGAATAAAATCCTCACAAGCCAAATTCAACAACACATCAAAAGCCTCATTCACCTTGATCAAGCATGTTCCATCCCAGGAATTCAGGGATGGTTCATCATATGGAAAAATGACAAATGTAATATACCACATAAGTAATCTTAAACAAAAGAATCACATGTTCATTTAAATGGATTCAGAGTAGTCCTTTGACAAATACAATGTCACTTCATGATCAAAATGCTGGAGAGAATAGGCATGGAGTGCTTATATCTCAACTTTAAAAGGCTATATACAAATCATGCAAACCAAAATCATACTTATCAGAGAAAAATTCTAGGGGTTCCCATTAAGATCAGGAACAGCAGGGGAACTACTCTCACCACTGCTCTTAAACATAGTACTAAAAGTCCTAGCCCTAGCAATAAGACAGGAGGAAGATATAAAAGGGATTCAAATTGGTGAGGAAGAAGTCAAATTAATCTTATTTGCAGATGGCATGGTCCTATATATCAGTGACCTGAAAGACCCTATCATAAAATTTCTAAAGTTAGTAAAGTCTTTCAGCAAAGTGGCAGGATACAAAATCATCACAAGAATATAAGTAGCTTTCCTATATTCAAATCACAGATACACAGATAATGAAGTCAGTAAGGCTATCCTTCTTTCAGTAGCCACAACAGAATTCAAATATCTTGGAATAACACTAACCAAGGATGTGAAAGCTCTATATAATGAAAACATAAAAACACTCAAGAAGGGGTCAAGATGGTGTCTGCCTAACCTTGCCTCACCTCATGGAGAAGAAAAGGTTGGGATGGGGGTATTTTTTGTTTAGGGGTTTGCTGATCTTAGTAGGCTTTGTAGGCTTCCAGTGGGAAGGTGTGGAGGAGAAAAATAGGGAACCCACTGATTCCTACATGCTCTGGTATCCCAACAGTCCCCCAACCTCCTCAAGCAACTGTCATAGCCACAGTCCCAGTAGGAGGGACCTAACTGCAGGCCAACTGGACCCAAGCTATAAGGCTAAGTCCTCCACCATATGCTTTCCTGTAACCTGGCAATGCTCCAGACACAATAGGCATCCCACCATTCAGGCCCAGACTTGCTGTCCCCCTCAGGGGCCCACTATTGCCATTCCCCTGGAGGCTTGCTGTCCCACGCTGCTGTAGCAATCCCTAGACTCCCCCAGGTTTGCTGTCCCCTAAGGTGGGTGTAATTGCTATACACCCCCCCCCCCCCGCCTTACTGTTCCCTGCCAGCCAGCTGTTCCTGCCCAGTCATGCTGTTCCCTGCAGTCTCCCTCATAGCTGGCCCCTCCCCCAGTCTTGCTGCACCCAGCAGGCACATGCAATTGCTGTCCTGCCTAGTCTTGCAGCCATGTGATCGCCATTCTGCTCTCAAGCCTTGCTGCTCCCCACAGGCACGGGTGACCACTGCTCCCTGAGAAGATCAAATTTGCTCCAATTTACAGCTAGGCCTAAGTTTCAGTTACCCAGAGAGGCAGGTAAGACTTCTGGGAAAAACCACAAAGGGCATGTCCAAGGTGGTGGGCTCTGGGGGCTGAGTCAGTTTCTGGAGACATGTCCAAACATACCCAGACATGACCCTTTTGCAACACTTTGTGCCTTGTGCCCCAACCAATCAGAGATGTACAACTGTAACTGCTGCCTACCTAGACAATCATTTTAAAAGATTACCTAACTCGCCGGTTATTTCCCTAGTTGTGCTTAAAAGGGGCCCACCTGCTCCTCTCAGAGTAACCATCGCTGGTCCCACCCAGTCATGCTGCCCCCTGCTGGCATGCACCATTGCTGTTCCCACCCAGTCTTACTGACCCCATGAGTGCACACAATCACTGCTCCCACCCAGTCTTGCTGTCCCCCACAGACAACCACTGGCCCAGTTGCCATTCCTGCCCAGCAATTGCCATCCAACTCATAACTAACCTCTTCCACCACCAAACAGGAAACACGCTTGTGTTTCCACCCTAGCTTTACTGAATTCCATGGGTAATCACTGTCCCAATCACAGATGCCCCCAACCCTGGCCAGCAGGCTAGCATCCCACACCCTAGGCTTTCTTAAACATTGTGATGGGCAGACTAGAGCGAAAAAAGAATAGCATGAAAAATAAGATGCAAGTAAATCCAGCAAGATTACCCACTCCCACAATGGATTTCTCTAATCAAACAGAACAGGCAATAGGATCAGAACCCCAAAATGAAGAAACAGACTATGCAACCTTAGCCAAACAAATAGCAGAACTTGCAGAAACTCAACAAAGGATGAATAATTATATAAATGGTATGCTCACTAGATTAGACATACTAGAAAAGAACCAGGAACTATTCCAAAGACAGTTAAATGATCTAAAAGAGAGAGAGAAAAAAAACAAAACAGAGGTTCTCAATAACCATGAAGCAATAAGAAAATCAGAAAATGACGTGGAAAGGGAACTTGAAAGAGGGTTGGAAACTACATAAAAAAGCAGTAGAAAATACTAATCAAATCAAACAAGCCCCAAAACTCCATAGAAGCTCTCAAGATTAGAGTCAGCCATGTAGAGGATAGAAACTCAGAATTGGAAGACAAAACAGAAGAAAGAGCTTGTGAGTCCAAAAGTTTCAACAAGTTCAAAAATTTCTGGGAACAGAACATGGGTGAACTGTGGGATGCTCCCAAGTCTCCCAACATTCTAATCACGGGAATACCAGAAGGGGAAGAAATTCAGACAAAAGGCATGGAAAATTTATTTAACAAAATTATCGAAGAAAATTTTTCCACTTTCTCAAAAGAAAGTCACATCAAGTTACAAGACTGTAGCAGAACTCCAAACAGACTGGACCAAATCAGAAATTCTCCAACATATATTATCATTAAGACTCTAAACATAAATCAAAAAGAGAAAGTCCTAAATGCAGCTAGGGAGAGACAACATGTTACATATAAAGGAAAACCCATCAGAGACTCTTCAGACTTCTCAATGGAAACCCAAAAAGGCAGAAAGGCCTGAAATGGAACATGGCAAACTCTAAGAACTTATGGCTTAAAACCCAAGCTACTCTACCCAGAAAAAGTATCCCTCATAATAAATGGGGAAGAAAAACTACCCATGATAAAACTCAGCTATACAATTATATGAACAAAAAGCCAAACCTACAGAGAGTATTTGAGGGAATCATCCACACAGAAGATTCAAATAACCAACCTCAAGTGCCTAGGAGAAGCAGATCACAATAACAAAACTTCAAGTAGGCACAAACACTACAAAGGCCAAGAAAACACCAAGCATAAGCCACCACAATATGGCAGGTATTAAATCAAACCTTACAGTTATTACCCTAAAAATTAATGCCTTAACTCATCCATCAAGAGACATAAGCTAACAGGGTAGATCAGAAAATTAGATCCCTGAATCTGCTCTCTTCAAGAAACCCACCTCACCACTAAAGACAGACACCTCCTCAGGGTGAACGGGTAGAAAATTATATTCCAAGCAAACGGAAATAAGAAGCAAACAGGTGTGGCTATACTTATATCAGATAAAATAGGCTTCAAAGCAAAAAGTAATCAAAAAAGACAAAGAAGGCAACTTCTTTACTTATCAAGGGAATGATCCAACAAGAGCATATCATAATCATTAATCTTTAAAATAAAACCTACTTGACAATATAGCAGAAATGACCATCAACACCTTCATAGTTGGGGACTTCAATACTCCACTATCAGCAATTAATAAATCATCCAAACAGAAAATTAACAGGGAAGTAAGACAGCTCAACAACACCATAGATCAATTAGACCTAATGGACATCTACAAAACATTCTACCCCCAAATCACACATTCTTCTCAGTGGTCCATGGAACATTCTCTAAAATAGGTCATAGATTGGGTCACAAAGCCTGCCTCCATATATTTAGGAGGAGCAACATAATTACCTCCTTGATATCAGATCACATTGCTATATTGCTAGAAATCAACAACAGAAGTTTCTCCAGGATCCCAACCAAATCCTAGAAATGGAACAACACACTCTTAAATAATAAGTGGGTAGTCGATGAAATAAAAAATGAAATTGCAAAATTTATAGAAATGAATGACAATGAGAACACAACATACCAAATCTTATGGGACACAATGAAGGCAGTCCTCAGGGGAAAATTCATTGTGCTAAATGCCTTCATAACAAAGACAGAGATCCCAAATCAATAATCTAACCATCCACCTAACAGCATTATAAAAACAAGAAGTATCCAGCCCAAAAAGCTCCAGGCAGAAAGAAGTAATTAAAGTCAGAGAAGAAATTAATGAATTGGAAACTAAGAAAAGAATTAAGAAAATTGATGAAACAAAGAGCTGGTTCTTTGAAAAAATAAACTAGATTGATAACCCCTAGGCCAATTTGATCAAGCAATAAAAAAGAGACAGAGAGAGAAAGAGAGAGAGAAATGCTTCAAATTAACAAAATAAGAAATGAAAAGGGAACGATCACAACAGACATAAATGAAATTGGGAGGCTCCTGAAAGGATGACTATACAGATACTGTGGTGGTTTGAATAGAATAGATGGTCCCCAATATATTCAGTTGTTTATTTGTAGTTTGCATCTTTAGCCACCTGGCTGGAGGCAGTGTCACTGGGTGGCTCTTAAGGTGTGGTGGTGGGTTTCAGATTTCAATCTAAAGATATGCAAAATGTGCCTAGCAGGAGTTCCTGAAGGGTGCTGTGGCTTTTGGCTTTTGGGCTGTGAAGGCAGGCCAGCTTCTTCTGCCATTATGGAACTTCCCTTGGATCTGTAAGCTCCAATAAATCTCCCTTCCTCCATAACTGTGCCTGGTCTGGAAGTTCATCTCAGCGAACCTGAAGCTGTCTGCTACAGATACCAAGAGACCCAGTTATTCCCTTACTGGGTATTTATCCTAAAAGCTCCAAAACTTAGCTTACAGATATTTGCTCAACTGGGTTTATAGCTACTCAATTCCTCATAGATAAGAACTGGAATCAATCCAGATTCCATCATTATATGAATGGATAGCTCAGATGGGGTATATCTACAAGATGGAATTCTACACAGCAGTAAGGAAAGATGGCACAATGAAATTTGAAGAAAAATGGTCAAACTTGGGACAGATCATTCTCAGCATACTTACCGATCACAGAAAATAATCATCATATGGTCTCGCTCATCTATGGCTCCTATCCTGAATCTGTCCATGATGCTGACATACCTAATAAACATATTGAGGACTGGACAATAGGGATGGTGGGGCATGAGGGGAGGGTAATGTTGGGGGGGGGGGGGAGACAAAAAAACTGGACCCAAATGGAAAAGGTACCACAAAAATTCACCATCTTGAAAGAAATACTAAAGAGTCAAATGTTTATTGGGTTCTAAGAGAGAATACCTGATTCACAGGGTCCTAGAGAAGGTATGATAAAAACTATCCTCAATTTTCTTTTGTTCCTATCTCTTTCTTTTCTCTCTTTCTCTTTTATATTACCTATATTTTTCTTCCTTCTTCTCCCTTGGCATTGACCTGTAACTCCCTGTACCAGCATGTGTGTAACATCCACAATGAGCTGTTGATCAGAGCTATGTACAAAGTTTCCCAAAATAAGACAGATTTCTGTCAGAATACTTGATGACCCACCAAAGATTAGTGGTAAGACCCTACTGCCAAAGGACAACATATGCTGTTTGTACAGGACATGGAGTGACCTGTCTGAAATCTGGAAGAAAGCCAGTCCCCAAACAATTTGCTTGTCTAGTGCCAGAAGATGTTGCATGAGTGACTGGGGGAAAATGACCAACATCTGTCCAAGAAACTCGTGGTCTAAGCTACTCAGCAGCAAACAACCTGATGTGTTGCTCACACAAATGTGATAGTGGCACACAACCATGGTGGATAACAAGCTGCTCTTGATTTAGAGAATTTGCTTCTTTCTCAGATGGACACAGATCTTGAGGCAAGAATCAGCCCATTGCACCTCACCAGGGCCCCAGCTGAAATCATATAGTAACTGGGGAAAGAGTGCTGCCTTCTTGGTGAACTTGGTATCAGCACAAGGGTGAAGGAGATAGACACAGAGTACACTCAACTCCTACCCAACCAGATGTCCAGAGACACAGAGGTTCCCAAGACCTCATCACTGGAGTAGACATGAAACAAACCCCACATGGCTCAGGGAAATTCATGGAGAGAGAGCAGAAAGGTTGTTAGAGCCACATGTTGGGACATGATGCACAGACGACCCACATTCCCCAACAAGAAGGTCGCTGTGGAGGGGGAAAGACAGAGAGGAGGCTAATGATGGTACCAGCATGGCTGTATGCACACTGTGTACATAACTAACAAAAAAAAATCCCAGTATCATTCTTCATAGAAATAGAAAAATAATCTAAAAATTTGTATGGAATGGCAGATGGCCTCAGCTATCCAAATATATTCTTAGCAAAAAACAAAACAAAACAAAATCCTCTGAAGGTATCACCATACCCAATCTAAAGCTATACTACAAAGCCATAGTAAGAAAAACAGCATGCTACTGGCATAAAAACAGCCCAAGAACATGGCTGAACACTCAGACCTTAGTTCAAGTAACTAGAGCTACTTGATATTCAACAAAGTTGCCAACAACATATACTATAGAAAAGACACCATCTTCAACAAATGGTGCTGGACAAATTGCATAACCACATATAGAAAGATAAAACTAGAACCACTCCTCTTATCATGCACAAAAAATCAATGCAAAGTGTATTAAAAACCTCTTTATAAGATCTGAAACTCTTCAACTACTGAAAGGAAAAATAGAGCAAATTCTCCATGATATAGGAGTGGGGAAAGACTTCCTGAACAATACTCTAGTAGCCCAGAAAATTAAACCATCATTCAACCAATGTGATCTTATGAACCTAAAAAGCTTTTGGGCAGACCATACCATACCATAAACATACCATAAACAAATCCAACAGACTACCCACAGAATTGGAGAAATCGTTGCCAACTACAATACTGACGAAGGCCTAATATTTACGAGGAACTCAAAAATATAAGCAATAAAAAAAGTCAAGCAATCCATTCAAAAATGGGACAGAAAACTAAATTAGGGAATTCCCAAAGGAAAAAACACAAATGGCTAATACACATCTAAGAAAATGTTGCCCATTTAACCATTGGAGAACTGCAAATGAAAACAACTATGAGATTCTACATTACCCCAGAAAGGACAGCAATCATTAAAAAATCAAATGATGATAGATATTGGCAAGAATGTAGGGAAAGAGGAACCCATTTTCACTGCTGGTAGGAGTGAAAACTTATACAACCACTATGGAAATCAATAAGGAGACTCCCAAAAAAGATGAAAATAGAGCTGCAAACTAATCCAGCTATTTTTCCACTGGGCATCTACCCTAAAACACCACTTTTCACTGTAGACTTCACTGCAGAGATTTTTGCTCAACTATAACTGCTCATTCATAGTTGCTAAGAATTGGAATAAACCCAGATAACTAGTGTTTGGAAAATGTATAAGAATATGTGGTACATATATACAATGGAATTCTACTCATCAGTAAGGAAAAAATTATATAATAAAATTTGTAGGAAAATGGACTTGGAGCAGAACATACTAAATGAATTCACATAGCTCAGAAAGACAAACGACATATGATTTCCCTGATCTATGGTTTTTGAACTGTAACAGCTTGAGTTGCAGGCATACCTAACAGACAACTCAAGAGACAGATAGGGATGGAAGGGTTTGAGGGGGAGGGAGATGGGAGGGTGGAAGGAGATACTCACACAACTTAGTTCAAAATGATCTGGTACCATAGAAATCTTCCTCCTGGATATTAAACTAAAAGATACAACCTTCAATGAGAGTATGGGTGGATCATCTGGTAAGAAGGGCCCTATATTGCATGGAATATAGCCTAACTCTAAAATATTTGGCTCTGGCTTATAATACTAGTACCAGAAATCAGTTACAATCCACACTGAACTGTTGATCAGAGAGAACAAGGTCCCCAAAACAAGACAAGCGTCTTTCAAAGCACTTGATTACCTGCCTTCAGTAAAAGGTAAAACCCTACTGCTGAAGACACAACATGCTTTTGACACAGATCCATCAAGAGTTCTGGCTGGAATCTGGAAGGAAGCCAGTTCCCAGAAAGTTAGCACAAATACTTCTGAAAAGCCCTACATGAGCTCCTGGAGGAAATGGGCCAACAATGTTGTGAGCAAGCAGGGGACACTGCTATATGAAAGCAACTAGCCTGATAAGATGTACAAATTGGTGCAAGTTATAATTCTGGAGTGTGCCTTCTACTTCCTTATGTGAGACATCTATTTTGTCAATGTTGATAAGTCCAAATGAAGCAATACGTACTCTTGCACAGTAAAAATACCATGAGATCTCAGAGAACACTTCCTACCTCAAAATACAATTTCTCCTCTCTGATAGACTTGACCTCGTCCTCCACTTGAAATCATGCATGCATTTTTTGACTTGCTTAGACCATTAAAAACTGAAAAAAAAAAACCAGTCCCTTTCTAAACATATGTGTTTGCTTCCCAACTTATTATTGATTATTTATCTTCTGTATATTAAGTTTTGATATCCTAAAGCCTTTTCAGCCCTGGGAGGTAATAGATTCTTCCAAAAACAGGTAGGTCTTAGAGATAGCATGGGCTCAGCTTCATGCCTACTATGGACTAACTAGCCAATCCTGAGAGACCCAAACCAAGAAATCAGTCATATACACCAAATTTGTTTTTTCCTGACTCATTCTAGGGTTAGTTACTATGCTACTAAAGACCCATCTATAGATAAGAATTTCCTGAAATTGCCCAAGTAAGAAACCCCACACTCCTGGCCTTGTCCTGCTTTGCTTGTCCCTTGCCAACTCCAAGAAAGTCTGCCCTGCGCCTTCCTATCACTCGTGCACCTTTGCCTCTTGCAGCTCTTGGTGTTTTTCCACATGGTCCTCCTACATGCCATGCTATGCCTCATTTCCTAGGATGGGTAAGGATGTGAACTTTAGAGCATCTTTTGTCTCCTTCTGTGGCTCCACATGACTGACCACCACATGAAAGCATATACGATGCATTATATACTCTTTGCTTCCTGTCTCTCCTATGGAAGCATGTTGAGAGTGGGATTATGCCAACCTGTTGGTTGAGATTAAAACAAAGCAAATTTCTCTTGCAGATAATCATTAGGTCCAGAAGAATATAGATACTCACCTGCCCTGGCAAGACTAGAAGAAAACTCCATTCTGATTCAATATGCCGATCAGAGAACACTTTCTGGTTCTTCCTCCTTAATTTTTTGTGGTCTCTTTCTGAATCTGGCCTCTACAGACTATCCTTCCTGGATCACCAACTACTCAAGTTCCCCCATATACATTTGATCTTGGTAATGAGGCTCATCCTGTTTGGATGCCTAATTGATGTCTGTAAGGTTATAGGAGGACCTGATCCAAGTCACAATATGGATTTTCCCCACTTGGAACTCCTCTTAGCTTGAAGAGAGGCTTTCTCAGCTTGGGAGCTTCTTTTCTTCTGTACTCTTATTTCTACTCTCTCTTAAATCTTCCATAATATACTCTTCATTGTATCTACATGTATCAAGTATTTGTTAATTGTAAGACAGGAATGTGAAAGTCACTGGCTTGAGGAATTCTAAGCCCATTCAGCATCTGTCCGCAGACTCTGAGTCCAATGAGTAGATATCTTGTCAACCATAATATACTGACTTGCAGAGTGAGCAAGAACTGAACTTTGTTCTTTCAAGTCATTGAGAATGTAGAATCACTTGGTCCTATGGCCCATAAAAGCCTCCCACTGTTGAAGACTTTCAAGCTTCAGCATAAGGACCAGTGACCCAGTCTTTCTTTCAGCCATGAGTTTTGAGGACTATAACCCAAACTTACTTAAATAATTAACTTCATAATGTATTATTAATATCATAACAGTAGACTTTTCCCCAAAGAGTGAGTTAAAAAAAAAAAGAGAAATCAATCAAGTGGGAAGAAGAGAAACTAAAATTATCAGGCACTCAAGAGATTACATAAAGAAGACATCTAGAAACATTTGACCCATTTTTTAAAGTTCCCTGGGAGAAAAGAAAAATATCCCTTTCTACTGAAATTGAAACTATATTTTTCATTACTGGATATTTATTATTTTCTTTTACATTGAAGTTAAAATTACTTCTAAGTTAATTTCCTATAGTTTTCAAAAGTAAATTGTTTTCTACTTTTGAGAAAATTGCTATCTACATTCTCTGAAAGAAAACATTACACATTTAGACAAAATTAATGGTCATACTATATATTGTTAGTATCAAAATTATTAGAATCAATATTTGGTAAAATTGTGCAGAAGGAAAAATATATCCTTCCCACAATGTCTCTCCATCCAATGCCCATGTTTATGACTGTGACTTAAAACACTCAGTCATATTCATTTGGGTAACTCCCTTGGATTTTATTTTGCTATTACCTAAGTAGAATATATTGACTATTGCAAAGGAGACATAAAATGAACCATAACACAATCTGAAGATGGTCTCTAACTTTTGTGGGTTTGTGTGTGTGTGTGTGTGTGTGTGTGTGTGTGTGTGTGTGTGTGCCTGCACACACACATGTGTGCATACATGTGTGGAGATCAGAAGACAGCTACAGAGATCAGTCTTTCCATTCTACCTTGTTTGAAGAAAGGTCTCTAAATATTGCAAATGCCAGGCTAATTTGTCTGTGAGTCTCCAGAGATTCTCTGTCTCCACTTCCCTTCATAGGCACACTAGGATTACAAATAATCAAATTATAGCAGTGGGTTTTTACATGGGTTCTGGGATTCCAAACTTAGGTACCAGTGTTTTACCTACTGAGCCATCTCACTAACTCCTTGTTTCTTGAGGTTACTTGTACACTTGCTTACACCTGTGTGTATAAAATCAAGATCCTACTGCATATGTGACCTTTTAATCCTTTTATCCTAAATGCATGTCAGGATCATTGTTGTATGGCAGATTTTTTCCTCATTGAAAGCTGTAAATAACTATTCCAGCTTTATCAAAAGTAGCTGGGTCAGCTCACAAGAGATGGCACACCTGAGATTTAGGCACCCCTAACACCACCTGTATACAATGATGCACAAGTTCTTATGACCTGAGGGGGGAAGATAGAGTATATAGAGAGGAAAATATCTAGGAATAATGAGCAGCATTGAGGTGGTGTCTCTGGACTCTGTGCTCTGTAAGTATGCCTTCACCCCGAGTCTGAGGGAGGGCCATCCACAGGAGTAATCTGGGAATAGTGACTACACTTAAGTGCTGCTTTGGGGTTTCATCCCATGTAAGTAATCCATCACCCCCAGGCTGAGGAGGAGCATAGTGAGCTCCACTGAAGCGCTGCTTTGCAATCTCACACTCCTGGACAGAGAGAAGGAGTGTCTACTAGCAGCCACAGGGAAGTTGTCGTTCAGGGTAGAATAAGACTTTGTGATTCAGCTGCTCTGAGGTCCCGATACTCTGTAAGTAAGCCCTCATCCTGAGACTCGGGGAGGTGCATCCAGGGAATAATTTTCACACAGGAATCTCTATCAAAGTGGCTGAATTGGGGGTCACACATTCCTATATGTAACCTCTCTTATATGCTCTGTAAGTGACTCCCCAATAAACTCACTGGATGACCATACTGGTACTGGTATAATCATACTTTGGTCTGCCATCTGAGCCCTATTTGGGGTGAAGATGTGTACCATATCACCCAAGGGGAAAAGTTTCCTGTGACAATCATTTTCATATAATGAAAAATATTGTCCAAAATTCTACTTAAATACTATTGACATAAAATTTCCACACAGTTTATTGGTATAAAAGATAACATAAGACCTTTAAAATCTCACCTTTCAAGTATTTTCAAAGGCATGGATCAAGTAATAATCACTAAATTCAAGGAAACTAATTAAGCTACCACTCTCCATTTTTTTGTTCATTTTTAAAATTTATTCATTTGAGAGTGACAGCCACAGAGAGAAAGGGAGAGAGAGAGAAAGAGAGAATGGGTTTACCAGGGCCTCCAGCCACTGCAAACAAACTCCAGTCACATGCACCCCCTTGTGCATCTGGCTAATGTGGGTTCTGGGGAATTGAGCCTCGAACGGGGGTCCTTAGGCATCACAGTCAAGCGCTTCACCACTAAGCCATCTCTCCAGTCCCAACTCTCCATTTTTACCTACTCTCTGCCATTTTCTCCTGTTGACCTGTGAACTGGCACCATGTTCACACTACTTAACTAACATATAAGACTATTCATGTGAAAACATCCCATTTATCCATTTCTGCTTCAGTTCTCTCTCTGTCTCTGTCTGTCTGTCTGTCTGTCTGTCTGTCTGTCTCTCTCTCTCTCTCTCTCTCTCTCTCTCTCTCTCTCTCTCTCTCCCTCTCTCGTTATTTGTTTTGTATTTCAAGGTAGGGTCTCGCTGTAGTGAGGATGACCTGGAATTCACTATGTAGTCTCAGGGTGGCCTCGAACTCATGGTGATCCTCCCACCTGTACCTCCTGAGTGCTGGAATTAAATAAAGGTGTGCATCAGCTTCAGTTTTCTAGGTCTGGGAGATCTTATTAATATATATATATATATATATATATATATATATATATATATATGCAATTTCAACATCCTGGTACCTTTCCCTCACTTTTTTTACAGTAATTCCATTAGTCCTGAGTCTGACATTTAGATCTTTACTCTTTTTGAGGTTACGTTTTGGAACTAATAAGAGATAAGAGTCTGATTTCATTTTTCTGTGTGTAAACTCCCCCCTCCCCCGTATCATTTATTGAAGAGAATGACCTATCTTTAAGGCTTGTGTCTCAAGCAATGTACTCAAAGATCATTTGACTAGTGATACCTGAGTTTAATTCTAAGCTACTATTCTATTCCATTGATTGATGAATCTGTTTTTATGCCAGTACAAGTAAGTTTTAATTACTACTGCCTTGTAGCATATTTTCAAGTAAGGTAGTTTAATTCCTCCTGCGTTATTCTTTTTGCTCAGAATTGTTTCTGCTATCCTGTTTTTTTGTGAGTTCTATTTGCATTTTAAGGTTATTTCTGTAGTTGTGTGAAGAAACTTACTTTGAAAGAGTATCTAAGTTATATAGATTGCTTTGGGTAATTTATACATTTAAATATATTTCTAAAAATATTTTATTTTGGGCTGGAGAGATGTCTTAGCGGTTAAGCGCTTGCCTGTGAAGCCTAAGGACCCCCTTCGAGGCTCGGTTCCGAGGTCCCAGTTAGCCAGATGCACAAGGGGGCGCACGCGTCTGGAGTTCGTTTGCAGAGGCTGGAAGTCCTGGCGCGCCCATTCTCTCTCTCTCCCTCTATCTGTCTTTCTCTCTCTGTCTGTTGCTCTCAAATAAATAAATAATTAATTTAAAAATACATTATAAAAATATTTTATTTTTATATATTTAATAGAGAGAGAGAAAGAGAGAGGGGTGAGAGATAGAGAGAGAGAGAAAGAATAGGCACACCAGGGGCCCTAAACACTGCAAAGTCCAGACACATTCACCACCATGTCCATGTGGCTTACTTGGGGAATTGAACCTGAGTCCTTAGGCTTCACAGGCAAGCACCTTAACCACTAAGCCATCTCTCCAGTGCAAATATAGACATTTACGTGATTTATTTACTTATTTACAAGCAGAGAGAGGGACAGTACAGACACAGACAGAGAGAAAAGGCAGGTCAGAGCTTCCAGTTGCTGCAAACCATCTCCACATGTATGTGACACTGACCATCTTTACATGGGTACTGAGGTATCAAACCCAGGTTGTTAGGTCTTGCAAGCAAGCACCTTAAACACTGAGCCATCTCTCCAGCCCTTAATAGGAATATTTTAACAATAGTGTTTCTTCAAATCCATGAACACAGCCTCTTTCCACATCCCCTTTACTTTCTTTCACTATGTTTTATACTTTTCATTGTAGAAGTCTTTTAGTCTTTGGTTAAATATATCCCATGTGTGTGTGTGTGTGTGTGTGTGTACACGTGCATGTGTATGTGTGTGTATTAGAACTGCAATTGTTTTCTTAATTTGTACATAGCAATGCTGTTTTCTATGCTGATTTTTATCTTGCAACTTTGCTAAATTCATTTACTAGTTCTACTAGGATGTTTGTGAAATTATTAAAATTCTTTTATATCTTTATCATTCATAAGTCATATAACCATTATATTTCTACTTTAAAAATACTTGCAAATTATTTATAATTTACTTTTAATAAATATTTCTATGTATATTTGTCAAGTATATATAGTTAATTGGAAACTATAGTGGGAAAACTAGCATATCCATTTTCATAATTATCCATTTTAGCCTCTGTGATGAGACAAATTATAACCTAGTCAATTAACAAGAATCTCAAATATATTTAATTTGTTTTGGAATGATAAATCAAACTATTAATATACTCACAAATACCATGACTGAATTTCATGAGTTTTTTACTTCCAAATACCAAAATTCATTATTCAGAAAAATATTTTCTAATAAAGTTTTTTCCTCTTTCCAAAATCACTAGATGTTAAAACCACCTGCAGATATATCGGAAGGCCATCATGTTCCCTGGATCACAATCTAAACTTCTGTTCACAAAGTATCTTGCCCTCTCCACACCTTTCAAATGTTTCTGAATTTTCTAACTCAGAATCCTTTAAAAGTTGCCTTCAGAGATAAACTTTAGCTAGAACTTTCCAAGAAAACTACATGAGCTGGATATTAACATTTGCTATATGCTCTCTTGTCTTACGTGTAATAACAAAGTCTTTGATGAAGCAGGTAATTCTGATTTGAAAACCAGTTACCTAGGAAGCATATTACTTGGAGCCCCAGCTTCTCACCACTATGCTGCCTAAGGTATAACACCCCATGTTTACCAAGGTTAATTACCCAAACCAGACAGAATCATTTCATCTGTTCAAGCTCCTCCACTCTGCAGATACATAAATTCCCTTAATAAACAAATACATTAATAAAGGGAAATACCTCTATCTCAAAATATTCTTTCTGAATATCTCATAAAGTAGAGTCCACAGTGCCTGGTCAGGGATCCATTGCCTGCTGATGTTTTCATTTCCATTTAGATACACCCAGATCAGAAAAGGCAGGAAGTATAGCAACTTATAAACACAATTCTGTTCCCAGTAAAACTACCAGTCCACAGAAAATGCATTTTGGGATTTAACTCATGAAAGTACCGATTCCTTAAGCAGGTGCTTTTAATGCAAACATAATTGTTTTTTAATGAGCAAATTAGCATTTCTAATGGAGCTAGGGAAATGGATCCAAACATTTCGATCAGAATTGGGATCACCAATGAGGGAAGGTAGGTTGGAAACAGGGCAAACTCAACCACTTGATCTGGGATTCTCTTCTCTACGCTGGCTTTCATGGAGCTTCCATTCTTTTCTAGCTTGACATTAGAGTTCCCCCACCTTAACAGAAGCCAGGATAAAACAAAATATCATACCCTCCATGAGGACAACCTAGGCTTTATGACAGAAATACGTTAAAGTAACCACCAATTAGTAATCATTGAGACAGGTATTACAAGTAATGAAAGCATTTCAGCTTTACTAGCTCGTGCTATAATTTTATTTATCCTTGGGAATTAACTGTAGTCAGGTATTTCCAGTGATGCACGAAAGTAACACCAGAATTTGAAAATAGCAGACACTGATGTGTTTAGAACACACAACTAAGTTCTGTTAATGACAACCTGCTATGCTCAGATATTCAAGATACACATTCATTCATTACTCAGTAAGCCTCTATGGAGAGACTTTTATGTGCTGATGAATGCATAAAACATGTTTTGTGATGTTCACAAGCTTGCAGTCTTCCAGATGAGACACACACATGATTCAGGTACCTTAACCATAGCAATTACAGAATGCAATGGTGGATTTCGAGAAGGTATTAACTATGTTATGCTTGTAAAGTGGGGTGTGTATCTAGGAAGGCTTTATTAATGAAGGAATTCTTAAACTTTCTCTTAAATGACTAGCAAAGGTCTATCAACTGGTGGGAAAACACTACACGCAGAGGGAAGAGCAGGTGCAAAGCAGAAAAGTAAACACGTCCATACATACTCAAGAAGCTGCAACTAATCTGACACAAGCAGAAAGTGGCAAGTGCATCTAGCAGGCAAAAACTAGACAACCACAGGCCTACTAAGGAAACAAAAGCTGTTTCAGTCCTAAGCCTAGGTGTATAAGTAATTAGATGGGAGCTTCAGAAAGATCAAAGTGTGGATACATTAGAGTCAACACTGGAAGTAAGAAGTTTTCAGTTAGAGTTCTGTAATCATACAAATTAAGGATCTGAAAAATCTGATACATTAGGAAGGCAAATGCAATCAAAACTTGCAGTCAGTTAAAACTGGAGAGGATGAAAAAGAAAAGCTTATGACCTCCATGCTTGTTTGGATGGCACTAAGCAGAACAGAGAATAAGAAAAGCAGGTGGGGCCTGAATACATGCAACTGTATTAACTCTGGGACAGGGAGGTGGGTGTTGGAGATGCTTGTTGCTTTGGGTGTGTTGATTTTGAAATACTGTAAGACTCTAAGGAGAAAAACTCAGTCGTCATTGGACATCAGAGTCAGGAGCAAAGGGTATAAGTCAGGGGTACAGTCTCATCTCCTTGGAATTTATCGATGTATACACAATTGTAGTTTTGATCATGGACCCTGTCCTTTCTGTGAATTATTTTATCTACTGACTATTTTATTTCTTTTATCTTTCATTTCATTTCATCACCTAGCTTTTATGTCTTTAACAAAAATATTCTTTATGTTCTCCACCCCAGTTTTCATCTAGAGTCAAATGTCTCTCATTGTTTATCTATTCTTATTATCACTCCATCATATCCATTTGGGTTTTGTTCACTTGTTTACAATCATTTTCACCTGTAACAAGACTGTTCTTCTTAACATTGTTTCAAATTTGGAATGATTCCAAATTAGAAAACTACATTTAATTTTTTAATGTTAGCAAATACAATCCATAAACAAAAGGAGACAGAACATAACTCTCATCTGTTTCAACAGACAGCCATATCTTTAAAAAAAAAAATTAAGTGAGAGCAACACTGACACTATAATATATAAACTTCATCTTCTTTGTGTGTCAAAATATAACAGCAACTTGTACATATATTTACATCTTTCATTCTTTTTTGTTTGTTTTGTGTTTTGTTTTGCTTGTCAAGGTAGGATCTCATTCTAGCTCAGGCTAACCTGGAATTTACTATGTAGTCTCAGAACTCATGGCAATCCTCCTAGGAGTGCTGGGATTAAAGGCATGTGCCACCATGCTCAGCACAGTTTTTGTTCTTAAACTCCTTCCTCCTGTATTGTATAGCATTCAAGCAAACTTTTCACTTATTTAATCTTTATAGCTGCTTTGTATATATTCAGACAGTATTAACTTACCCAAATAACATGAACAAATATTGAAGATTGAAGTCAAATGACTGACTTGCCGAAAGTCATTCAGAGTCAATATCCAATTCAGGTAGTCAGAGTCAGTATCTAATCCACCCCTGCCTGAGAGCTTTAAACTATGGAATGCTGCAGACACATTAGAAATGATAATGATGCTAGACTATGGGATCACATTTTTCACATTGTTGTTATTCAGGCAATCCCTGATTCAGCATTTCTTGCATCCTTAATAGAGCCTGGTAAATTTGACATGCACAGCTCTTTAAAACCCAATTATCTGCAAATAAGAACATATTATCTTTGACAGCACCACTGGAGTCAGCCTTTCAGGTTTTGCTTTAAAAGATTCCAGTATCACTATCAATTGACAGGGTAACATGGAACCTACAGACTGTAAGACTTTCTCCAAGGGCCAGGGATGTCAACATGAGTGCAAAGATCCAGGCTGAGGAGTAAACTGCTGAGATGAAATAATAGTCCTTCTTCCCAGATACCTTTCAACATAGCTTTCTTTCTAGCTGCACCATACACAGGGATGCTGGTTCCCAATTCCCACTTTTACCTCCCCCTGTGGCCAGAGAGGAAGGGGCAAAATCAAAAGGAAATGTTATACTTCAAATAGATCCCAAGGTGATTCCAGTTTATATTGTCAAAAACCTGAACAATGTGTGTGTGTGTGGTGGATTCTAAGCACTTAAAGATAATCTTTAATATTGCATATGATTTAATTTATAAATAGGATCTTACTGACTGAGTCTATATTTCATGTGCTGACTTGGGCAGCTAAAAGTACTTTGGTGGAAATGAGTGATAAGAATTTCCTTAGCATCATATAGAAAAGTAACAAATATTAAGATAATGATTTGGGGGCTGGAGAGATGGCTCAGCTGGAAAGGTGCTTGCCTGCAAAGCCTAATAAACCAGTGTTTGATTCCTCAGTACCCACCTAAAGCCAGATGCACAAAGTTGCACATACATCTGGAGTTCATTTGCAGCAGCTAGAGGCCCTGGCACACCAAAACTTTCTCTCTGTCTGTCTGTACAATTATTTGAAAAATTAATTGCCTGGATGACAAACTGAAAATCTGAACTCAGTGTAGATGAACTTTAAGGAAGTTCCAATTAAGAAAGACTATGTTAATTATTTAAATGTTTTTGTCACCTTTTTGGCATGCATATGTGGTGTGTGAGTGTGTGTGTGTCCATATAGTGTGTGCATGTGTGTACATGCAGACATATTCAAGGCCAGAGTAAAATGTTGAGTGTCCTCCTTTTGTCACTCATCTGTCTGTCTTCTTGAGTCAGAGACTCTTTCTGAACTCAGAGCAGCTGTTATTAGTCAGACAAGCTGATCAGCAAGCCCTAGCAATCCTTTGTTCCAGAAGGTCTCAAATTCCCACAGGACTGGGGTTACAAGTGACCATGGCAACACCTAACTACTGACTTTTAAATATTTTATTTTTATTTTTAATTTTTTTTTTTTTTTGAGAGCGACAGACACAGAGAGAAAGGCAGACAGAGGGAGAGAGAGAGAATGGGCGCGCCAGGGCTTCCAGCCTCTGCAAACGAACTCCAGACGCGTGCGCCCCCTTGTGCATCTGGCTAACGTGGGACCTGGGGAACCGAGCCTCGAAGGGGGTCCTTAGGCTTCACAGGCAAGCGCTTAACCGCTAAGCCATCTCTCCAGCCCTAACTACTGACTTTTAAAATTATAAATTATAAATATTCGTTGTGTTTGGTACTTACTTACACATGGACATTTTCATCGAGGTTTAGATTGTGCATTGACCACACTCACCTCCATGCTTGCCCACCTTCCTCTTTCTTACCCCTCCTCCCATATAGCTATGCCACATGGTAGATTCATTTTTAGATTTTTCCGAAATTCCCATATTGATTTCCATAGTGGCTGGACTACTTTAAATTCCAACCAGCATATGTAAGAGTTCCTGTTGGTCCACATACTTGCTAGAATTTGTTATTTGTTTTCTTAATAACTGAATGGAGTGACAGAATCTCCATGTAGTTTGACTTGCATTTCTTTAATGGCTATTGAGGTCGACTAATTTTTACACATATGTATTGGCAATTTTTATTTAATCTTTTGAGAATTGTTTATTCCATTAGCCCATTTATTGATTAAGTTATTTGATTTGCTTTTGCTTAGTTTCTGAGTTATTTGTATATTCTAGATAGTAATCATCTTTTAGATAGATAGCTGGTAAAGGTTTTCTTCTTTTCTGTAGGCTGTTTTTTCACTTGATGAACTTTTTATTTTGATTAGCAGAAGTGTTTTTTTTTTATTTTTATGAGATTCCATTTGTCAATTATTGGGGTTATTTCTAGTCAGAAAGTTATTGCCTGTGCCTGTTTCTCAAGGTGATTGCCCTACATTTTCCTCTAAATGTTTCAGTTTCAAATCTTACTTTTTTTTTTTTTACTTTTTATTTTATACACACACACACATATATAAAATATAAAAAATATATCTTATAAAATATAAAATATTTTAATTAACAAATACTATAAAATATCTTATATATTATACAGGTTATATTCTTAAGCAGGTTATATTTTTTATCCTCTTGCTCCTACTCCCATTACTCTGGGGGCCCTCCTTAGTGTGGTTATGGTATTCACTGTATGGTCATGGAAGCCTCATTAAGTCCCTGTGGGGTAACAGGGAACACCATGCTTCAGGATGTTTCTATCCACATTGTGGCTTTTACAATCTTTCTACCCCTTCTTCTGCAATGTTCTTTGAGTTATGGCAGGCCTGTTGGCAGTCTGATTTAGTGTAGAGTTCTCTATAGTCTCTGGATTTCTGCTTCAATAGGTTTTGATTGATCACTGTATCTGTCATCATTGCCCTGGAACTAGCTGTCATGCTGGTAGTAAGAGAAGTATTCATGTTGCTTCTCCTTATGCAATTTCTCCTGGATCCTGACAGATACAGTAGAGGTGGCATGTCTTGTGGTGAGTACTGGCTATATTCTTGTCTTACTGATGGATCTTAGTTCTCCTTGGTTTTCTCTGCCATCTGTAAAATAAAGCAGATTTTCCAACCAAGAGTGAGAGTAGCTTGGGTTAAAGGAGGTATGCATAGTTATTTGAGAGATTTTGTTTGTTTGTTTGTTTTGGTGTGCAAGCATACTTTTCTTCTCCAGAGAGAAGTGAGAGTTCCCTTCTGAAGGCTGAGTTTGCTGAAAATGTGATTCTGACTTTGTTGCCAGTACCAGATATGAATTCTGTTTTTGTGTTGTTCCGGTTTTTGAGTTCTTTGTATATTATGGATATTAATCCCCTGTCAGATGTGTAGCTGGCAAAGATTTTCTCTCATTCTCTAGGTTGTCTCTTTGTTCTATTCACAGTGTCCATTGCTGTACAAAAAACTTTATTATTTCATGAGATCCCAGTGGTTGATTAGTGATTTTATTTCCTGAGCAATAGGGGTTATATTCAGAAAGTCATTGCCTATGCCAATAATTTGACAGGTTGCCCCTACATTTTCCTCTACTGACTTCAGAGTTTCATGTCTGATATTAAGGTCCCTGATCCACTTGGATTTGATTCTTATGCATGGAGAAAGACAAGGATCTATTTTCATCATTCTACATAAGCATATCAAGTTTTACCAGCACCATTTGTGGAAGAGGCTATGTTTTCTCCAATGAATATTTTTGGCATTTTTGTCAAAAATCAGATGTCCATAGCTTCCTAGATTAACACCGGGGTTCTCAATTCTGTTCTATTGGTTTAGATGTCTGTTTTTATGTCAATACCATGCTGGTTTTGTTACTATGGCTTTGTAATATAGCTTAAAATCAGGTATGGTGATACCACTAGCCTTACTTCTGTTGCTCAAAATTGTTTTGGCTATTTGGGGTTTTTGTGCTTCCAAATGAATTTTAGGATTATTTTTTCTATTCTTGTGAAGAATGCCATTGGAATTTTGATGGGGATTGCATTAAATATTTAGTTTGCTTTTGGTGAGATTAACGTTTTCACAATATTGATTCTTCCAATCCAAGAACATGAGATGTCTTTCCATTTCCTTATGGCTTCTGCAATTTGTCGCTTGAGTGTTTTAAAGTTCTCATTGTAGACATCCTTCACTTCCTTGGTTAGGTTTATTCCAAGATATTTTATTTATTTGTTTATTTATTTATTACTTATTTATTAATTTGAGGGAATTGTTAATGGTAGAGATTCCCTGATTTCATCCTCTGAATGTTTGTTGTTAGTATATAGGAAAGCTACTGATTTCTGTTTGCTTATTTTGTATCCTGCTACATTGCTAAAAGTATTTATCAGTGCTAACAGTTTGCTGATAGAGTCTTTAGGGTCCTTTACATATAGAATCATATCATTTGCAAACAATGATAATTTGATTTCTTCCTTTCCAATTTGTATCCCTTTTATGAGTGTCTCTTGCCTTTTTGCTATAGCTAGGACTTACAATACAATATTAAATAAAAGTGGGGACAGTAGATACCCTTGTCTTGTTCATGAATTTAGTGGAAAAGCTTCAAGGTTTTCCCCATTTATTATTATGTTGGCTGTATGTTTGTCATAAATAGCTTTATTATATTGAGATATGGTCCTTCTACTCCCAGTTTCTGTAATACTTGTACCATAAAAGGATATTGGATTTTGTCAAATTCATTTTCTGCATCTATTGAGATGACCATGTGATTTGTCCTTCAAACTATTTATATGATGCATTACATTTATTGATTTGCATATGTTGAATCATCCTTGAATCCATGGGATAAAGCCAGGTTGGTCAGGGTGAATAATGTTTCTGATATATTCATTTATTTTGTTTGTCAATATTTTGTTCATAATTTTTGCATTTATATTCATGAGGGAGATTGGTCTGTAATTTTTTTTGTGGTCTGCCTGTCTGGTTTTGGTATCAGGGTGATTTTGTCTTCATAGAAATAGTTTGGTAGAATTCCTTTATTTTCTATTATATGGAAAAGTTTAAGAGGCAGTGGTTTTAGTTCTCCCATGAAGGTCTGCTAAAATTCACCAGAGAATCCATCTGGGCCTGGACATTTTTTAGTAGGGAGACTTTTTATAACTGCTTGGATCTCTGTACTTGTTATAGGATTATTTAAATGGTTTATCTCATCTTGATTTAATTTTGGTAGATCATATGAATCAAGGAAATAATCCATTTATTTCAGATTTTAAAATGTAGATGCATATATATTTTTAAATTATGCCCATATGATTTTCTGAATTGCTTTGGTATCTGTTATAATCGTGCATTTTACATCTCTAATTTTATTAATTTTTGGTTCTTCTATCTTTCTTCTTGTCAGATTTGCTAAGGGTTTATCAATCTTATTTATCCTTTCAAAGAACCAACTCTTTTTTATTGATTCTTTGGATTATTGTTTTTTTTTAATTTCTATTTTATTAATTTCTGCCCTAATCCTCATTATTTCTTCCTGTCTACTGATTTTTTTTGTGTGTGTGCCTTGATCTTCTTTCACCAAGGCCTTAAAGTGAATCATTAAATTGTTTACTTGTGAATGCTCTAATTTCTTAATATAGGCACTTAAAGCTATAAATTTCCCTGTTAAGACTGCCTTCATTGTTTCCCAAAGGTTTTAGTATGTTGTATTCTCATCATCATTTGATTTGATTAATTTATTGATTTCCTTTTTGATTGCTTCAATGACCCATTCATCATTCAATAGTGTACTGTGTAGTTTCCAAGGATTTCTATATGTTCTGTAGTTTTTCTTGTTGCTGATTTGCTGTTTAATCCCATTGTGGTCAGCTAGAGTACAGGGGATTATTTCAATTTTCCTGTATTTGTGGAGATTTACTTTGTGTCCTAATAGTCCTAATATATGGTCTATTTTAGAGAATGTTCCATGTGCTGCTGAGAAAAAAATGTATATTCTGCAGCATTTGGATGGAATATTCTGTACATATCTGTTAGGTCCATTTGTTCCATAACATCATTTAATCCAGAACTCTATTTATTTATTTACTTTTTTAAGATGACCTGTCAATTGATGAGAGTGGGGTATTGCCACTACAATTGTGTTTGGTGTTATCTATGACCTTAAGTTTAATAGTGTTTGTTTGATGAAATTTGGAGCCCTCATGTTAGGCACATATATGTTTAGGATTGTAATGTCCCCTGCTGGAGTATTCCTTTAATCAGTATATAATGACATTCTTTACCCTTCATCACTAATGTTTGTTTGAAGTCTATCTAGTCAGATATTAGGAGCGCAACTCCTACTTGTTTCTTACACCCATTTTCTTGACATACCATTTTCCATCCTTTCACCGTAAGACAGTCTCTACCTTTTATTGAGAGACAAATTTCCTGGAGGAAAAAAATGGAAAGATCCTGCCTTTTAATCTAGTCTGCAAGCCTGTGTCTTTCTGTAGGGTATTGAGGGCATACATATTAATAGTTATTTTTGAAAGTTATATAATTTTATTCTCACCATTCTTGTTGTGTAGTTCTTCCTGGTTTCTGTTTACTTGCTTGTTTTAACTATTGTTTGAGTATGTTTTATTTTTTCCTATTTCCTCCTGTGTGTGTTTTGCTTTCTCTTCAGTGTAAAGGATTCCTTTAAGTATTTTCTGTAGAGCTGGTTTAGTTGTCATAAATTCCTTTAGCCTGTTTTTGTTGTGGAATGTCATTATTTCCCCATCAATTTGGATAGATAGCTTTTCAGAGTGAAATAATCTTAGTTGACAGTTGTTATCTTTCAGAACTTGGAATACATCATTCCAAGCCCTTCTTGGTTTGAAATCTGTGTTGAATAATCTGCTGTTATTCTGATGGGCCTACCTTTGTAGATGACTTGATTTTTTTTCTCTAACATCTTTCAACATATTTTCTTTGGTTTGCATGTTTAGTAGTTTAATTATAACATGGTGAGGAGAGGCTCTTTCCAGTTTTTATCTGTTTGGTGTTCTAAAAGTTTCTTGTATCTACATTGGCATTTATTAACTAACTTCAGGAAATTTTTCTTCTATGATTTTGTTGAAAATACCCACTAAGCCTCTGGATTGAAATTCTTCTACTTCTATACCCTGAATTCTTATGTTTGATCTGATTTAGACCCTGCCCCAAATAATGAGAAAAGCAAAAGACAAAGGCCCTATTAATATGAAAGCATCAAAGTCAACAATATTCAACCACTAAATACTTCTTATTTGAAAATAGAAAAGCCAACCAAGAATATGTAACCCATAACTTTTTTTTTTTTTTGATCAGTCTGGCCTCATTACCTTTTGGGGTGGTTTCCAGTCTCACCAATACTCAGTGCCCACCTTGATCCCACAGTGTTGTGCTGTGGGTCTGGAGTTATGATCTGCTGTGCTGGAAGCACTGCCGCAAGGGCTGAATGTTAGAAGCTTGCAGTTCTGATGGTGGGGGATGGGAGATGCAGAAAGCCTAGAGCTGCTCACACACTCCCACTGTATCCCTTTCAGTAGCTCCTTAATGGGTCTCAGCTGTCTTTCCTTCAGATTTCTTGACTTTGCAAGGAGGCTGGTGAGGTTGGAAATTCCCCTTGTTTGGTCTCTGCTACTGCTGCTGCTTAGTACCTCAGTGGGATTCTGAACATTTTCCTCCTTTCTGGTGGATCTTGGTCTCTCCTTCTTCCCTGTTGTGTCTAAGAATCACCTATACTCCTTCACTTTTCAGAAGAAGAGTGTATTTTGCTGTGGTTTTTCTTAAATCCCTCCCTAGTCTGGTTTGGCCTGGCTCCTATGCTACCATCTTACGTGGAAGCCCCCTTAAAGTATTTTTTTCTATTTTGGTGAAGAATGTATTTGAATTTTGATGGGGATCACATTGAATTTGAAGATGGTTTTTAGCATGATATCCATTTTCAAAATATTGATTAATCTAATGTATGAGCACAGAGGGTCTTTACATCTTCCAATGTCTTCTTCAATTTGTTTCTATAGCATTTTAAAATGTTCATTGTAAATATCTTTCGCTTCCATGGTTTAGTTTTTTTTTTTTTTTTAATGAGGCTTTTTTTTTTTTTTTTTTTTGACTGGCTGGTGATTAAATGGTTTTGTTTTGATTTTTTCTGATGCAACTGTAAATGGGATTGTTTGCATGATTTCTTTCTCAGCATGTTTGTTGTTAGTACCTAGGAAAGCTACTGATTATTGCATGTGGATTTGATATTATGCCTCTTTTCTGAGAGTGTTTGTCAGAACTAAGAGATTTCCTGTGAAGTCTTTAGGATCTCTGACAGAGAAATATATATCATCTAAAAATAAGGATATTTTGATGTCTTTGTTTCTTGTTAGTATACATTTTATTTCCTTGTCTCATTGTTCTAGCAAAATTCCAAGCACTATACTGAAAAAGACTAAAGAAAGTGGACAGCATTATCTACTGCCTGGTTTTAATGAATGTGCTTTGAGGGCTTTTGTTTCCACTTAAGATCATGTTTGCTATAGTTTTGTCATATGTAACCTTTATTATGATGAGCTATGTTATTTATATTTATAGTCATTAAAGGGCAATAATAATGAAAGAATGCTGGATTTGGCCAAAACCCTCTTATGAACCTATTTATGTGATCATGTCATTTCAGTTCCTAAGTTTTATGTGATGCATTAAAACTATTGACTGGCATGTGTTGAACCATCGCAACTCTGTAACAAAATAACTGTGATCATGGTGAATAATCTCTTTGATGTGTTATTTTGCACTGGTTTGCAATATTCTTATAGAGAATTTTTTAAATCTATATTCATTAGGAAGTTTAGTTTGTAATTTTGTTATTGTTTTGTGTTTATTTGGTTTTGATGTCAGGGCAACATTGGTTTTTAAAAAAGATTTTAGTAGCATCCCTTTCTTTATATATTTTGGCATGATTTGAGAAGGATTGCTGTTTAAAGGCCTAGTAGAAATCCAGGGGTGAAATCCTCAGGGCCTGTTTTTTTTTTTTTTTTTTTTTTTAATTTATTGATTTATGTGTGTGTCACACCAGAATCTCTTACCATTGCAAATGAACACCATACATGTGGGCCACTCATTTGTGTCTAGCTTATGTGGGTAGTTTGGGAATTGAACCAAGACTAACAGGCTTTGCAAGCACATTTCTCAGCTACTGTGCCATCTTTCCAGTTATCCTTCTGGATATTTTTGAGATTTATTTTTATCACTGCTCCCTTTTATTACTTTCTGTAGATCTGTTGAAATTGTTTATCTCATCTTAGTTTAATTTTAGTAGTCCATATGCAACTAGAAATTCATAATTTCATTTATTACCCACTTTAGGGGGCACAAGATTGAATTTATAGACTAACTCCTAGAATTTTCCTTTCTAAAAGTAGGAAAACTGCTCCTAGGAACAGAGCCTGAGAGCTGAGAGAGCTAACCCCTGCAGTGCCCCACCCAAAGTGGGCTAGCTGCCTTTAGCAGCAGCCTGAGGAAAGAGGAAACTGAAGAGAAGTTTAGTTTAACTCACTAGTAAACATGCTGTATCTGCTGTTTCCATTGTCTTGAAGTCACTGCAGCTGTAGCTTCCTTCACATACAAATATTTATTGGAATTTTTATTGAACAACCCAAAACCAATGATACATGAATAAGGAGTATATTGTATGCACAAAGGGAAATAAACTTTGACTTTAAATAATTCTTGAATATTTGTTAAAGGAAGAGATTTAAGGGTATGACCTGATGGACTCTGCTGATTCAGAATACACATATACTCTGATCACAAATGAAATCACATTAAGCCCATCTATTGAAGGCAACAGATCTGTGGGTCTTTAGTTGCTGACTCTGTTGTCTTAAACAGTATGGTCAGCCCTTTGTACACATGCATGTATGGTTGCTCTGAGTCAAGAGTCCAACCAGTACACTGAGGAAATTTGACAAAGAGCATAGCTTAAGATAAGTCAGCATCCCTTAACATTTCTTCTGCACTACTCAGGCCAAAGGTACACCAAGATCGAAGAAACCCAGTCACATTGCTTTAAGCAGGTAGATTATATCATTGTCAGATTAACCCTAGGGCAAGTTACAACTAAGGAATTTAGTATCTCACAACAATAATCTCAGATCAGTTACTTGTAAGGTCCGTAAGAAATATTCCCGCAGTTCTTTATCACAGTTTATTCTCATTTTTGTTCTTATAGTTTACACCTACAATTTAGATTTTTATTTTTTTGTTTATTTTTATTTATTTATTTGAGAGCAACAGACAGAGAACGAGGCAAAGAGAGAGAGAGAGAGAGAGAGAGAGAGAGAGAGAGAGAGAGAGAGAGAGGGAGAATGAGTGTGTGCCAGGGCCTCCAGCAACTGCAAACAAACTCCACATACATGCGCCACCTTGTGCCTCTGGCTTACATGGGTACTAGGGAATCAAGCCTCAAACCAGGGTCCTTACGCTTCACAGGAAAGCACTTAACTGCTAAGCCATCTCTCCAGCTCTACAATTTACATTTTTAAATTTAGTCTAATATATGTTTTTAAGAAAGTCCTTATATTTTTCTGAATTTCATTGGTATCTGTTATAATATTTCCCTTACATAACTAATACTATTAACTGATACCATCTACTTCTTTTGAGTAGATTAGTCTAGCATTTGTCAATCTTGTTTAACTTTTCAAATAGACAATTATTTTTCATAGAAAATCTGCATTGTTGTTGCATTTCCATTTGACTAATTTCTTCTGTAAACTTGATTATTTCTTTCTACTTACTGAGGTTGGGTTTGGCTTCTTCTTGTTTTTCCAAGACCCTAAGGTATATCATTAATTAATTTATTTTATACCTCTTTGATTTATAATATATGTACCTGTAGCTATAAACTTCTCTCTTAGAAATTTTTTCATTGTATCCCATAAGTGTTACATTGTGTGTTCATTTTTGTTTGATTCTGGGAATATTAAATTTCATTCTTGGTTTTTTACTACTTATTGTTCAATAGAGTACTTCTCAACTTCCATGAGTTTGTATATTTTCTGTATTTCTCTTGCTGTTGATTTCTAGTTTTATTCCACTGTAGTCAGATAGTTTCAATTTTTCTTTATTTGTAAGGACTTGCTTTGTTTCCAATTTAGCAGTTAACCTTCTTGTTGCTGGGAAATGATACTTGAATAAAAGCAGTTTATGGGAAGAAAGTGTTTCATTTCAGTCTATTTTTTTTTAAGAAATTTTCCTCTGAGGGCTGCCTTCATTGAGTCCCATAAGTTATGGTAGGTTGTGTTTTCATTATCATTCAAATCTAGGAATTTTATGATTTCTTTTTTTTTATTTGTTCCATGATCCATTTGCTGTTTAAAAGTGTATTGTTTAGTCTCCATTAGTTGGCAGTGTTCTTGATGTGCCTCTTGTTAATTTCTAGCTTTAAAGCATTGTGTTCTGACATGGTATAGGAAGTTACTTCAATTTTCCTGACTTTATGAAGGCATGCTTTATATCCTAACATATGGTCAACTTTAGAAAAGGTTCCATGGGCTGCTGAGAAGAATGTGTATTATGTAGAGTTGGGGTGGAAAGTTCTGTAGATATGTTTTAGGTCTAGTTGATATATGGTGCTGTTGAGCTCTATTATTTCCCAATTAATTTTCTGCTTGGATGATCTATCTATTGATGATAGTGGAGTATTGAAGTCCCCAACTATGATGGTATTAGTGTTCATTTCTCTTCTATTGTGAAGTTGATTTTGTTTTATAAACTGTGGTGCCCCCATGTTTGAGACATATATGTTTATGATTATGATGTGCTCATGTTGGATCATTCCCTTGATGAGTAAGAAGTGACCTTCTTTGTCCTTTTTGATTCCATTTGGTTTGAAGCCTATTTTATCAGATATTAATATAGCAATACCTACTTGTTTTTTATTTCCATTTTCTTGGAATATCATCTTCCAACCCTTCACCCTCAGGAGGTGTCTATCTTTAGCAGTGAGGTGGGTTTCTTGAAGATAGCAGATAGAATAGTACAGCCTTTTATCCATCCTGATAGACTGTGTCTTTTGATAAATTAACAGCATTAATATTTAAGGTGATTACTTTGAGGTTTGAATTAAACCCTGACATGATGAGGTGTTTTATGTGGTTGAGTGCTTTCTAGTGTTATGTACTGTGTTTAGCCTGGTTTAATTTGGTTTTTGTGATCTTCTTGTTGGCTCCTGAGATTGGTTGTTTGACTGGTCTTTAAGGGATATTCCCTCAAGTATTTTTCTGTAAGTTTGGCTGTGTGTTCATATAATCATAAATTTGACTGTTTTTCATGGAAAGTCTTTCTTTCACCACCTCTTATGACAGAAACTTTTGCTGGTTACAATAGCTTTGGTTGGAAACCATAGTTATTCAGACTTTGAAGTATTCCTTTTCAGGCTTTTCTGGATTTCAGGGTTTCCATTGAGAAAGTTATTCTAATGGGATTGCCTTTGTATGTTGTGAATTGCTTCTCTCTTGCTGTTTGTAACACTTTCTCTTTGTTTTCATTGTTAAGGGTTTTAACTATGATGTGCCTGGGAGAGCTTCTTTTTTGTTCTCACCTGTTTGGTGTTCTGTGGGCTTCTTGTATCTGGATGGGCCTCTCTTTTGCAAGAATTGGAAAATTTCCTTCCATATTTTTGTTGAGTATGTTTTCTATGCCTGTGGTCAAGATTTTCTCTCCTTGTGTTATGCTCATGATCCAAATATTTGGTCATTTTAGAGTGTCCCACATTTCCCTTGTATTCTGTTCACTTGATTTTCTGAACTTAGCAAGGTTATTGGTCTCCTGACCAATTTCTTCTGTCCTATCTTCCAGGTCAGAAGTTTTGAGAGCTTTCTGGAGGTTCTAGCAGGGGAGTGCAGCTACTCGTATACCCTTGACTGAAGACCGGTCCTCCTCTATTCGAGGAAGGTCATCCTCTTCAACTGAGCACACAGCTTCGGGAGGGACCCATATGGAGCGGTGAGGGAGGAAGGGGACACCCGCCTAGCCAGCCAGATCAGCTGAATCAACCCTGGTGATCAATGGAGTGACAGATGTCGCAGCCAGATTGCCCTCACATCCCATGTCAGAAGTTTCGTCTTCCATATTATTTACTGTGTTGGTGAGTGGTTCTAAAGAGGTTTTCATATATCCTATTTGATTTTTGTTTTCTGTTGTAATGTTTTATATAGTGTTCATCTCTTTTTTGAAGTATGGTTTCAATTCAAATTCTGATTTTCTTGATGCTTCTTATCATTCATTCTTGCAATTGATCAAGTGTTCATATAAATGTTTTTTTACAAGTACATTGCAGTTATGTCTAAGTTACAGTCAGTGTACAAAAATCTATGAAATGAAAAATAATGTATCAGAATATAAAACAAGAGATTCCATCAACACCTAGTTTTAAGAAGGATCTTACGGGCTGGAGACATGGCTTAGTGGTTAAGCACTTGCCTGTGAAGCCTAAGGACCCCAGTTTGAGGCTTGATTCTCCAGGACCTACGTTAGCCAGATGCACAAGGGGTGCACACATCTGGAGTTCGTTTGCAGTGGCTGGAAGCCCTGGTGAGCCCATTCTCAATCTCTCTCTCTCTGTCACTCTCAAATAAATAAATAAAAATGAATAAAATTATTTATTAAAAAAAAAGGATCTTACTTGTCTGAATGCCCAATGAGTAGCTGGGAGTCTTGAAATTAAATATATGGGAACTATAGTTTATACAACTGCCTTTACTGTTCACATCTTGGCCTTACCTATCAAACAGTGAGAACTCCCAATCATGTGACTACCCAAAACTCCTCCACAGATTTCCAGGACAATCTTCAGATAATCATAATGGCATTGGCAAGAGCCACTGATCTAAGCATCTTGGTTATTTGTCCATTTGACCCATATTCATTGAAAAACTGCATAAGCTATGTTGACTGAGCTTTAAAGCCTTATAAGGCATGTGATTAAGAGATTGTAACTAATCTTTCATATGTGTTTTACAGCTCATTGTACTTTGCTGGCACAAGACATAAAAGCAAAAGTAAATTAATGAGTTTATGGTCACTTACTAAGTCTTTTTACAAGCTAGAAGTAAAGTGTTAATTAAAAATGGGTTCTAGTCAGATGTTTCTTTTACATAAGAGCTCAATTTGAAATATAGTTAGGACTGTGTTTATCACCTGAAGCCTATGCTCTAATCTGCTTACTTGAAATGTCTGATTATATCTTATGGCACTTGTAAGCTTCATTAAATGTAAAAGAGCTGGTTTTGTCTTTTATGATAAGCCCTTTCTTCCAGTAACCTCATTTTAATGAAAAGAAAACATTATAAGGTTCTGTTTCATAGTTATGTAAAGAATGAACTATTTCCCCATAAATTAATAATTAAGAAAATACATACATACCATACATACATGCATGCTAGCTTCCTGTGAATATTTTGAAGGGATGTCTGTGGCAATATGAACACACTTGAAGTTGGAAGGACAATAGTTAACTTTAATCCCTTCTTATTCTAGAAGTTTATATTCCATCAAATTCTAGACAATGGAGAATAGAATTAATTTCAAATGAAACTATTTGAAAACAATAAGACTCTAGTCTAGTATCTTTTGCTATGCTGCCCATGACACAACATTTACATATAATCCACAGATCAATTAATTTTGTGAAACATTTGCATTATTCCCTGTGTCATTCTATAATTGTCATTAGAGTTAGCTTGTTAGGACATAAATCTGATATATTCAGCTATAATGCATTTCAAGTTTTCTGGTGATTCACAGGGCCAAGGAGAATAAGATGGGAGATGCTGTGACAAAATTCAACCCCACTGCAGCTGGGAGCCACAAGCATGCCCCAGATGACCCCTTTATATGCTTGTTAAGTCACTATGTATTGGACTGGTTTGTCACACAGTGTTTTGGCCAGAAACAACTGATAAATATCACCACCTTAGTAATCTTGTGAGCAATTTTTCTTTAAATAATCACTTTAAGTTTATGAGTCAGTCACTTTAAAGCCTGGCCATTTCTACATTCTTAGAAAGAAAAGGTTTCTCCCTCCTAAAACTTTACCAGAGTCATCCTTGACAGAAATAACCCATAAAGTTACATTCAAAGCCAGTTTTAATCCCCAGAGAACAGTGTAGGGCCTGGGCCAAGCAGTTCTTCCCTTGTACTGAATGCCTTCCCAGGAGATGCCTGGATGCCTTGGTTAACTAGATACCTAGCCAGCTGCTATTCCACCATCTCATCAACCAAACTCAGACTGTATGCAACAAGACTGTAATAAGTTTCCATATCACCTTTCCTTCACTCATGTAATTCAGTTGACCCAGAATATCTGTGTCTTTCTTGTCCACCTGATACAGATCTGGGCATGTAACAAGGCTTGGATAAAAGTGCACAAGGAAACAGAGACAAGGTCAGAACAGGGGAAATTTGTATAGATAAGAGCAGACACCGTAAGCTGAGTAATTCCAATTTTCCTCTAATGAGAAAATTACTTTTGCAGGCTTCTGTGCCATTGGTTCATGTTATCTGCTCACCCACATCCCTGCCATTTTGACAGTTAATAGTTTTATTTCAGAGTTTGCATAGATATTTAGTGCTTTAATTATATCTGTTCCTTTGTCCTAATTTCTTCCTCTATGACAATAGTGAATCTTATCAAGTTTTGCCCGACATACAGTCTTTCTGCCACCATGATCCAGTTTAGCCTTGAAAGTTTTATGTGGTCAATGTCCATTTTAACACCACCTCATTATCATTGCCAGAATTTTTTTTCTTATTTGAATGTTTCTTTCATGTTTTAACATCATTTTTCATTTGTCTCTTAAAAATTATCCTCTGTATTTTCTGTTCAGAAAGATACTTGTTACATAGTCCACACAGACCTTGAACTCTTGATACTCCTGCCTGAGCCTCCCATGTATTAGGGTCACAAATATGTACCACCAGATCCTGCTTCTCCATTATTTTCGTGTGTCTATTGCTGCTATTTAGAAACTCAATGTCATTCTTATTCTTGGTCCTTTATAGATCATCTACCAGTTACCCTCACATTGTTGGGACAAAAACCCAACCAGAAGCAGCTTATGGGAGCATAGGGTATATTTCACCCTAACAGTTTTGAGGAGAAGTTTTATCATAGTGGAAGAAGCCTTGCAAGTGGACCACATCTTCATTCAGCAGAGTGAGAGCAAGAAGAGATGACTATCTCTGAACACCCAGGGGAATAGGTGAATAAGCCTTAATATCTGTCCCCAGTGACACCTCCTCCAACAAGGCTCCACTTCCCAAATGGCCACCAGCTAGGAGCCAACGAAGTAAAATAAAAGAGATTAGCCCATAGGGGACATTTTATTGAAACCACCATATATGACATGCCTGTGTACTCAAAAATGTTTTAGAATTGTGTCTTTTGTTATTAGTAGTAAATTTCATTTAATGTGTGTTTTGGGATTTTTTTTTCTATTTGCTTATCATTTGGGAATAGACATTCAGTCTAAAGTCATTCACAATTCCTTATTGCTTAGAAATTCTTATCTAATATTGAGTTATTTCTTTTTCTCTATTTTCAAATGTATTTCATTTTCAATACAAATATTCAAATGGGTTTACAGTGCTGTGTTTCATATCTCTTGGGTTTGTGTATTGACAAGGGAGTGGGTATTTATTTTTCTACTCATGATTAATTTTTTTGTTTCCTTCTTGCTTCATCTACAATCTGATATCCTAACTCAATAATATGTTCTTTTAAATTTTTTCCAAATATATGTATATCACATTATTTCTGTATTTTCATGCCTAATATTTAAGGTTTTTAATACTCCCTTGTCTGATTTAGTATAGTGTATAATTTATATTATCCATCATTTCAAATAAAAGTATCTTGCTTACTTTAAATTCTTCTGCAAGTTGTAACCTTCTAAAATAGATGGCATTTGTTGTTTCTGGTCTTTATTTAGAAATGATTTTATGTGGCAAATTTTAGTTTCCCAATTATCTACAATTATATTTCTAGTTCTACATTCTTTTCAACAATTTTGTCCCCCTCCCATCAAAAGGCAGATTCTGTTTCCAACCTCATGAGCCTAGACAGATGACTTTCATGATGCTTCAACAAATAGAATGAATAGAATACCTGACTTCCAGTAGAGGTGCATACTTTCTGTCTTGATCTTTCTCAATACTCATTGTAATGACATCTAAGAAAGTCCACACTATGAGCTGTGTTTCAAATAGGGCCTCAGCTGACAGCTAGCTTCAGTAATCATACATATGAGTGAATGAGTCTTTAGACTATGCCAGCTCACTCATTAAAGCCACTCAAAGACCCTGCTTGGAGTCTTCCATTGAGATTCCACACAAACAACATGAGCCACAGGCAAACATCCCTGCTTTGCCCTGTAAAACTTATCACAAAGAATCTGGGAACATAATAATGATGACTTTTTTCTACATAATAATGGGAAACCATACTATTGTATTCCCAAGGTATCTAGTTACTCTTGTCTATGAATTCAGGTTTTATTTCATTAATTTGAGGGCTACCTACACAAAGTTTGGCCATTAGTGGAATTCCTCCTCAGTCAGGGATGGATAGCCTGTATATTATCATTAGACAAGAGCTGCCTGAGTGAAGTGAGACATCACTATTCAAGGGATAGCTATTGGAGGCTGTCAGTTGACGATGCTGCCTACAGCAAATTATCTTGAAATAGATGTGAGTGGCATATCTCCATGGGTGTTCTGAGAGTAACAAGGAAGAGTTAAAATACATGCCTATAGATCTATAGAGCTGAAGACAAGAGAGATGTGTTCCAGGGCAGAAAAAAAAATGTCCCATAATATTATGAAAGCATTATGAGTTACTTCTGTTACTACTATTCTACCTACCAACTCCACTGTGGAGGTGAAAACCTTAAAATTAACTCAAACAATATGAAGAGATACCAATCTCTCTAGGTTGTTCTCATCCACTAGATGCAGGGATGTACAAACTTTTAACACTGTGACATGACATTGTTATCTATCAGTGTGTTGAGCCACATTCCTAGCTATCTTGGGAAGCATACAGCCTGTGGGAAAGAGAGTAGATACACCTAGTAAGAAATTTGATCAAGTGGGGAGGAGGAGCAAGTACTTGAGAGTACTCTGTTGGCCCTTGCATCTGCTTTCATTGGCTCCTCAACTAGCAAGTCTTGTACTTGCCTTCACTCTACACCTAGAGAAGAGAGCCTCAGTTTCTAGTTGAAACTGTTGAGTTACACAAAGGAGTAACACTGATCTCAAGGAAACAGGGGAACAGCACAGTTGCACTTTGCAACTTCCTCCAGCCTATGCTCAGCTGTTCTTTCAACTCTGCCAACTCAGTACAAAGTAATGTCACTGAGGCTTTGCCTTTGATTTCCTTAGTTCCTGAACTCCCTATTTCTCTCTCAGTATTCAAAGAGACAGCTGACTTTGATGTTTTACTCTCCTGGCCACAGATATATGACAGATATATGACAGTTACAAAGAAAAGATTTACTTGCTTACCCACAAGAGTCCTAATTACTAGATAGAGGAATCACCCATTCAATGGAAGAGAGGCTCACGAAAGGACATATAATAGGGTCTGTAAGTAGGGGTGGGTATGTAAGTAGGGGTGCTATGGAGTGTGTGAGAAGGTGACAACTTCTAGTGGAAGTCTAAGCCACAGCCTTCGATGGAATTCAGAAATACCTGATGAACTATTGAAACATATTCTATGATGTTTGTTTTCATAAGGGACTAGAAATCCTGCTGTAGAAAACTTATACCAGGGCTGGAGAGATGGCATAGCGGTTAAGCGCTTGCCTGTGAAGCCTAAGGACCCCGGTTCGAGGCTCGGTTCCCCAGGTCCCACTTTAGCCAGATGCACAAGGGGGCGCACGCATCTGGAGTTCGTTTGCAGAGGCTGGAAGCCCTGGCGCGCCCATTCTCTCTCTCTCCCTCTATCTGTCTTTCTCTCTGTGTCTGTCACTCTCAAATAAATAAATTTAAAAAAAAAAAAAAGAAAAGAAAACTTATACCAAGTAAAAAGTAGATCAATCAATTTTACCTTAGAATAACAAATAGTTACAAAATATTAGGGATATGCAGAAGAATTAAAATCTATCAGTTTTGTGTTATGTCTTCTGAACTCACACAGTACTGTGTAAGTTCTATACTGCTCCTATGACAGAAAAAGTTGTAAGGAACAGTAAAAGAGCTGTTTGTACTAAGGATTTTTAAAACACTGAGCTTCAAATGGAAATGCTTTGGGACCTGTCTAGCAAAAGACAAAGAGGAGGATGGGGAGTAAGAAGAGGAGGAATAAGTCATAGTGTGTCTACTTCCCAGGTGCTGGGACATCTTAACATAGAAACCTAGAGAGACTGTACCTCCAGAGATTTCTGACCAATAAAATGACTTCCAATCCAGTGAACAGTGAAGCCTGAAGATCTTTGGCAAGAGTAGCAACAGAAGCAGAAGTGGGAGTACTTTGGGGCAATATGAAACAGTTAAGAAGGCCTGAAGGGCCAGGAGTGGTGGCATATGCCTTTAATCCCAGT
Organism: Jaculus jaculus; assembly: GCF_020740685.1. NCBI lineage: Eukaryota > Metazoa > Chordata > Mammalia > Rodentia > Dipodidae > Jaculus > Jaculus jaculus. The sequence goes on along the minus strand of NC_059108.1, from coordinate 72,924,106 downwards.
ACTCTGGCGGCAGAGGTAGGCAGATCGCCATGAGCTCAAGGCCGTCCTGGGACTACATAGTGAATTATAGTTATATATATATATATATATATATATATATATATATATATATATATATATATACACACACACACACACACACACACACACACACACACATACATACATACATACATATATTTTTAGCCTGGGCTAGAATGAAACCTACCTCACAAAACCAAAAAATTTAAAAAGGCCCTGGAGGAAGGTGGACACAGTAGATTGGATTTTTAGCTTATGATACAGTTGCATCCACCAGCTTGGGGTACTCTAACTCTTACTCTATTTTAGGGGTAATATACTAGCCACATCTGGCACTTTGAGCTCCTATCCTAAAGATTTAACTTCAGACCTACATATCTAAAAATATAATTGCTAAACAGAAAATCTAAGCAATGAAATAACTCAAGGTATGAATATTCCAATATAGCAATATAAGAAACCCACACCAAAAAATTCCAAAAATTACAACTCCTAGAGTAATGACCTCCAACAAAACTGAATTATATGAAGTACCAACAATTTCAAAAAAATGATTATAAGTATGCTCAAAGAAGTCAAAGGAAAGAAAGAAAAGAAAAACCCTGATGGAATTCCAGAAGACACAAATTCAGCTGAATAAAATAAGGAGATAAATACAAGATTAGTAAGAAAATAGAAAAACTAAAGAAAAACCAAACTGAAATGCTGGAAATGGAAAACACAATAAGACAAATAAGAAAATTGTAGAAAGCCTCACCGATAGAATGAAACTAGTAAAGGACAGTATATCTGTTCAAGACAAAGAAGAGGATTTGAAACATTCCAACAGAAATTAAATTAAGAAGAAGGTCAAGTGGAAACTTCAAGACTCTTGGGATACTCTGAAGAGAGATATCAAAGAATTCTAGGCATAGAAATAGAAGAATCACAATCTAAAAGAAAAATAAACATTTTCAAGTAGATCATACAAGAAAATATATGTAGTAAGCAGCACCTACAGCTCAACAGAATAAGAACAAATTTCTCAACAGAAACATTAAAAATCAGAAGAGTTTAGATGATATGTTTAAAGTTCTTAAAGACAATTGCCAACCCAGACTAATAAATACAGCTATCTGTCATAGTTGAAGGAAAAATAACTTCATAATATAAACAGACTAAAGAAAATCATGACCATTAAGCCAGCTCTGCAGAAAATACTTGAATGAATCCTTCAGACTGGAATTAAGGGAAAGCATACCATGAGGTCACAAGAAAGAATACTCCATGCTTGAATAATAATTAATGCAAGAGAGGAATATAAAACATCAAGCAGTACAAAATTAATAAGAATGACAGGAATGAAAACTCATAATAAAATTGAATATTAATGGTCTCAACTTCCCAACCAAAATGTACAGACTAGCAGAATGGATTAAAAGACAATATCCTTATGTTTGTTGACACCAAGAAACAACTCTCCATAAATAGCAGATGCTACCTTAGAGTTAAAGGAAGAAAATGGTATTTCAAGAAACAAGTTGGTATTCCTATTGTAATATCTGACAGAATAGAATGAAATCCAACATTAGTCAGAAGAGGTTAAAAAAAAAGTCACTTTATACTGATTAAATGAACAAGCCAATAAAAGAACATTGCAATGGTAAAAATATATATAGTGAACATGGATGCACCCAACTTCATTTGCAAATACTAGTATATATAAAGTCACAGATTAACCCAAGCACAATAGTAGTGGGTGACCAATACCCCACTTTCACCACTTGACAGATCATCCCAGTAAAAACTAAGTAGAGAGTCATCTAGATTAAATGACATAGACAAATGTACCTAACAGACATCTACAGACCATTCCATGTAAGTGATGCAGAGTATACCTTCTTAATTGCACATAGAACTTCCTCTAGAATCAATCATATATTAGAACACAAAGCAAATCTTAACATATACAGGAAATTTGAAATAACTTCTTGTACTCTAACTGAACATAATGGGATAAAACTATGAATCAATAGCAAGAAAGGTAATAGAACATATACAAACTCATGTAAATTAAAAAGTAATTTAAATAAATTAAATGAAAATTGAGTAATACACTATTTAATAAGTCATAGAAGAAACCAACAAGGAATTCAAATATTTCTAGAATCAAATGACAACAGAAAACTGGCACACTAGGGCTTCAACCACTGCAATGGAGCTCTAAGCCACATGTGCCACATTTTGCACGTGTGTGACCTTGTGCTGGTGCCATCTTGAGCATCTGGCTTATGTGGGATCTGGAGAGTTGAACATGGGTCCTTTAGCTTTGCAAGCAAGCACCTTAACCACTAAGCCATTTCTCCAGTCCCAAAGTATATTCTTAATTAAAAAAAAAGTCATTAATACATTTCATTGCCAGAGCCTGCTGGCTGAAAGGGTTCGAGCCTGATGGGGAGTGAGGATTAAGGAAAGACAGAAGAAAGACTGAAAGCAAGGACTCCAGTCCAGGGCTGAAGCCAGGACTGAAGCCAGGACTGAAGCCAGGACTGAAGCAAGGTTTATTTCATAGCATTTTTTTTTATATCTTCTTACAAACAGTTTTTTCATGGACAAAAGTTCCATGAGTCTCACACAAGTTTATATCAAAAAAAAAAAAAAAAAAAAAAAAACCTTCCTGTTACAGTTTTTGCACTTCAATCACCTCTCAGTACAAAAGGCTATTAAGGCCAGCCAAATGGCTTGGACACTGAATATACATAATCTTGCTTACATGTAGGTGCTAATGTCTTGCTGCCAAATGGCTTCCCAACACTGAATATACATAATCTTGCTTATATGTAGGTGCTATAGTTTTGCTAAAGCTCTGTTGCTGCCAAAGGCCCAGAGCTATGGATACAAGTCCAGCCAAATGGCTCCTGACATTTCATGAAATCCCCATCAAAATTCCAATGGCTTTCTTCACTGAAACAGAAAAAAAAAAAAAAAAATCCTAAAATTAATTTGGGAGCACAAAAAAAATTAGGATAATGAAAGCAACCCTGAGAAACATATGTAAGGCAGGAAATATTATCAAACATGATGCCAAGATATATGGCAGAGCCAGAGAAACAAAACAGGTATTTCTCAAAAACATCCATGTAGATTGATGGAACAGAATAGAAGATTCAGATATAAACCAGTGGGTGGAATGGTCTAAGTGGGATCAAATATCTTTGATTCTTTCATATTTCAAGGAACATTATTGGCTACTTTAGTATGGGAAAGGTGACAATGAATTTTAATGAGTTAAAAGCACACACCAGAGGATAAAATTTAGAAAAATTTTACTATAAAGATTATAGAGTTTAAGAGAAGCAAAAAAACAAACAAACAACAACAACAACAAAACACAGAGATCTTGTCCAAGAAGTGGTAATAGTGGGTTTCCCTGGAATGGTAAAGCCCACTTAGATACCCCAAATGAGGTCTTTTATGTTAGTTCAGCCCCTATGTCAGCTGTATAAGCACCACCAGTAATTCCTTTACATTCCCAGGAAAGGGAAAAATCCTTCTCAGAAGGCAGTGATTATTATCTCCTAAGAAAGAAAGAGATAAAACCAGATTATTCTGACATTTATGTCCTCTGAAAAAGTGGAGGCTGAAAGTATACATTTAAGCAGAAAGTGTTAAAGGAAAAAAGAGCATTCTCCTTTTCAGGCTCAGGGACATTTGATGCTTGTATTTCCAGGGGTCTCCGCTATGCCTAAACAGCCTCAACAGTAAAACAACTAGATTAGATTCTTGACTGAGGCTTACAGTTGATACATGGTAGAAACTTTGAATTTCAAATATGTTCTAGGGTAGGAGAAAAACAAAACAAGTAAATCTGTAGAAATTAGAAAGATCAGATTAATACAGATGAGAAAACTGAGGGAAGGAACTTTTATAACCATCTACTACTGTTGCACTGTTTTACAGATGAGGAAAGTGAGGATGATATATTTCTGAATGTGTACACTTGCCTAGAATCAGAGCAGGCAGGATACAGTGAATCTTGTTGTGCACTGTATTTATGACAGCTTACTTAGTGCCACTTCCTCGTAGCTACCGCCTCTATTAGCTCCAGTCGTGGTAGGGATATCAGGTATAGGATCCTCTCTGGCCATAAATACAGAGGCTTTGCAAACCCAGAAATACATCTCAGGCTCCACAAGTGACCTTAAAATAGCTCTCATGTAGCTGCACCATCTGAATAGCTTTGGAAGGAATATCACTGCAGAGAGGGGGTGGGGAGGGGAGAGAGAGAGAGAGAGAGAGAAAAGTTTTCAGTTAAAGGTTGAAGAGACTTGCATGCCAGCGTTAAAGGTCAAGGGGCTGGAAATTCAGCAAAGTCCCAATAATTAAGAGAAGTGTTCATCCCTGTGGGCATTGAAGAATGTTTAAGTTTATGTGGGGAAGTGTTATCAAAGTTAAAGTAAAGACTTCTTTTATTTAAAGCTCTGTTCCTGATTCATTCCAGTGGTGAGTAATATATCTTTAGGTGGGAGAATGATTGACATGTAATTGTAGAGCCTGATACTAGTTTCTGTTTGTACCTGCCCATCAGCATATAAACAAATTTGTGTGGCAAAGCTGCAAAATAGGGAAAAGATAAATTGGACAGTGTTTAAGTTCATTAGAATCCTAAAGTGACCAAAGTACTCTTTAATATCTCCAAATACTAAACGCAGAATAACCACTTTTCAAAATACATACCATAATTCACAAGCTACTACTTATAAGAAGGGCCAAGTTTGAGAATTTTAAGCATATGTGACTGACATAACTATCTTTATTTTGCCACTTTAGTGCCCCCACAATGTCATATGAAGGTAGACATTGAAAAATACCTTGTGTCATTTGGACAGATGGGTTCCACCCCCAGTAAAAGTTGCAGCAATATCAGCCAGTATCCTTTTCAAAGAAATCTAAGAACTGTTCATGGTCAGATGGGATACGTCAGAATATTTTTCCAAATCTCAACAAGGAGAATAGAAACTTTATTACAATTCAAGTACATAAATTAGACATTGATAAATATCTTAAAAAGAAATATAAATTAATTAAGTACATAAAAGTCTTTAATGTAATTATAACCCAAATGCAAATGAAAAGAATAAAAAACAAATTAGCACAGATTAAAAAGAAAATAATTTCTAAAGACGTAGATTTAAGTACAAAGTTTTAAACAAAATTTGCTCATACCTGCATTTATTTTTAAATTTAATTTATTAGTTTTCTTTTCAGCAAATACAGGCAGCTTGGTACCATTGTTTAGGCTCATCCATGACCTACCACCTCCCAATGGCCCCTCCTAGTTGATGTAAATGAGTCATGCACTATGGAGTTAGCCCACAGTTATTGGTACGATAAATGTCTCTGCATATCATGACCCAACATGTGACTCTGACATTCTTTCCGCCCCCTCTTCCGAAAAATTTCCCTGAGCCATGTTGGGTTCACTTTTGGTCTGATTCAGTGCTGGGGTGTTGGGGGCCTCTGAGGATCTGGCTCTCTGATTTGGTAGGAGTTGTTTTTTCTCTGTGTTGGTCTCCTTCCCCTTTGTGCTGGTATCTGGTTCATCAGGAAAACATCACCCTTGCTTGTTTAGCCAATTTTCCTTAGTTTCAGTCGGGCCCCTTTTGAGGTATGATGGGGCAGCTCTCTCCATAGGATCTGCATTTATCTGAAAAAGAGAAGCAGATTCTCCAATGGAGAGTAAGTAAGCACCCGGAAAATTGAGATAGCACTTACTTTTTTGATAGAGAGTTTAATAGGTGTAGGCCCTCTTGTACCCCATGATTGATGGTAACTTGATATTGGAGAGTGGGCTTATGTTTGGATATGGTTCTGACTTGTTTCCCAGCTCCAGCTATGGGTTCCACACCACTGAGTTATACCTGCATTTTTAATACTGAAAAAAAAAAAAAAAACTAACTCAAGTATCTATATGTGGCTAGATTTCTAAAATAAAATATATAAAACACTCATACCCACACCAAATATTTGAAGTACTGGGATATTTTTTCTAAATATTTGCATAACTTTCTTTAAGGTCTTTTAGAAAATATTTTATTTATTTGAGAGAGAGAAAGAGACAAGCAAACGAGAGAGAACGGGCATGCCATTTATGTGGGTTCCCCAACACCCACATAAAGCCAGATGTACAAGGCCCTAGCATGCACATTCTCTCTCCCTCTCTCTCTATCCCTCTCTCTCTCTCAAATTAATTAATCAATAAATCAAATAAAATAAAGAAATGGGGTAGTTAGTAGAAGGAACTTCATTCAGGTAACATGACATTCAGGTTGTTGCATGGTTATTTATTGCTACTTTATAGCAAGATTTATTTACAATGAGAATTCAGAGCAAAGAGTAGAGCACAAAAATGTGAAAAATGAGAAGCTTTTCACTGTGTGGCTGCAGAGAGGCTGTTTACTTTGTACTAGCACAGTTGCTTTGAGGGGAAGACCTTACCTATCAATGGATCCAGAGTGCAAAGTTGAAAGAATTTTTTTTTTTTTTAGTTGTGAAAATAGTGTTAAAAGAGAGATTAACAGAATTGCCCTGTCAGAACAGGACCACCCAGGGAAATGTTTTGCTATGCTCAGCTGCCCAAGCACTAAGAGACCACTGTAGCCATGGCCCAAGAGAAGCTGTCACTCAAGAATGAAAATATATAAGACAAAGATAGAAAACGGGAATTTGATATTGTATGTGCTGCTTACTGTACAGGTAAAAGTAGGTGCTGCATGGTGTCTGACCTACAGTAACTCCTAAATCAAGAATGCAGGAAATATTTCATTCTTCCTGTACAAGTTTTTAGAAAAGTGGTCATTTTCATATACCAGGTAATTTTGTCATTACATCTTTTTTTAATGTATGAATTTGCAAACTGCTACAATAAATGGATTCTCTGTTTCTGATTGCATGCTAACATACTAAATATTAGAAATATATATATTAATGTTATGAGCCCTTGGGCAGGCATTTCATATACTGATAGAAACAAAATGTAGCAGCTGAATAATAGACCAAGATCATTTAGCATAGCATAGCATAGCATTTCTGAAATCCACCAAATCATAAAGGAGTCTTATAGTATTGGCAAATGGAGTATGGTCACTATAGGTAAAACTTTGATGCTTTAGTTGTGATACAAAAATGAAGTGTTTAAAGAAAAGTACTTGTTATGTGATTTTTTTTTCAGTATAATCATTCAAAGGAAATTTCCCTAAGGCATCCATATATTTAAAACCACAGACTTAGAGCACTTGGCAAAAATACATAGCAATATGGAACAAAATAATGTCTCTTTTGTAGACAAGACTATATTGTCCATTATTATTTGTGATGGCATGGAAGGAGATTCAGCAGTATCTTGAGAGATAAGTGCACTTTCTCCTTCCTTCAGTATTATTTGTCACAAAGCAAGCACTTTGTTTCAAAGCTTTTGAAGGTTTTCAGAATTACATGTTGTGTGCTTGACCAGCAACTTATTGTTCTCCCTTATTAATTGCCACGATGTTTTGAAGTATGGGTCTTTCTTTACAGACCCTATTTATATTCATACAAAGAAATGTTTTCTCCTGAGGAAAGGAAGAATGCCATAAAGAAGCGAATGTTTCCATTATAGGCTCAGGCTAAACTCTAAGAGGAAAAAAGAAAATCCCGTGAAGGGTGGGGGTAGTACCAAAAGAGTAAGTGAAGCAGGAGACAAACCAAGAATGAAGAAGGCCCCTGGGATCCTGGAAGAGAGGAAATTGCTTTAAGAGCAGCAGACCTTTAAATAAGCAGGACACATCTGAAGCAAAGTTAATAAGAATGAAAATAAACCTTTCATTAAAAAGTGGGAAGGAGGTGAACAGAATTTAAAGGCATAAAAACAAAAGAGAATGGATATTCAGATGAATACATGCACCAGGTGAAAGGAAGCAAACAAGCGAAGCAGGCCAGCGCTCACTCATGTCTCCCTGCTTTCATTGTAAAATTGCCCAGGATGAGAGCCGACCCGCAGAGAGCAGCAGGACAAGAGCGAAGCTGAGCAGTCCTGCGTCTGCCGCCTCTGCCACGGCCCCATTTCTGCATGGCTTTCCTCTGGAACCTTTGCTTTGCTTTAGATATACTGCTGCCTTCTATATATTTTTACTGATGATGAATTTGTCACCTACATGAAATGTTTCATTTTTTCTTTAACTTTTATTTATTATTATCATTTTATTATATTATTTTTTATTATTATTATTTTTAATTTTGAGAGAGAGAGAGAATCCACGTGCCGGGGGCCCTGCAATCAAACGCCAGATGCTTGCGCCATCTAGTGGGCATGTGTTACCTTGCTCTTGCTTCATCTTGAAAGTCTGGAGAGAGAACGTGGGTCCTTAGGCTTGGCAGGCAGCCACCTCAACCGCAGAGCCATCTCTCTAGCCTTTCCATTTTGTTTTTATTAGGTATGGAGGAGAGCGCACACACTTTCGCATATGTTTGGAGGTCAAAGGACAACCTCAATGTGTCTGTCCTCTCCTTCTACCTTCTTTGAGAGAAGGTCTTTCTTACTGTTTTGCTGCTGCATGGGCCAGCTGAGCTAAATTATCTGACCCAAAAGCCTTCTGATTCTCCTGGCTTTGATTGCTGATTGATGGATAAGTTACTTTGCATCTGGTTTCACATGAGTGCTGAGGAGGATGGACCTCAGGCAAGCAGGCTTGGAAGCAAGCATCTTTAATCACTCAGCCATCTTCCCAGCTCCCAATGCTTCATTTTTCTGTGGCTGTTTTCTGTTCCTAGGCGATTTTTTTTTCCTTCCCCTGTTTGGTGTTAATTGAGAATCTCAAATCTATTTGTATCTTCTGTCAAAATTGAAAGAGGCTTCCAGCCATTATTTCTTCAAAAACTTGTGTTTTTTGGTTTGTTTTTTTTTCCTGCCAAAGGTCATCGGGTCATGAGCAGTGCCTTCTCTACAGTGTTTCAGAGCTTTGCTCCAGTACTGTGACAGGAAGCAAAATAGAGAGTCATACCAGGTAAATGCAGTATTTTCCCCTGTGCTTTGAATATAGAAGACATTGAATAAAAAGAAAACCTGTCACCCTCTTGCAGTACTTGAGAAAGAAATAATGTCTTCTTTTCCCTTCTTAATACATAATCAAGCTATCTTGAAAGTTTATGGGAAAAAAACTCAAATAGTCTACATTAAAGCTGCCAGTACAATTTCCTTGCTATAGATGAGTTTCAGCTATACTTGACTCCATAACCCAAACGTGCTCCCAAGATGACATGAGGTCTCAGAAAGCTGTTGGTGACTGTGCTGAGCATTGTCCACTGCTCTTGGCACCTCACTGCCTTTCCATCCTCTCCTGTGTATCACTTCACCCCCAACACATACATTCATCTCAATTTTCTGGCTATGGCATTTCATGGTACTCTTTCAAATTTAGCTGCTACTCTAATATATTAGGAAAGTAAGTCCAAATGAATGCTGACCATTTCAATATTAAAAAAGTTAAGGTGCTAAAACTTGTCTTGGATAAAAAGGTCCTGTCCTACTTCCAATACTGCTACATGAGAGGAAGATACCCACAGGGACAAACATAACCCCAGTCCTCCCAGGAATCCTGGAGTGGCTTAAGAACTGAGTTTCCCTCCATTCTCAGGAAACTCGACCTTCATTGGGTCTAATCACTTTAAAGCAGATTAAATAAAATGTAAACTGTATGAATTTATACATAAGAGCACAAAATGTCATCCAGAGGTAGACATGAAAAGAGAACATTAATCACTGAGAGATTTGTGCAAGGATGCTTCACAGCCTGGCACCCTGAAAGGGCCCAGGATTAAATGACATGCACCTTCTTAGCCATCTGGAATCAGAACTATCTGTGTATCTCTAAAGTCTTCCTCACTGTCCTAGAAAAGCACTGGCCATGTTATCAACTGCTTATATTGATTGTAGAGAAAGAAGAAGACATGATGTTAAGGCGTAGACTTAAGAACATAAGCAAAAGATAATGATGCTGTCAATACCAGGTACCTGGAACATATTTTTCATTAAGAATAACAACATCTTCTCTAAGAGAAGCAATGGAAACAATGTTCAGTCCTGCGACCTTTTTATAAAGTAAGTTAAGAAGTCATCAATATTTGTTCACTATTTCATACAAAATGGTTTAGAAAATCATGTCTTGAAATTTCAAGTGCGAGAGTAGCATACTTGTGCTCTGGCTCTCCTCCTCTGAATAGGAGCCTGTGTCTCTACCTCTTACTTTACTTTGAGTAAAACTTCTTTGCTTGAAAAAGAGTAATGTACTATTAGACTTTGTATGTTCCAGCAAAAGCCTCAAATACAATTGAAATTAAGATATCTTATTAAAAAGTTAAAGTAGCCTTTGTTCCCTCCACTCTCACCTAAGAACAAGTGGGGCTGTCTGAACATTTGCCACTAAGAAGGCCAAGAAGGCATAATTAGTATTGTTGACATCTGACTCCATCCACAGCTAGCATCCTCAGCAAGAAAGTTTAGAAGCTTGAGGAAACTATATCTCTGTTCAATCCTGGTGTTATATCTTACATAACTATCCTTGAAAATCTGCCTATTATTTTGCTTCTAATTAAAGTTTTGGCTTCTAACTTTGTCTGTGACCATCTTACTGAAATTAATACCATTATTCCAATGGGACAAGTTCATAGGAAGCAAGTATGTCTAGACACAGAAAAAGAGAGAAAGCATATAAGTTATTGCCCATGGTTCAAATTTTCCTTAAAATAAAAATATACTTTTTGAATCTATCTATTGATAACTACTTACTGTGGTGGTTTGAATTATGTATCCCCCCCCATAAACACATGTGTTATGAATGATTGACCCCAAGCTGTGGCAGTTTGGGAGGTAGAGTCCTGCTGGAGGGGGTGGTTTGTGGTGAGTTGATGGATGCCATAGTCAACTTCCCCTTGCTAGAACTTGGTTCACTCTCCTGGTTCTGTCGCCCACTTGTATTGGCAAGGAGATTGTGGTGGTTTGATTCAGGTGTCCCCCATAAACTTATGAGTTCTGAATGCATATGTTCCCTGCTGGTGGCAATTTGGATATTGGAGCATCCTGGAGGTAATGCATCTTCAGAGTGGGCTTGTGGGTATTATAGCCAGCTTCCTCTTGCCAGTGTTTAAAACACTCTCCTGTTGCTGTTATCCACCTGATGTTGGCCAGGAGGTGATGTCCACCCTATGCACATGCCATCATTTTCTTCTGATTTCATGGAGCTTCCCCTTGAGTCTGTAAGCCAAAATAATCCTTTCCTCCTGCTCTTGGTTGGGTGTTTTCTTCCAGCAATGCAAAGCTGACTGTAACAGTATGATTCATATCTATGTGGGGCCATTGCTGCAAGAAACCTGTCTGTGTGGCTTTTGGCTTTTGGAAGAGGAATGTGGAAGGATTTAAAACCTTGGCCTAAGAGACACTTTACAGTTCTGTATGTTCAGCTTAATGAACCACTCTGGTCAGAGTCGAAAGACCTGAATTCAGTAAGAATTATGGACTGTGAGGTTTGGCTTATGATGGTGAGAAAGAACATTGTAGGGACTGGGCTAGAAACAGTTTGCATGACAGGCTTGCTACATTCTGCCTGCTTGTGTCCTGAAAATATGTACAGGGTTGCATTGCATAGAGTGGACTGTTGTAACCAGAGGAATAATGCACAGAAAAAAATGAAATTGTTGGGCCAAAGCTGCTGCCCATTCATCTGAAATTGTTTAAGAGATTACAACCATTGAGAATGGGCCACCTGACCTGCATTGGCACAACAGGAAAAATGCAAACTCTTTTGAAGGGGCCTAAATGCTGAAGGAGCATTCTGTTCTTCAAAGTTTGCTTTATCCCCCCTTGGATTAACAAGATAGTAGCCCACCTGGTATTATGGAGTATAAAAAACACAGGAAATGAAGGTCATTGAATTTGCAGCTCAGTTTTGTGTTTTGTGTTTTTTTTTTTAAATATTTTATTTATTTGAGAGAGAGAGAGAGAGAGAGAGAGAGAGAGAGAGTGTATAGGCATGCCAGGGCCTCTAGCCACTGCAAACAAACTCCAGATGCATGTACCATCTTGTGCATTTTGCTTAGGTGGGTGCTGGGGAATAGAACCTGGGGCTTTAGGCTTTGCAAGAAAGTGCCTTAACCATGAAGCAATCTCTCGAACCTGATTTTGTATTTTGCAGATAGCAATAGGCAGTGTGAGGCATTCTTGTTGGATTACCTACATCTGGGTCCAGTGGAGCCATAAGGCTGAACCATGAGTGCCACTGGAGCCACAATGGAGATGTCAGGACTATGGGATGGCTGCCAGGGAGAGCTGTTGGCACTAGATGAAGTTTTCTAGGACTGTGAGTAGCATAGCTGGAGGGATGGAATTGAAACTCCACAGACTTGTCACTGGTTAGAATTACTGGACTGGGAGACTTTTCACTGGCTAGAGTTGTCAGACTTGGAACTACAGAGTTTGATGTTTGGCCTGCTTATTTTAAATCTTGAATTGGTTCAATTTATTTTCTATGCACAATGCCATCTTTTGCAGTGTGAATTTCTGTGCCATCAAGGATGTGTTTGTTTGTTTGTTTGTTTGTTTTTGTATTATGGCTCAGTTAAGGACGTTGGACTATAGAAATGTTTGGACATCATTAGGATTGATGAAAACTATGGGTCTTTTAAAGTTGTACTGAATGCATTGCATTTTGTATCATGGATGGTTATCAGTTTATGGGGGCCTGGATAGGAATGTGGTAGTTTGATTCAGGTGTCCCCATGAACTTATGTGTTCTGAATGCTTAGGTCCTCATCTGTTGGCAATTTCGATATTAAAACCTCCCGGAGGCAATGTATTGTTGGGGTGTTCTTATGGGTATTTTAGCCAGCTTTCCCTTGCCACTGTTTGGCACACTCTCCTATTGCTGTGTCCACCTGATTTTGGCCAGGAGGTGATGTACACTCTCTGATCATGCCATTGGCTTTCACCACCTTCATGGAGCTTCCACTTCAGTCTTTAAGGTAAAATAAACTCTTCCCTCCCACAGGCTACTTTTGGTCAGGTGTTTCTGCCAATAATAAGAAGCTAACTACAACAGAGGTGATATCCAGCCTCTACTGTACCATCTTTTCTCTGTCATCATTAAGCTACCTCTCAAGACTGTAAGCCAGATAAACAACTTTCTTCCCATCAACCCCTTTTGGTCAGGTTCTTTATGCCAGCAATTAAAAGGTTACTACAACATAGAATTGGTACCAATATAGTGTGGTTGATGACTCTAGAAACTTGACTGGTTGGCTTTTGCCTTTTGGAACTTATTTGGAAGAATTCAGAAAGATTTGAAGTCTTGCCTAAGAGATGCATTGAAGTGGTTTAAGCAGAGCTTGATAGATCATTCTATGTAGGACTGAGTTATATAAAAATGAACTGGTGTGAGAAGAGGGATATGGCCTAGAAAGAAATGAAAGTTTGAGGATGGAGACAGCACGCATTCATTTGCAATTTTTTAAGAGATTACCATCACAGATTGGGCCAGCTCTTCTGCATTGAGACTGTGTGATGAATTCCCTTGGATTAACAAATTGGAAGTCAACCTGAATTATGGGACTAGAAGCAATACAGGAAATAAAAGGTCATTGGATTTGTGATGTAATATTGTTTGGGGGAAGTAACCATGATCAATGTGAGTCAGGGTTGTTGGCAGTCCCTCAATGGAGACCCCATGGAGCCATGAGGTTGAATGACAGGTTTCTGTGGAAAACCAAGCCTGGACTATCGGATGGCTCCAAAAAGAACTGCTGGAAATTAGCAGAAAAGCATTTCCCAACAATGTTCTCAAAAAAGTTATATGTAAGGTCAATAATAAATATAAATAAATATAATAATATAATAATAAATATAATAAATAATAAATATAAATAAATTCTCAGTTATTTCCTATAGTTCATTCCATATTTCATTTGAATAATTTATGCTCACAATTTCTTCTTGTTGTTCATTCTTGCATATATAATCAAAGCTGGACTCAAACTTGTTATTCTCATGTGTCATGCTCATGAGTACTAGAATTAAAGCCACTGTATCTGGAGTGCGGAATGGAAGTAGATCACATCTAAAAAATAATTAAAATAGATTTCCAAAAGATCCTCTGCTCTGGAGAGTGTGCATGTGGAGTAAATGGGCCAGAGATTCCAGTTTGTTCCCCATCTTCCAGTTCTCTGGTCCCAGTACCCCTGCTGTTGGCTGAGTAGGCCTGGACCCTGTGTGCATGATGTAGAAGCAGTCCATTTTCTCTGGATTCCTGCTAGACACCTGGGACTCCATATTCTTGTTTCCCAGAGCCAGAGGGTGCACAGGCCACTGTGGGAGCTTGCCTGTTGCTCCAGACTCCCCATTTTCCTGGATCTTGGTTCCCCAACCCCTAGTCTCCCTGTTCAGAAGAGTGCAAGCAAATGGAGAGATTGGGCATGAGATCCCCATTCCTAGCCTCTCAGTTCAGCAGCAACCTTTGATATACTTGCAATCTCCACAGTCTATACAACTGTGGTTATAACCACATCCTAATCAAATATGATCACATTAAAACAGAACACTCACTGAAGATACTACAAGGATAAACACTTGCTTCCTCCTCCATAAAATAAAACTTTTACCTCAATATATGTAGACCACAACAAACACACACACACACACACACACACACACACACACACACACACTACCAAACAACAAAAGTAACTGTTCAGAAATGTTCATTAACAGAATCATTCATGTGGAGGACAAAATCACTGAGCTGGAAAACAAGACAGAAGACATTGATTGGGATTCCAAAAGCTTTTCTAAAAATAAATAAACAAACAAACATGTGAACAGAATACAAGGTAACTGTGGGATACCTTATGGCAACAAAACAAAACATCTGGATCATGGGTATACCAGAAGGGGAAGAAATCCATCCCAGAGGCATGGAGAACATATTAAATAAAATTGCTGCAGAAAATTTTCCCACTCTTACAAAAGAAAGGTTCACCCATATAAAAGAAACTCACAGAACACTAAACAGATGGGACGAAAGAAGAAACTCTCCAAGTACATCATAGTTAAAACTCTTAACAATGAAAACAAAGAAGCAATACTAAAAGCAGCAAGAGAGAAATGACTAAAAATATACAAGTATAATCCCATAAAAATTACCTCAGATTTCTCTGCAGAAACATTGAAAGAAATAAGGGACTATAATGGAATATTTTAAAGTCTAAAATATTCTGGCTTTCAACTCAAACTATTATATACCCAGTGAGAGTACCCCTCATAATAGATGGTGAAAGGAATAGTTTCTATGATAAAAGTCAGCTCTGTGATTATATAAACACTAAAACAAACCTATGGTGATTGTTTCAGGGAATAATCCAGACAGAAAAGTCAAAAGAGTCTACAAGAAAAAGATCACAATAATCAAAACCAGATCAGGTTCACAAAAGTCCAAATCCCAGGAAAGTGACGAGCCCTATTATTAAGAACTCCATCATGGCAGGAATTAAATTTACCCTCACAGTTATAACCTTAAATATTATGGTCTTAACTCACCCATCAAAACACACAGGTTAACAGGAAGGATAGATCATAAAAAAGGACTATTCTATCTGCTGTCTACAAGAAACCCACCTCACCACTAAAGATAGATACCTCCTCAGGGTGAAAGAATGAAAAATGATTATCCAAGCAAGTGGAAATAAAAAACAAGCAGGTGTTGCTATATTAGTATCACATAAAATAGACATCAATACAAAAGTAATAAAATATGACAAAATGGTCTGGAGAAGATGGCTTTGTTAAGGCATTTGCCTGCAAAGCCAAAGGACCCTGGTTTGATTCCCCAGGTCCCACATAAGCCAGACACACATGGTGGTACATGTGCCTTGAGTTGGTTTTCAGTGGCTGGAGGCCCTGGAATGCCTATTAACTCTCTCTCTCTTTCTCAAAAAAAAAAATTAAATTAAATATATATTTTTTAAAAATGTAAAAGAAGGCCACTCCTTGCTCATTAAGGGAACCATCCAAAATGTGCACATTACAATCAAAAATCTATATGTTCCAAAATCAGGTGTGCCAGTTTATAAAACAAAACCTACTTGACAACAAAACAGAAATACACACCAATACCATCATAGTTAGGGACTTAAATATTCATCTATCATCAATAGACAGATCATCCACACAGAAAATCAACAGGGAAATAATACAGCCTAACAACACCATAGATCAACTAGACCAAACAGACATCTATAGAACTTTCCACACCAATTCTACAGAATACATATTCTTCACAGAAAACCAAAGAACCTTCTCCAAAATAGATCATTGGCCAAAAATTAGGCCTCCATAAATTCCAGAAAATTGAGGTAAGTTCCTGCATCATATCAGATCACAATGCTTTAAAGCTAAAAGTTAATAAGAGACACATCACAAAATACACTAGCTCCTGGTTACTGAGCAACACACTCTTATACAATGAATTGGTAATGACAGAAATAAAAAAATGTAAAATTTCTAAAATTGAATATAATGAAAACACAACTCTCCTAAACTTATGGAACACAAAGGCAGTCCTAAGGGAAAAATCCATAGCATTAAATGCCTTTATAATAAAACAGGTATATATAAAAATAATAAGTTAACCATGACCTAAATCTGTGGAAAAACAAGAATAACCCAACCCTAAGAGCTCCAAATAGAAGGAAATAATAAAATCAAATCAGAAATTAATGAAATGGAAACTAAGAAAGCAATTAAGGAAATTGATAAAACAACAAGATGCTTACTTGAAAAAATAAAGAAGATTGATAAACTTTTGGCCAATGTGATCAAATGGACATGAGAAAACTCTCAAATTAACAAAATCAGAAATGAAAAATGAGAAGTCACAACAGACATCAATGAAATTGGAAGAATAATCAGGACATACTTCCCAAAACTCTACTGTATAAAATTGGATAATCTGGACAAAATGGATATATTACTAGACACATACCACCTACAAAAACTAAACTCAGAGCAGATTGACCTCCTAAATAAACCTATTATATTCATTGAGATTGAAAAGGTAATCATAAGTCTCCGCAAAAAGAAAACGCCAGGCCTAAATGGCTTCTCAGCAGAATTCTATCAAACCTTCATTGAAGAACTCAAACCAATTTTTCTCAAACTGTTTCAGATATTCAGAGAACGTGGAATTCTCCCCAACTCCTTTTATGAAGATAGTATCACCCTAATACCAAAACTAGACAGTGATACAATAAGAAAATCATAGGCCTATATCCCTGATGAATTTATGATGCAAAGAGCAAAGATCCTGAACAAAATCCTCACAAGCCAAATTCATCAAAAGTATTAACCACCTTAATCAAACAAAATTCATCCCAGGGATACAGGAATGTGTCAATGTATGGATATCAATCAATATAAGACACCACATAAATAAACTTAATCACAAGAACCACATGATGATTTCAATAGATGCAGAGGAGGATTTTGACAAAATACAACATCACTTCATGATCGAAATGCTAGAGAGAAAAAGCATGGAACATTTACATCGCAACACAATAAAAGGTATATATAAAGTACCTTAAGCCCAAATAATTCTTAATGGGGAAAGACTCAAGGAGTTCCCATTGAGATCAGTAACAATACAAAGGTGCCCACTCTCAACACTGTTCTTCAATATAGTAGTATAAGCTCTGCCCAAGTAATAAGACATTAGAAATATATAAAAGTAATACAAATTGGGAAGGAAGCTGTCAAATTAGCCTTATTTCCAGATGACATGATTCTATACATAAATGACCTCAAATTCTCTATCTCAAAAGGTGCAAAAGTGATTAATTCCTACAGCAAAGTGGTAGGATAAAAAATCAACCCCAAAAAATCAGCACCCTTTCAATATGCAAAGGACAAATATGAACAGAAAGAAATCAGCAAGTCTATTTCATTTTCAATATTCATAAGAGAAATTAAATACCTTAGAATAACACTGACCAAAGATGTGAATGACCTAAATAATGAAAACATAAAAACACTCAAGAAAGGAATTGATAAGGATTGGGGCAGATGGAACTATTTCTCATGCTCCTGGATAGGTAGAATTAAAATTGTGAAAATGGCAATTCTACCAAAAGTAATATACATATTTAATTCACTACCAATAAAAATTCCAGGATCATTCTTCATGAATATAGAAAAAAAAATCTCAAAATTCATGTGGAATTGCAGCAGTTCTCAGATATCCAAACAAGTCCTAAGCAAAGGCAACACCTATGGAGGTATCATCATATCCAGTCTAAAGCTATATTACAAAGCTATGGTAACAAAAAACAGCATGGTACTGACATAAAAACATAACTATAGACCAATGGAACAGAATTGAACACCCAAACCTTAGGTCAAGTAGCTATAGCTACTTTATCTTTGACAAAGGGTCTAATTTCATAACTGGAGAATAGACTGCATCTTCAACAAACGAGCCTGGTCAAATTGGATAGAAAATGTTAAAAAAAAGTGAAACTAGACCCACTCATCTCACTATCCACAAAAATCAAGCCCAAATGGATTAAAGAACTTATAAGACCTGAGAGGCTTCAACTCCTGGAAGAAAAAAGTAGGAGGAACTGTCCACACTGTAGGAGTGGGGAAGGACTTCTTAAACAATACCCCAGTAGCCCAGGAATTTAAATAATCTCTCAACCAACGTAATCTCATGAAGTTAAAAAGCTTTTTTTGTTTGTTTACTTATTTTTACTTATTTGTTTGAGAGCGACAGACAGAGAGAAGAAGGGATGGAAGGAGAGAGAGGGAATGGGCATGCCAGGGCTTCCAGCCACTGTAAACAAACTCCAGATGCATGAGTCCCTTTGTGCATCCGGCTAACGTGGGCCCTGGGGAATTGAGCCTCGAACCGGGGTCCTTAGGCTTCCCAGGCAAGCACTTAACCACTAAACCATCTCTCCATCCCTTTAAAAAGCTTTTATAAAGACAAACATACCATTAGCATAGCCAATAGACTACCCACAGAAAGATAGAATATTCTTGCCAGCTCTACCACTGACAGAGGCCTAATATCTAGAATTTACAAAGACAAAGAACTAAACAACTTTAAAAATATATATCAAACAACACACTGGAAAAAATGGGGTAGAGAGCTAAGTAGGGAGTTTTCACATTGATTTCTATCCAAAATCCAAATGGCTAGGTTTAATTGACCCCACTCCTGGTACCAATTTCAGCAGTAGACAGCTTGAGATTCACTGAGATGAACTTCCAAACCAGGAACATTTATAGAGAAAGGGATATTTATTGAAGTTTATAGATCCAGGGGAAGTATCACAATGGCAAAATAGCTGGCTGGCTTTCACAAGTCCAAGCAGAGAGAGAAAAGCCAAAAACAAAAAAACACACAGCACACTTCAAGCACGCCAGGTGGACCTAGGCACTTTGTAAATCTTTATATTGGAATTTTAAAACCACCACCAAAACCCAGTGACACCTCCTTCAGCCAGGTGGTTGCAGATCCAAACTACAAACTAATAAAACACTGAATATATTGGGGGCCATCTATTTAAATTAGCATAAGAGGTTTCTATGGTACCAGTTCATTTTGGGTTTCATTTTGTGTTTATTTCCCCCTACACTCCTCTACCCCTCCTCAAACCCCTTCGTCTCTGTATTCTGGGACCCACGTTGCCAATCTGGCATGCCAAGAACTCAAGCAGATCCAGATTAGGCACATCAGGAGTGAGAACATGTTCCATGTGTCTTTCTATGATTGTGTGTGTTCACTGAATATGATTTGTTCTAAGTCCATCCATTTTCCTACAACTTTCATTGTATTGTTTTCTTCTTACTGCTGAGTAGAATTCCATTGTACATATGTACCACAATTTTATTATCCATTTATATTAATGGGCTCCTGGGTTGATTCTAGTTCTTAGTTATTATGAATTGAGCAGCATAAACATGGTAGAGCAAATATCTTTGTGGTGAAATGTGGAGCATTTAGGGTAAATGTCCAGTAAGGGAATCACTGAGTCTACTGGTAGTTCTATAGTCATCTTTTTGAGGAATATCCATATTGATTTCCATAGCAGTTTTATAAGTTTGCATTCCCACCAAAAGCAAATGACATTTTCTCTTTCCCCACATCCTCACCAACATTTGTTGTCATTTGATTTTTTTTTTTTTTTTTTGAAGTAGGGTCTTACTCTAGTCCAGGTTGACCTGGAACTCACTATGTAGTCTCGGGGTGGCCACGAATTCATGGCAATCCACCTACCTCTGCCTCCTAAGTGCTGGGCTTAAAGGCATGCACCACCATGCCTGGCTGTCATTGGATATTTTAATGATTGCCATCCTTATTGGAATAAGGTGGAATCTCATTGCTGTTTTAATTCACATTTCCCTGATGGTTAGGAGTGTTGAACATTTTTTTAAGTGTCTATTAGCCATTTATATTTCTTCCTTTGAGAACTTCCTACTCAGTTCTCTACCCAACTTTTTCTGTGCATTGTTTGATTTATTATTATTATTGTTATTATTATTATTTTACTTATTTCTAGATTCTAGATATTAGGCTTCTATCAGTGATATAGCTGGTGAAAATTTCTCAATTTCATTTATGTGATTGATGGCTTTTTTGATCCTTTGCTTCCAATTCAGCAACAATAAATAAATATATATATATGTGTGTGTGTGTGTGTGTGTATACATATATATGTATATGTGTGTGTGTGTGTGTGTGTGTGTGTGTGTGTGTGTG
Organism: Jaculus jaculus; assembly: GCF_020740685.1. NCBI lineage: Eukaryota > Metazoa > Chordata > Mammalia > Rodentia > Dipodidae > Jaculus > Jaculus jaculus. Next base: position 72,903,266 of record NC_059108.1, on the reverse strand, counting down.
TGTATATAAAATTTATTTTCAAGCAGAGAGAGATAAAACAGAGACAGACAGTGAGAGAATGTGCATGCCAGGGCAAATGAACTCCAAACACATGTGCCCTTTGTGCTTACGTGGGTTCTGGGGAATCAAACCTAGATCGTTTGGCTTTACAGGCAAACACCTTAACTGCTAAGCCATCTGTCCATCCAAGTTAAACAATTATTTTGATCAGGGTCATATAGCTTGTTGTCTTCATTTTGGGATTCAGTTTCTGTTGTTTACTCTATGACTTCATTTGCAGTTGCCATTGTGAGACTAGGCATCCTTTGTGTAGATCTCTCAGTTTTCTGATTTTTTTTTTCTTTGTTTTTTTGAGGTAGGGTCTCACTCTAGCCCAGGCTGACCTGGAATTCACTATGTAGTCTCAGGGTGACCTCGAACTCACGGCGATCCTCCTACCTCTGCCTTCCAAGTGCTGGGATTAAAGGCGTGCACCACTACGCCCGGCTCTTTCTGATTTTTTAAAAAAAAACTTTTGCATTGTGGTTGACCCATCTTGGGGAAAGTCTTATTTTATTGAGGAGGAAGAAAATATTTGTACTTATAGAATCTTCAGAGAATATTCTGTTTTATATATTAACCAATTTTTGTAGGATGGCATTATAACTGCAGGTTCACAGATTGTGAGATGAAACTGTAAGTACATCAATGGTATCTGGGGAACTGGGAGCTCTGGTTTACTCACTCCACTTGCACATACTCTTCCACACAAAGTAAGTAGGGTTTGGGGAAACAGGAGATGGTAAGCTGGGGAACTAGGGACAGGGGTCCAGTTTCTACAGTGGTTCATACATCCTTTGGCTTAGGGAACAGTGACTTGGAGACCCAGGGACTGGTTAGTCAGGAAGCCAGAGGAAAAGGCCATATTCTTCAGCATTCATGCAAAGACCAGGCTACCCCAAACCAGCAGCAGGGGTACCCAGACCAGAGAACTGGAAGCTGGGGAATGAACCAGGAGCTCAGGCCTACTCTGTGTGTATACTCTCCATAGCAGGGGATCCAGGAGTTGGAGACCCAGGGGCCATTTAATCATAAAGGTGGAGCAAAGGGTTTGCCTGGGAAGCACCCAGTCAGGGTCCAGACAGCCCCAAATCAGGAGCAGGGAACTGGGAGGTGGGAAGGAAGCTGGAGCTCTGTCCTCCTCACTCCATGCATGCACCCTCTGGAGCAGTACTATCTTTCTTTCTTGGCTTGTTTTTCTATGTGCCTATGGCCAATGAACATGTAGTCTGAAGGGAGTTGTCTCCTCTTTCTGGGTATAAAGACTAACTTTCTACCCCTTCACTACCACCATGACAAAAAAAAAAAAAAAAAAGAAAGAAAAGAAAAACAATGAACACACCTGAGGCTGCAGGACAAAGCTCACATTTACTGGCCATCTGGCCATTATGTTAGAAACCACATGGATAATGCAATGGATAAATATGGTGGTGGTTGTAGCAGTGGTGAGGGTAATGGAAGACATCTGGTGGTACTGAAAGCTAGATCATGCAGGCTACTACCACATTACCACCACTGCTATCATTGAAGTTATGTTCTCCCAAATACAAAGGAAAAATGTGTCACCTTTAAAGTATGTACTTATTTCACACCACACAGCATCTTTCCCCTAGCGTTCCAACCCTGGAGTATATCCATCCAGCATTTTACCCATTCCTTCTCACTGCCTCTCTTCACTAATGTAGTTCACTTAAAATTTCATAATAAGACTTAAAACATTTGAAAGTTATCAATTTTCTTCTTAATTCTTTTCTTGCTCACTTTGTATCAGTTTGTTTATCTTCCAGCTAGATGTTATCTCATCTTTAGGAAAGTCATTTTTCCTTAAGTATTCTTTAATTAGTAATATTTTTAACATATGTATATATATTTATTGACAACTTCTATACTTACAGACAACAAACCATGGTATTTCCCTCCCCTCCCCCACTTTGCCTTTCATAGGTCTGTTCTCCATTATATCCCCTCCCTTTGTCCATCAGTCCCTCTTTTAATTTGATGTCATCATCTTTTTCTCCTATTAAGAGGGTTTTGTGTAGGGATTGCTAGTGATGTCTTGGATATCAAGGCCAAATTCTGTATGGACAGTTGTATGTAAGGATTGGTACCCCTCCTTTGGCCCTTACATTCTTTCCGCCACCTCTTCCTCGATGGACCCTGAGCCTTGGAGGGTATGATAGAGATGTTTCAGTGCTGGACACTCCTCCGTCCCTTCTTCTCAGCACTGCGATGCCTTTAGGGTCATCCCAGTGGTCATAGCCATCTGAAAAGAGAAGCTTCTCTAACCAGAAGTGAGAGTAGCATTAATATATGAGTGTGAACACTAAATGTAGAGGTGTCAGGGCAATTTGGTGAAAGTATATTTCTACTCTTAAAACTAATTTTATCCTGTTCTTTGAATAGAACTATTTCCAACACTACTCATAATCTCCTGAAGAAAGAAAATCTTGTTGGTAGAATTTTTGAATCGAAGGATATAAACTTCTTTTAGCCCACAACACATCTTGTCAAATGACCTTTCACTAGCGGATACTAAATTGCCTTCTCTTCAACATTGTATACATTCACATTTTCAAACCTTACATTTAGGAGTCAAAGAGCTTCTGTGGATGTTCACTGTATTTAAGCAGCTTAGTCGAGGGGGATTTTTTTCTAGGAACTCTACATGCACATCCTTTTCTTTTGCAGTTGATGATTATTCTTATCACCATGCATGAGTGCTTTAGGTTAAAGATACTGAGTATCTCATCTAACAAATGAGTTTAATGGTTTATTGATTGCCTTTTGATTCTTCATGGTATACTGACATACAGGCTGTAAATTTTACGTAGCTGGAGAACAAAACATAAATTATAGTTAATACTCCCTTCATGTATACAACCTACTCAGCCTGCAAATCTTTAAACATCATCATATTCAAGAAAATTCAGTAGAGCAAGCTAGGTCCTGCATATTTAAATGAATGGGATAGCTCTGGGGTAAAATAGCACAGTTGCTGAGGAAACTTACCATATAAAGTAATGATTGTAGAAACCGAGATGCTCCATACCCAAAGGTTCATTATATCATCTCTATTTTTGCATGTTTCTAATTTCCCATAATAAGAAAAAATATAACACATTATTTTGTAATCTTAACTAAAAAATGTTAAGACTGCCTTGTGCAGTTTTCTCTGACCTGCTTTCTGCTATCTTCATGAGCTTGACAAATTTGAGGCTTCTGTAAGCTTCCATGCTTTCTCTACTACAGAACAAAGAAGCAAAAATGCTGCAGCTTAGGGGACTAGTGAAAGAAGGAAATGAAATCAAAGGTCCCTAGCACAGAGCATGGTTCCTGAGACACAGTCAGTGCTCAGTAAAAAATTCTCTCATACGATTATTACATTATTTCGATTTCCTGCTGCAAAGATCCGCTGCTGATTGGCAAAGGTAAGAGATAAGGTGATGACTAAGCTTAGGAATAACTCCACAAAGCCTGGCTGGAGGAAAGTGACCCTGTGGTTGCCATAACCCAGCAGCCCCACCCTTGTAGCAGAGCCAGACTTCCTGTCCCTTCCATGAGCTGAAATGGTGACTGAAATGTGTGGTGGAGGAGGAACCGGTGAGTCGTGTTTGTTTGGCTTTCACCTGAGCAGAGATGTGACCCAAACCACATCTCCATTCCTGAGAGTTCTGAGCCATCCATGATCTTTACCAGTATTCTGGCTAAGTCCTTTTTAAAGTCCCTAAACATTAAACAGAAGTGTAGAAGACCCCAAAGAGGAATTTCTTTTAAAAAGAAAACATTTTACTTATCTATTTTATGTATTTATTTGAGATAGAGAGAAGTGGAGAGAGAGAGTGAGTGAGAGTGGACACACCAGGGCCTCCAGCAACTACAAACAAACTCCAGATGCATGCGCCACCATGTGCATCTGGCTTATGTGGGACCTGGAGAATCAAATCTGGGTCCATAGGTTTTGCAGGCATATGCCTTAACCACTACCCAATCTCTCCAGCCTGGGATTTCTGAATTTGATCTATACTCGCCCCTGCTCAGTAATAATCAGAATTCGTCATTCTGGACAGCACAGTCAACTCCTTCCAGGCCCGTTTGCCCTGTATGGCAGTTTCATTCAGGTGTCCCCCATAAACTTAGGGGTTCTGAAAGCTATGTTCCCAGTTGATGGAGATTTGGGAATTAATACCGCCTGGAGGCAGTGTATTGTTGGGGGCAGGCTTATGGGTGTTATAGCCAGTTTCCCCAAGCCAGCGTTTGGCACACTCTCCTGTTCCTGTTGTCCACGTATGTTGGCCAGGGGGTAACGTCCACCCCCTGCTCATGCCATCATTTTCCCTGCCATCAGGGAGCTTCCCCCTCGAGCCTGTAAGCCAAAATAAACCTCTTTTTCCCCACAAGCTGCTCTTGGTTGGGTGATTTCTACCAGCAACGCGAACCTGACAGGAAAACCTGGGCATGAAGGAACCAGAAGTAGCCACACTGTAGCTCAGCTTCCTACCAATTAACCCCACTGTCACATTTCCTGATGAGAGGATGTGACACTACAGTGTCCACATGAGCAGGACCCAGATCACAGAGTGGAGGTGCAGTTTCCATAAATGGGGCTAGGACTGACGACTCATGCTGGTAAATACTAACACTCTGGAGGCTGATACAGAAGGATCACAAGTGCAAAGCCAGCCTGGCCTATGTGGTAGATTTCAGGCCAGTCTTGGTTGCAATTTAAGAACCTGTCTCAAAAAAAAAAAAAAAAAAAAAAAGTATGTCCAGGGCTGGAGGACTGGTTTAGCGATTAAGGTGTTTGCCTGCAAAGCCAAAGGACCCAGGTTCTACTCCCCAGGACCCACATTAGCCAGATACACAAGGGAGCACATGCTTCTGGAGTTCATTTGCAGTGTCTGGAGGCCCTGATGTGCCCATTTTCTCTCTTTCTCTCCATCTTTCTCTGTTGAATAAATAAATTAATTTAAATTAAATTTTTAAAAAATGTATTTCCAAAACTGAGAGGGTGAGGTTGTAGAGACCTGCCCTGTCCAGTCCTTGACTTACTTTCCTCCAACCCATCCACCCACAGTATTCTGTCAGTTAGAGAAACCTGTTCTTTGCCTCAGACCACCTGCTATTATCTTTGGGGTAGATAGCACTCCAACTGGTGACTTGAGGCAGTGAATTACTAATCAATTACCATTTTGGCAGTCTTGAAGACCTTGAACTATGTGCCCATCCTTTTGACATACAGATTTCTCATTATCATCTCATCCAACTGAGTTTACCTTTCTTTTCCATTCATATATATATATATATATATATATATATATATATATATATATATATATGTCATATATATATCATATATATATATATGTAATTAACAACTTCAATGATTGTAAACAATATCCCATGCTAATGTCCTCCCTCCCCACTTTCCCTTTGAAACTCCACTGTCCATCATATCCCCTCCTCCTCTCAATCAATCTCTCTTTTATTATGATATCATGATCTTTCCCTATGTTATGATGGTCTTCTGTAGGTAGTGTCAGACACTGTGAGGTCATGAATATGCAGGCCATTTTGTGTCTGGAGAAGCATGTTATAAGGTGTCCTACCATTCCTTTGGCTCTTACATTCTTTCCACCACTTCTTCCACAATAGACCCTGAGCCTCAGAAGGTGTTATAGAGATGTTGCAGTGCTGAGCACTCCTGTCACTTCTTCCCAGCACCATGATGCCTTCTGAGTCATCCCAAGGTCACTGACATCTGAAAAGAGAAGGTTCTCTACCAAAAGTGAGAGGAAAATTAATATATAGGTATGAACATTAAGTGCATACTGGGCAGTTTGATGAGCATTGTATATACATTTAGCCAGACAGCAGCAGACATTACACCCCTAGGGATCATGACTACCCCTGTTTTAGGTTTTCAGTATCAGGGATGTATTCCCTCCCATGGAGCAGTTGGTTTCCATCATGACAGATGTGCCACTATTGCACCCATTGGCTCATTTGGTCTGGCTGACAAAATATAAGGCTTTCAGTATCCACTGTTGTGTATCTTCATTGGTGATTTCTCCATTTCCCATTGAACTGCATGAACAATGGCTTCTTCCAGCTTCCTGTCAGCTGGTCTACATGGAGGAGTTTGTGAGCTCAGTTCCAACAGGATTTTTCAGTGTCCTTGCAGCCCAAATATGTGGAGTCTTCAGAAATACTTTAAATATTTTTATATCTAAAACTATGTGACTAATCCTATGTCCTTTAAGTTCTTTGATTTTACAGTGTTCACACATGTATTTAAAACTTTTAGAAATATTACAATATATTTAAAATAATTCATCTCTGCTTTTGGCTTTGAAAAGAAAATTGCTTGTTAATGATTACTACAACAGTTAACAAGCATAAACAAATATTCAAACTTTAATCCTGCTTTTAATTTTATTTTCCTTTATTTTATTTTATTTGTTATTAAAACCATACTTAGCATGGATACCTCCAGTGTTTAAAACATCTTTTCCCTCCTCCCTGTCCCCATTCTGCTGAGAGCTTTCTTCAGGGGAATGGCTGGTTATTTCCTGTGGGCTTGTGAGATATGTGTTGTGGGAGCAGCATCAGTTACTGGGGGGGGGGGGGAGGAAGAGGCAATGCTTTGGGGTATGATGTCCCAACCTGTGGTTCTAACAATCTTTCTACCCCCTAACACAAAATTTCCTGAGCCTTGGTGCATGTGTTTTAAGTCTACTTCAATGATGAGCCCTTAGGAACCTCTGGATTTCTGCTTTAGTATGAGTTGAATGTCCTCAGTGTCTGTCTCCTTCACCCTGGTGCTAATTGTCAGACTCACCATGGAAGCAGCACTCTTGTTCATCTCCCCAGTTCCTCTGGCGGTTGCACCTGTTCCTTGATTGAAATGTGAGGGGTGGTTTAAATCCTCAGGTCTCTCCACATTCTGAAAAAAAAAAAAAAGGTTCTCCAATGGAGAGTGAAGTCAGCTTAGGATAATAGGATAAGCACTATTAATTTAAATCTATTTTGATGGATGTAGTCCTTCTTTAGCCAAAGACTAGTGGGAGCATGACACTGGAGAGCATGATCTTTGTGTCTGTAGAATTCTGAACTGGTTCCCACATCTACCTATGGGCTCTTTTCCATTGAGTGGATCTCTAAGCCAATTGGAAAGCCATTGGTTAACCACCAAAGCTATGTCACTGTTGCACTAGTGTGTACTTCTTATAAGGCTAGTTGATTGTGAGTAGCTTGAGCCCCTGCTTACTCACACCATTTTGCCACTTTTCCCCACAGTTCATGTAGTGCTTTTCAGCACTAGACAAGCTAACTCTATGGGAACTGATTTTCTTCTGTATTCCAGCTGGGTTTCTCCATGTTCTTTGTTGGCAGAATATGGTGTCCTCAGCAATAAGATCATACCTTTTTGCCTGTGGTGGGTATCAAGTGCTTTGACAGAAGCCAGTCTAGTTTTGGGGACCTCATAGATCTCTCTGATAAACACCTCAATGTGGGTAGCACTGATTTCTGGTACTGGGAGTTACAGGCCAGAGTCAATTTCTTTTTAAGTTAGGTTTTATCACATCATATCCAGTGCCCTTCATTTTAGACAATCCTCTTATTCCTGTTGAGGGTAAATTTTTTAAATCTACCTTCAAGGAGAACTGTTTCTATGGTACCAGTTCATTTTGGGTTTAACTTTGTGTTTATCAACCCCCCAAACTCCCCTTTCCCTGCACACAAGCCCTTCCCTCTCTATTGTCTTGGCTTTGCATTATCTATCCAGTATGCCAGTAATTCAAACTGATCCAGGTTAGAAACAGCAAATGAGTGAGAATATGCAGCATTTGTCTTTCTGTGATTGTATGTGTTGCTGAGTATGATCTGGTTTTAGTCCACACATTTTTATGCAAAGTTCATTATACATTTGACTGCTGAGTAGAATTCCATCATGCAAATGTACCGCAAGTTTATAACCCTTTTCTCCAATGATCAGCACCTGGGTTAATTCCAGTTCTTAGCTATTGTGATTTGAGCAGCTATAAACATGGTTAAACAAGTATTTCTGTAGTGAAGTGTGCAGCATTTAGGATAAATGCACAGTAAGGGAATAAGTAAGTCTGTTGGTAGTTCTATTATCATCTTTTTTCAGGAATCTCCATGTTAATTGCCATAGAGGTTTTACAACTTTGCATTTCCACCAAAAATGAATGAGGGTTCTTTCTTCCCCACATCATTGACAACATCTGTGGTCATTTGATTTTTTTATAATCATCATCCTTACTGGAATAAGGAGGAATTTTATAGTTGTTTTAGTTTGCATTTCCTTGATGGTTCAGGATGTGGAACATTTTCTTCAGTGTGTATTAACCATTTGTATTTCTTTCCCTGAGAATCCCTATTTAGTTCTCTTCCCCTTTTTTAGTATGTTGTTTGATTTTTTTATTTTTTTGGTTTTTTTTTTTTTAAGTTCTCTGTAGATTCTAGATATTAGGCCTGTCAGAGGTATAGCTGGCAAAAGTTTTCTCCCATTTTGTAGGTAATCTATTGGCTCTGCTTATGGAATGTTTGTGCCAAAGCTTTTCAGTTTCATAAGCTCCCATTGATTAAGTAATTGTTTAATTTCCCGGGCTACTGGTGTATTATTCAGGAAGTACTTACACAGTCCTATTATCATGGACAGTTCCTCCTATTTTTTTTCTTCCAGTAGTTAAAGAGTTTCAGGCTTTGTATGGAGGTCTTTAATTCATTTGGTGGTGATTTTTATGTATATGACATAAATGGATCTAGTTTCATTTTTCTACATATGGTTATCCAATTTTTCCATCCCCATTTGTTGAAGATGCTGTCTTTTCTCCAGTCTACATAATTGGCACCTTAATCAAAGATCAAGTAGCTATAGTTACTTGACACAAGGGCCAGGTCTTCAATTCTGTTCCATTTGTCTATATGTCTGTTTTTTTTGTTTGTTTGTTTGTTTTTCTGTTTTTTCGAGTTAGGGTCTCACTCTAGCCCAGGCTGATCTAGAATTCACTATGGAGTCTCAGGATGGCCTCCAACTCATGGCAATCCTCCTACCTCTGTCTCCCGAGTGTTGGGATTAAAGGCATGTGCCACCACGCCCGGCTTATATGTCTGTTTTTAATGCCAGTGCCATGCTGTTTTTGTTACTATTGCTTTCTAGTATAGCTTTAGATCAGGAGTGATGATAACTACAGAGGTGTTTCTTTTGCTAGGGGTATGCTAAGGCCTGATGCCATTCTATATGAATTTTGAGATTATTTTATCTATCTGTTTAAAGAATGATGTTTAAAGAATGGTGAAAATATTCTTGGCATTGTTTTAAATCTGTATATTGTTTTTGATGGAATTGCCAGTTTCACAATATTAATTGTACCCATCCAGTAGCATGAGAAGTCTTTCCATGTTCTTATGTCCTCCTCAATTTTTTCTTCAGTGCTTTTATGTTTTTATTATATAGGTCTTTTACATCCTTGGTTATTGTTATTTCAAATTATTTGAATTTTTTGTGGCTATTGAAAATGGGACAGTCTCTCTGATTTCTTTCTCTGTATATGTGCCCTTTACATATAGAAAGGGTACTGATTTTTGTGTGCTGATTTTATATCCTGCCACTAGGCTGAAGGAATTAATCACCTTTAGAAATTTTGAGATGGAGACTTCTTGGTCACTTGTTGTATCATGTCACCTATAAATGTGGTTAATTTAACTCCGTTCTCTCCAGTTGGTGTCCCTTTTATGTCTTTCTCCTGTCTTGTTGCTTAGGCTAGGACTTGTAGTAGTATGCTGAATAGCAGTGGTGAGAGTGGGTGCCCTTGTCTTATACCTTATTACAATAGGAAGTCTTGGAGTTTTTCCCCATTAAGTATTATCTGGGCTGTAGGTGCTTTGTATATGTTTTATTATGCTGAGGTATAAACTGTCCATGCCTCTTCTCTCTAATGTTATCATCATGAAGTGACATTTCATTTTGTCAAAAACATTCTCTGCATCTGAAAAATGATCTTGTATATTTTGTTATTAAGTTTATGTATGTTGGTATTATGTTGACTGATTTCCATATGTTGAACCATTCCTAAATCCCTGGGATGAATCCTGCTTTTGATGTGTCCTTGAGTGCAGTTTGTGAGGATTTTGTTCAGAATCTGTACATATAAGTTCATCAGGAATATAGACCTATAATTTTCTTTTCTTACTATATTTCTGTCTGGTTCTGGTATTAGGGTGATGCTAGCTTCATAAAAAGAGTTGGGAAGGATTCCCTGTTCTCTGATTATGTAACTATGTGAAATAGTTTGAGAAAAATTGGTTTCAGTTCTTCAATGAAGGTTTGATAGAATTCAGCTGAGAAGACTTCTGGTCTTGGACTCTTCTTTGGGGGGAGGTTTTTGAATACCTTTTCAATCTTGATGGCTGTGATAGATTTGTTTAGGAGGTTAATCTGCTGCAGGTTTTGTTTTGGTAGGTAGTACATGGCTAGGCATTTATCTGTTTCTTCTAGGTTACCCAATTTTGTGGAATAGATTTTTTTTAAAGTTCATTGATGTCTGTTGACACCTCTCCTTTTTCATTTTTGATTTTGTTAGTTTGAAACTTCTCTTTTTTATCTGATCAAAGTGGCCAAGGGTTTATCAATCTTGTTATTTTCTTAAAGAAACAGCTCTTTATTTCATCAATTTTCTTAGTTGTTTTCTTAGTTTCCAATTCATTAATTTCTGTTCTGATCTTGATTATTTATTTTCTTCTGGCACTCTCAATGTTGGATTCTCATTTTTCCAACATCTTTAGGTATATGGCTAGGTTATTATTTTGAGATCTCTCTAAATTTGTTATGAAAACATTTAGCACTATGAATTTTTGCCTTAGGACTGCCTTCATTGTGTCCCATAACTTTTGGTATGTTGTGTTTTTATTAGCACTCAATTCTAGAAATTTTACAATTTCTTTTTTGATTTCTTCCACAATCCACTCATTCTTTAAATGTGTGTTGTTCAGTCTCCAGGTGCTGGTGGAGTTCCTCATGTGTCTCTTGTTAACTTCTACCTTTAAAGTATTGAGACCTGCTATGATGTTGGGGGTTACAACAATTTCCCTGAATTTATTGAGGCATACTTATAGGCTTCAGGCCTATATATGACCGATTTTGCAGAAGGCTACATGCCTGAGAAAAATGTGCATTCTATAGAATTGGGGTGGAAAATTCTATAGATGTCTGTTAGGTCTAGTTGATCTATGATGTTGTTGAGCTCTATTATATCCCTGTTGCTTTTCTTTTAAAAATATAGTTTTATTTGAGAAAGAGAATGAATGACCATTCCAGGGCCTCTAGCCACTGCAAATGAACTCCAAATGTGTGTGCCCACACTCCTTTCATCTGGCTTATGTGGGTCCTGGGGAATCAAACCTGGGTCCTTTGGCTTTGCAGGCAAGTGCCTTAACCACTAAGCAGTCTCTCCACCCATCCCCCCACACACTGTTGATTTTCTGTGTGAATGATCTGTCTATTGATGATAGTGGAGTGTTGAAGTCCCCAACTATGATGGTGTTGATGTTTATTATTTCCGTTTTGTTGTCAAGTAGTTTTTGTTTTACAAACTGTGGCACACTTCAACATATGTGTTGAGCATATGGATTTATGGTTGTGATGTCCTTATGTTCGATCACTCCCTTGAAGTGTAAGAAATGGCCTTCTTTGTCCTTTTTTATTACTTTTGGTTTTAATTCTATTTTATCAGATATTAATATAGGAACACTTGCTTGTTTCTTATTTCCATTTGCCTGGATTATCATTCTCTATCCTTTCACCCTGAAGAGATGTCTGCCTTTAGTGGTGAGGTAGGTTTCTTGAAGATAGCAGGTAGAAGGGTCCATTTTTCTGATCCACCCTGATAACTTGTATCTTTTAATACATGAATTAAGACCATTAATATTTATGGATATAAATTTGAGGTTCACTTTAATCCCTGCCATGATGGGGTGATTTATGGATTTGTTGTTTGTTGTTTTCTTGGGATTTGTACATTTTTGAGTGAGCTATAGTTTTGGTTATTGTGATCTTTTTCCTATAAACTATTGACATTGATTGTTTGACTCTTTTATGTGGAATATTTCCTGTGTAAATTTGGCTTTGTGTTCATATAACCATAGAGCTGACTTTTATCATAGAAAGTTTTCCTTCAGCATCTATTATAAGGGATACTTTTTTTTGCTGGGTCCAGTAGTTTGGGTTAGAAGCCATAGTATTTTTTATACTTTGAAATACTCTAATCCAGTTTCTTTTGGTTTTCAGAGTTTCCATTGAGAAATCTGAGATCATTCTGAAGGAACTGCCTTTGTATATAATGAGTTGTTTCTTGCTGCTTTTACCATTCTCTCTTTGATTTCATTGCTTAGAGTTTTCAACATGATATGCCTTGGAGAGTTTCTTCTTTGGCCCTATCTATTTGGTGTTCTATAAGTTTCTTGTATCTGTACATGCCTCTCTTTTGCAAGATTGGGAAACTTTCTCTTGATTTATTTTGTTAAATATATTCTCTATACTTTTGTCTGAAATTTTTCCCCTTTGTTATATCCATGATCCAGATATTTGGTCATTTTCAGGTATTCCCTCATAACCTGTTTGCATGATTTTTTTGAACTTGGGAAACTTTTTGACTCCCGATCAATTTCTTCTGTCTTTTCTTCTCGCTCAAAGGGTCTGTCCTCCACATGAGTGTTTCTAATTGAGGGTTTCTAATGCAGTTTCTTAAAAGCTCTCTTTGATTTCTGTTTTCTGTTGACACACTCTCAATTATTCATTTATCTTCTTTTGAGGCCTCTTTGACTTTCTTAAATTAAGTTAAACCTAGTGATAAAAGCTGTGTGCTGTAGGAGATGATTCTGCTCAGTTACCTTTATGAGATGTTTAGTTTTTTGATGATTTACTTCCAGTTCAGCAATGTGCTTGGTCATGGTCACATAGGTTGTTTTATTTTCATTTTGGGATTCAATTTCTGTTACTTTTTCTATGTTTTCATTGGAAGCTGCCATTGTGGGACTAGGCATCCTTTGTAGAGATCTCTGTTTTCTGGGTTTTGAATTTTTTTTTTTTGGCTTTGTGTTCTACCCATCTTGGGGTAAAAGTGTTTTGTTTTTGTTTTTGTTTTTTTTTATTTAGAAGGAAGTAAGTATTTGTCCTTTTAAAATCTTCAGTGAGTTCTCTTTTAAATTTGAACCAGATTGGAGTAGGATGCACAGATTGTGGAGTTTGAAAGTGCATCAAGGATATCTGGGGAACTGGGAAAACGGGAGCACAGGCCTACTTACTTTGCTTCTAGCACTATTCACAGGACAACCTGGTAGGGGGAGCCAGTAGCTAGGAGTATACGGAACAAAAGGGCAGCTCCCACAGTGGTCCATTCACCTTCTGGTTCAGGGGAACAGAGAGTTAATACCAGGGACTGGTCAACCAGGAAGCCATAGCAAAAGGCTTGTTTCTGCAGCATGCATGCAGGGCTCAGGACAGCAGGCGGGTTACTGGGATCAGGGAATTGGGAGGTAAGGAAAGAACCAGGAGCTCTGGCCTACTCAGTCTATGCTAGCACCTCTCCTGTGCAGGAGTTCTAGAAGTTAAGGACCCAGGGACCCATCAATCAAGAAGATGGAGCAAAAGGTCTGCCTCCTTACCATGCAGGGTCCAGGTCAGCCCATACCAGCAGCAGGGGTACTGGTGCTGGGGAACTTCAAATCCCACTTTTTAAATTGCCTTATATATTCAATTTAAAAGTCAAAGAGGGGCTAGAGAACTGACTTAATGGTTAACATGCTTCCCTGAAAAATGTGAGGACACATGTTCAATTCTCCAGTACTCATATAAGCCAGATGCACAATGTGGTGAATGTGTCTGGAGTTTGTTTATAGTGTTTAAAGTCCCAGCAATGTTCATTCTCTCTCTCTTTCTCTCTCACTCTCACTAATAAATAAATAAATAAATTTTTAAAGGCTATTAAATCTGTATTGTGCTTTAAAAAGATTATGAGGGATGGGACTTCAGGGTAAGATGGCAGCATAGGAACCACACCAAACTAGCCTAGGGAGAGATTTAAGCAAAACCTCACCAAAATTCACTCTCCTTCTGAAAAGTGAAGGAGTATGAGCTATTCTTAGACACAGTGGAGAAGCTGAAGTGACCAAGATCCTCCAGAAAGGAGGAAAATGGCCAGAGTCACACGGAGGCACTTGTAGCCCATGATCCGCGCACCCTCCTGATGCTGCCCCACCAGGCATGCCAGATGGCAGCAGCACCAGATTCACATTCAAAAGAGCCATATCTTTGACACATCCTGATGAGGAGCCCAGGAACACTCAGACCTCCCAGATTTAACTGAACAAATGAGTCTTCCATTTGGCACTGCTTTTCTTAATAAGAAGCATGTTGAAAATTGGTTGAGGACTGAAGGAAAGACAGCTGACATCAACTAAAGAGCTACTAAAGTGCGAGCAACTCCAGAAGTCTGAACTCTTCCATCCCCCACCTTCAGAACTGTGAACCTCCAGCATTCAGCCCCCGGTGGGAGCCCAGGTAGCACAGCTGATCAGAACTCCAGCTCCACAACACAACACCAAGGGATAAATGTGGGCACTCAGCACTGGTGAAATTGGAAGCCACCCCAAAAGGTAATGAGGCTGAATTATGAAAACAAAAACAAAAAAGAAAAACCATGTACATACACATGAATTGGAAGAGCTAATCTCACTTTCCTTGTCAGGGCAGGTTATGGGTTCTATATCCTTGGTTGGCTTTACCATTTTCAAATAACCTGTATTTGGGGGTTGAATATTGTTGCCTTTGATGCTTTCATATTTATAGGAGCTTGTCTTTTGCTTCTGTCATTATTGCGGGTAGGGTCTGATCCAGATACAGGTTGACCTGGAACCCAATTCAGAACATAAATCTCTACTGCTCAGCTGACAAGATTAATGGTGTAGAACAACACGCACCCTTAGGGAATTTGGCCTTATAAGACTACCTGTTTGTTTCAGTCCCCACAATTGCATACTTTGTGCTGGTTTTTATTGATGGTGTATGTTACTCAGTTTAAGTTTATAATTTGCCAGTAAATTACTCCACCCAGTTCACTAGAATACTTGTTTAGCAAGCAAACTCAACACCTAGGTTACTTCTCTGGCTTGATTGGGGAACAAGAGCTATACCTGGCACCTTGAACTCATATACTGAGGGTATATAGAGGTGGATTGCCACATCTGGGAACACTGAAGATGAGTAGAAAACCCAAGCATGAAATCAATTCAGGATGCAAAAGTTAGTACAATATAATACAAGAAACTCAAAGAATCAAGACAATACAGTCCCACCAAAAACTAAAAGCCCATCAGAAATGATCATCAATGAGACTGTTTTAGATGAAATGTCTGACAAAGATTTCAAGAAAATGGTGGCGTCTATACTTAAAGAAATCAGAGAAGAAATAAAGGTAATCAAAGAAGAAAACAAAGGAATTAAAGAAGGAAACAAACTTCTGAAAGAGGACATAGGAAACCAACTTAATGAAATAAAGAGGTCATTATAAGATATGAGTAAGGAAATAGAAATACTGAAGAAAAACCAGGCTGAAATGCTAGCTCTGATGAATATAGTCAGTGAAATAAAAACTGTGGGAAGTCTCACCAATAGAATGGATGAGGGAGAGAACAGAATAGCTAAAGTAGAAGACCAGGTGGCAGATCTAATATAGTCCAACAAAGAGAAAGACAAACTAATAGGACAATATGAATGGGAATTTCAAAATATCCAGGACACTATGAAAAGATCAAACATAAGAATTCAGGGTATAACAGAAGGAGAAGGATTTTAATCCAGAAGCTAAGTATATATTTTCAACAAAATCGTAGAAGAAACTTGGGAAAAAATTGCCAATGCAGATACAAGAAGCTTTTAGAACACCCAACACACACTGGAAAGAACCTCTCCTCACCATGTTATAATTAAACAACTAAACATGCAAACCAAAGAAAATATATGGAAAGCAGTTAGAGAGAAAAAGCCTACAGAGGCCAGCCCATCAGAATAGCTGCAGATTACTCAACACAAACTTTAAAAGCCAGAAGGGCTTGAAATGATGTATTCCAAGTTCTGAAAGGTAACAACTGTCAACCAAGATTACTTTATCCTGCAAAGCTATCTATCCAAATTGATCGAGAAATAAGGACATCCCATGCCAAAAACAGGCTATAGGAATTTATGACAACTAAATCAGCTCTATAGAAAATATTTGAAGGAATCTTCATGCTGAAGAGAAAGCAAAACACACAAGAGGAAATATGAAAAAATAAACCACACTCAAATAGTTAAAACAAATGAGTAAAGGAAAACAGGAAACACTACAAAGTAAGAAAAATGGCAAGAATAAATGCATACCTTTCCATAATAACTCTTAATATCAATGGCCTTAATTGACCAACCAAAAGACACAGGCTTGCAGACTGGATTGAAAGGCAAGATCCTGCCACTTGTTACCTCCAGGAAACTCATCTCTCAGTAAAAGATAGACACCACCTTAGGGTAAAAGGATGGAAAATGGTATGTCAAGCAAATGGGCCTAGAAAACAAGCAGGGGTTGCTATCCTAATATCTGACCGAATAAACTTCAAACCAACATTAGTGAGGAAAGATAAATAAGGTCATTTCATACTGATTAAAGGAATACTCCAACAAGAAGACATTACAATCCTAAACATATATGCACCTAACATGGGGGCTCCCAGTTTCATCAAACAAACACTATTAGACTTAAGGTCACATATAACATCAAACACAATTATAGTGAGTGACTTCAATATGCCAATCTCATCAATTGACAGATTATCCTGGCAAAACATAAACCAACAGACATCTGAATTAAAAAATTGTCAAGGAATAAATGGACATACCAGATATCTACAGAACATTCTATCCAATTGCTGCAGAATATACATTTTTCTCAGCAGCACATGGAACATTCTCTAAAATAGGACACAAAGAAAATCTCCACAAATACAGGAAAACTGAAATAATCCCTTGTACTCTATCTGACCATAATGGGATTAACCTGAAAATCAGCCACAAGACAAGCTACAGAGCATGCAGAAATTCATGGAGACTCAACACTTGAATGAGTAATGGGTCATTGAAGAAATCAAAAATGAAATCAATAAACTCATAGAATCAAATGATTATAATACAATATACCAAAATCTTTGGGACACAATGAAGGTAGTCCTAAAAGGGATTAAGCTCCAAGTGCCTATATTTTTAAAAAAATTAGCTTTCCACAGCACCAGCAGCAACACAGACCATGAAGGATTTTTGCTAGAAGTAAGGCAATAGGAAACTTTTAGCATCAGTGACTTACAAATCGGCAACATGGAGTTTCTACAAGTAATTAAAATCCATAATCCTCAGCCCTGTTCCAAACTTTTTAGTTTTTATGCTACCCAAGCAAAGTTAATGCAGAGAGTTTGGACAGAAATCTTTTTTTTTTCTTTAAAATTATGTTTATTTATTTATTTATTTGAAAGTGATAGACAGAGAAAGAGGCAGAGTGAGAGAGAGAGGGGGAGAGAGAGAATGGGCATGCCAGGGTCCCCAGCCACAGCAAACGAACTCCAGACGCATGTGCCCCCTTGTGCATCTGGTTAACGTGGGTCCTGGGGAATCGAGCCTTGAACTGAGGTCCTTAGGCTTCATAGGCAAGCCATCTCTCCAGCCCTGGACAGAATTCTTAAAGATCTAAGGAAGAAGGTCATCAGATGGTACAGATTCCAGCAAAACACACAGCAGCAGATGTCATATCAAGAGCAGATTATCCACAGACAGCTTCCCCGTATCTTCCAGGTGCCTGACCTTCTGTTCCTTCTCTTTAGTTTCATCTCCACTGCCAACAATTCCATTCATGCTTTAGAATTTGTTCTCTTTAGACCAAATCACAGGTATAATCAAAGGATATCACTTGCTATTGCCAATCTAGGCAATACTAGCCAGCAGTGGTACAAAGTATCTTAAGTGCCAAACACTTCTCAGAATTATGCCAAAGTTATCAAAGAACGTGGTACTGACTTTTTATCAAGGATGGAGTCTTGAAAGACATCAGGGCTCTTTATCAAGTTTATAATACACTTCAGAAGAAAGTACAGGCAGTGTGTGCGGATGTAGAAAAGAGTGAGTGGGTTGTTGAATCTTGTCAGGCAGAAGTGGACAAATTAAGAAGACAAATCACTCAGGAAGAATGAAAAGGAACAAAAAAGAAGATTGCAGCAGGCAATGTTAAGCAGACAGATGTCAGCTAAAAGTGTGGGGCCAGCATTCAGTTCGTATGTCCTATTCTGTGTTTGCAGCTGAAGGTAGATATCAACTTGGAGACACAGCCCTCTGATCCTCCTCTCCCTTACTCTGGTTTTCACCCTAACAATCAAGAAAGGACTCTGAGCCATTTTCGCATGGGAAGAAGTGTCTTCATGCTTCGCCCTCAGGACATGGGGCTCTTTTAATTATGCTTCCATGAGTGCCAGACTGAAGTATCCTGTAAGCGGAGCTGACTTTCTCACTTCCCACAGAGCAGTGGGAGACAGTGGTAATGAATCTGACAACAGTGATTATGAAAATTTGATTGACCCCGCAAAGCCCTCCGATAGTGAATACTCACATCTGTGACACATCCCGATGAGGAGCCCAGGAACACTCAGACCTCCAAGATTTAACTGAACAAATGAGTCTTCCATTTGGCACTGCTTTTCTTAATACAAAGCTTGTTAAAAATTGGTTGAGGACTGAATCTGGGGGAGAACTGCTTTCTCGGGTGCTGTGGCTTCAGAGAGGAGAGTGCTGTGCACAGCACAGGAACCTCCTTCTGTCTGCTGGTCCTACCCTCCCTCCCGATGCAGTTCGCAGTGTTCACAGAATAACTGAGATAATCAAACTGTCCTAATCCTGGTGCGATTCATGAATGTACTGGTAAATTTGGGCAAAATTAAACTTGTCAATGTGGTTTCTGCTCTTTTCAATGAATTAGAAATTGTTTAGAGACTAAGCACAATTAGTCTATAAATATTTTGTAAATCAAAAACTTACCTCTTGCACTATCATGCCTTGATATTTGCTTTCCATCTTTGCCAGAAAAGAACTTTTGTTAACTCTAAGAAGCCTAACTGGAACAAATCAGCTATGCTTTCTCCTTTCTGCATGACTTTGTAAAACAAAGGAGAGAGCTTTGTTTCAGATTTTTTCTGCTAGCCTAGTATGTATTGTCACCTAAAATGGTTGTCTTAAAAAAAAAAAGTAGAAATACTAATTACCAGTAAGTAATCATGCAAATAAGTATGGAATAAAATGAGTTAGTTCCTTTCCTTGTTGGATGACAGTGGCCGCGGCAGAGCACTAGCATGTTGGCATCTGTCCCAGAGTCTCAGAGGAAGGACCGTCCTCAGTGGAAACCAAGTTAGAAGCCAGACCTGAGTTCTGTGGAGAACAATTTCCAAACATGGTAGACATGGAGGATGAAATCAGGGAATCTCTCCCATTCACAGTTGCCTCAAAATAAAGTACCTTGGAATAAACTTAACCAAGGAAGTGAAAGATCTCTACAATGAGAACTTTAAAACACTCAAGTGAGAAATTACAGAAAATACAAAGAAATGGAAAGACATCCCATGTTCTTGGATTGAAAGAATCAATATTGTGAAAATGTCAATCTTACCAAAAGCAATCTACACATTTAATGTAATCCTGATTGTAATTCCAATGGCATTCTTCACAGGAATACAAAAAAAAAAAAAAAAAAAATCCTGAAATTCATTTGGAAGCACAAAAAACCTTGAATGGCCAAAATGATTTTGAGCAACAAAAATAAGGCTAGTGGTATCACCATATATTATTTTAAACTATATCACAAAGTCCTAATAACAAAAAACACAGGGCATTGGCACAAAAACAGACATGTAGATTAATAGAACAGAATAGAAGACCCAGATGTTAATACAGGCAGCTACAGCTATGTAATTTTTGACAAAAGTTCCAATAATATTCATTGGAGAAGACAGACTCTTCAATAAGTGGTGTTTGGAAGACTGGATATGTATATGTAGAAAGATGAAAATAGATCCTTGTCTTTCTCCATGCACAAGAATCAAATCCAAGTTGACCAGTGACCTTAATAACACACATGAAACTCTGAAATTTCTATAGGAAAATGAAAGGGAAACCCTTCAAATTAGCATGGGTAATGACTCTTTGAATATAACTCCAATTGCTCAGAAAATACAACCACTAGTCGTTGGACTGGTATCTCATGAAATTACAAAGTTTTGTACAGCAAAGAACACTGTGAATGGGGCAAAGAGACAACCTACAGAATGGAAGAAAATCTTTTCCAGCTATACATCTGACAGAGGATGAATATCCAGAATATACAAATAACTCAAAAAACAGAACAATAAGAAATCAAGCAACCCACATAGAAATTTCTCATCAAAAGAAATACAGATGGCATATAAAAATCTAAAAAAATGTTCTACAACCTTAGCCATCAGGCAAATGCTAATTAAAACTGTCTTGAGATTCCATGTCTCTCCCATCA
The DNA here is from genome assembly GCF_020740685.1 of Jaculus jaculus. Taxonomy (NCBI): domain Eukaryota; kingdom Metazoa; phylum Chordata; class Mammalia; order Rodentia; family Dipodidae; genus Jaculus; species Jaculus jaculus. The sequence goes on along the minus strand of NC_059108.1, from coordinate 72,882,597 downwards.
AGAAAACAAATGACAACCAATGTAAGTGAGGATGTGGTAAAAGGGGAACCCTTCTACATTGTTGATGGGAATGTAATCTAGTACAGCCATTGTGGAAATAAGTGTGGAGGTTTTTGAGACAACTAAAAATAGACTTACCATATGATCCAGCTATAGCACAAATAGGCACATATCCTAATAAGTCTTGTCACTACATTAGAGACACTTCCACAACCATGTTTATTGCTGCTGTATTCACAATAGCTAGGAAATGGAACCAGTCTAGATGTCCCTCCACAGATGAATGGATAATAAAGATGTGGTACATCTACACAATGCAGTTCTATTCAGTGGTAACGAAAATTGAAGTTATGAAATTTGCAGGGAAATGGATGGATCTGGAAAGGATTATACTAAGTGAGGTAACCCAGGTCCATAAAGCCAAATGTTACATGTTCTCTCTCAAATATGGATCCTAGCTACAAATGTGTACACTCATGTGTGAACTGAAACCAAAATTTGGTAGTAGAGGCCCATAAGCTAGAAGAAGGCTATAAGCGAGGGAGGACAGGGAAGGTCTTAAGGGGATAGTACTGTATATATGTAAAAAGAACATATTACAGGGAGGGGAAAGGCATAAGCAAGGCCAGGGGAAAGAGATTGTATCAAATAAGGGTGTGGGAGGGGGAGGGTAAATCAAAATTCAAGATATTCTGAATAGGACATATGAAAATCTACTTTCTTGAATAATGACTTATCCAGAAGCCATTGATTGGTACTAGACAATTTTCAGTGCCAGGTATGGGATACATTCCAGTGAGTTTTTGTCCAGGGAGGTCACTGTTGCCTCCAAAATATTATAGACTATTGCCAAGGCCCTTGGTTTCCCATGAGACAGAGATGGTAAGACCCTATTGCTGAAGACTTCACATACCTGAGCAGCAGAGTCACTGAGAAGTCCAGATGGCACTGAGCAGAAAACCTTCTCCCTATAGTCCAGCTAACTGAAAGCTGGAAAAAGATGCACTGTATGCAGCCTTATGGGAGACAGAAGTCATCAGTGGTGAAAACAATGGACATTGGAAGCCTCAAGTTTGGCCAGACAGGCCAAATGACTGAACAAGTGTAATAGTGACATGTCTTCTCTGGGGGAAACCAACTCTTCTCTAATTGGACTGAAGGCCCACTCCATGGGAGGGAATACATGCCTGGTACTGAAAACTTAATCAAAAGCCTATGGAAGGGGAGGTCATGAGCCTTAGGGGTATAAAGCCTGCTCTTCTTTCAATAAATGCATATATTACTCTCACAAAATTGCCCTGAAAGCACTACACTTAATGATCGTGCTCTTATATTAATGGTACTCTCACTTCTAGTTAAACAAGGTTCTCTTTTCAGATGGTGATGACCCAAAAGTCAACATAGTTCTGTGAAGAAGGAACGGAGGAGTGTCCAGCACTGAAACATCTCACACCCTCCAAGGCTCAGGGTCCATTGTGGAAGAGGTGGCAGAAAGAATGTAAGAGCCAAAGGAAGAGTATGACTCCTTACATATAACTGTTCAGACAGAGTTTGGCCTTGCTATCCAAGACCTAGCAGTGTCTAGCAATACCTACACAGGACCCTCATAACAAGAGAAAAAGATAATGACATCAAATTAAAAGAGATTCTAGTGGAGAGAGGGAGGGGATATGATGGAGAGCAAAGTTATGCAGGGGAATGTAGGGAAGGGGAGGGAAATACTATGGTTTGTCTGTAAGTGTAGTAGTTGTCTATAGATAAATAGATAGATGATAGATAGATAGATAGATAGATAGATAGATAGATAGATAGATAGATAGACAGATTATGAGAGGACTATAGGGGTGGCTTATCAGTTAAAGCACTTGCTGTGAAGCCAAAGGACTGCAGTTTCATTCCCCAGGACCCACATAAGCCAGATGTGCACAGTAGCACATGCATCTGGGTTTGTTTGCAGCAGCTAACTGCCCTGGCATGGCCATTTTCTCTCTCTCTCTCTCATAAAAAATAAAAATAAAATTTTTTAAAAGATCATGAGAATTAAACTAAAAGTGAGGACATGATTATAACTAAGTTCATTATTTTAAAGGATATTAAATTTCTAAGCTCAAAATTTCAGTGTTCTAAACTAGCATCTGATTCTCTGTTAATGAAAGGAAGATTCTCTTACATATTATTGTGCTCTTAGTAATGTTTGCAAAAAAAGATTTATAAATAAGAATTTTAAATTTAAACTTGTTACTGTATGAGGCATTTAAAACCACATAATTAAATTATATCTAAATGATAAAATTGTATATTTTCTCATTGGGAAAAGCCTTCACTTGCTGGATAGAAAATTTATTCTAATGGATAAAAATTTACATTTATTCATAAAATTTGGCCTATTATACAAACTTTAATTGTGCTTATGATCTTTTATCCTCTGTAGTGATGGGTAAATAAAGAGCTAACACTAATAAATCATTAAAATTAACTGAAGCTTTGGGCCTTTTCAGCCTAACATACCTTCATTATTTGTCCTAAATCTATGACTTACAAAGTCATGATCTCTGTACAAAGTACTCAACATAGTATAAGAAAATTAAGAACTATGAGGCATCTCTATTAAAGGAAATAATATACTATTATAAAGCATTTTTAAGCATTATAGCTGCAAACTTCAAAATTGATTAATTTACTAAATTATTTCATGTTTAAGGAATTATAACTAGTATAAGACATTTCAGATGTCACTTGATATATTCCTAAATGATAAAAATGTGATAGTTGTGATGTTGATTAAGCTACCAATAAAAAACATTAGTTTACTATACTTCTTACTTTACTTAGGTCATATTTCCATTTAAAACTTTTTAAAACTCTTCTTATCTAAATTCAGTGTGCCTGCTTTCCTGACTTCCATAGATGGTTTTCCCTGTTTCCTCACTTATCACCTATGTTAGTTACTATTCTCAACCTTAGATATCAAGATCTTATTGGTAGTACAATAGTAATGGGATCCAAGAATTTCTTTCCACTGGCTCTAATTAAAATAATTTTCTCTCTCACTGTCTTTTTGCCTATTCAGCATCATCTGTAGCATATTCTAGAAGTAAGCCACCTAGGAACATGAGATAATAACAGTACTTACAAATGCACAAGATGTTATGCTTGGCCAAAGGGCAACAAAAGCAGAGGTTCCCAGAAAAACCACATCTGTATTATTAGAACTGAAGTGTCTGAGTCAAGTAATTCCATAAAATTAAATGTTACAGGACCAGAGCTGAAATTATCTTGGTCTGTGTTAGCATTTTAAGGTAGATAATGTATTATCCTTCTCTTTACATGACTTGGTATCTCTCTGTCCAGCTGAGACACCCCTTATTCTGGGTTACAGTTCTTCTAGACATATTTTTCAAGCTGTACCTATGCATGAGACCTTTCTTATTTCCTCTAATGTAAAATAATTTTTGTATGCCAGAGTTCACATCTACTAATCTTTTCCTGCTTTCCCATATCATGAGTATGGGAACTTCTCTAACAATACCAGTATTGTCTTTAACTTACCTATTTAATATACACAATTCATTTCATCAGATCCAATTCCAGATAGTTTCAAAATTACCTGCTATTACTTCCAGAGTGACTGGCTTTTAATTCTTTAAAAAAAAATTTTGTTATTGACAACTTTCATAATTATAGACAATAAGCCATGATAATTCCCTCACCCCCTCTTTCCCCTTGACAACTCCAGTATCCAATCGTATCCCCCCAAACCTTTCTTTTATTTTGATGTCATCATATTTTCATCATATTATGATTTTCTTATGAGCATTATTTATTCACTCCCTTTTATATTAATTTTTATTAATTATGGACATAGTATGTAAACACCACATGTTGGTACCATCCTTTTCCTCATCCCTACCCCTTTTCCAAAGGGGGCTTCCCCACTGGGGATGCAGATCATCCCTATGTGGTTTATGGGCCATGAATTCTGGGGGAGCAGCAGTCGGTTTCTGGGGAGAGGCAATGTCTCTGTGAATAACATCCCAACTTGTAGCTCTAAAAATCTTTCTGCCCCTTCTCCTGAAAAATTCCCTGATCTGTGTTGGGTGTGTTTTAAGTCTACTTCAGTGATGGGCTCACTAAGCAGCCTCTGGATCTCTGTTTTCGTAGGTGTTGAGTGTCCTCAGTGTCTATCTCCTTCACCCTTGTGCTGGTTCACTGAGAAAGCAGCACTCTTGCTTATTCCCCCAGTTGTTCTGTGGTTTCAACTGGGGCTGGGATGAAGTGCAATGGGATCTTGAGACCTTTTTTAAATCCCTATATCCTGTGGTCGTTTGAATGAAATGTCCTCCATAGGTTCATATTGAAGGAGTAATAGGAAGAAACTAGCTTATTTTAGGCAGTTTCAGTTAGAAACTGAGACCCAGAGAGAACTGACACCACCTTGCCCAGGCATGAATGGAACTTATGGAAGGAATGGAACTCATGTCTGATTGAGACTTGTCTACAACAGCTTCAGTGCCTCCTGTGGCCTGCAGCATAGCATACTACCTAGGTGGACTGCCTTCTGGGGCCAACCATTCAAATTTATAAACTAGTCAGATCTTTTCTGTGCATACCTGAATTTAAGGAAAGAATACATTTTCAATCTGCTATAAAGCTGGTCCCAGCCTTCCTTGCTTCTCTCTTTCTCTCTCTCTCCCTCTCTGTCTCTCTCTCTCTCCATACCCTTGCTCTTCTGTGTGACCTCTGCTTGGAGACACATAAGTCTGGCTTTCTTCCCACCTAGCAGAGTGCTGTTTTCTGACCTGAGCTTTTCTGCTTGTTTCAGCTTTTATACTTTGGAGTAACTTCTCATTTTTAATTATATGTATGACTTTCTTTTTGTGTCTGAATCTACCACTTGTGTGTTTCCCTTACACTCTACATCTGGTGCTTCCTCTGAACTCTGAAATTGCTACCTATAAAATTTCTCTAAATGTAAGAAACTATGAGGACAACTCTACTACTTATTTCTCATCTGAATTTTTTCCCTTTCTTTATTTTTTTTATTAGTTTTTTTTATTGTGCAAGTACAGGAAGTTTGGTACCATTATTGGGCTCATCCATGACCTACCCCCTCCCCATTGGCCCCTCCTTGTTGAGGTACATGGGTCATGCATTGTGGAGTTAGCCCACAGTTATTGGTATGATAAATGTCTCTGCATATCATGACCTTACATGTGGCTCTGACATTCTTTCTGCCCCCTCTTCTGAAAAATTTCCCTGAGCTATGTTGTTTTTTGATCCCTGGTTTGCTATTTTCACCCTGCTATTTTCTTCCTTAAGCCATCATCATTTGCTCTCTAAACTTTCTTCAATGGGGAAGCTCCAGGAAGATGCTGTATGTCTCTTACTAGGTAAGTATTTAGGTTCTATCTCCAGTACTTTACGACTCTGCTCTACCCATTTCTCTTAGAAAAGTCTCATGGACAATTCTATGTTTTACACATGAGCATATGTTATGCTTTCCATGTGCTTATGACTCTGTTCGAGCCTTCAAAAATCCAAATTTTCCTTAAATAACCCCATAATTTGTGTTTTTCCCCAAATAAGCTAACTTATTCATAAGTTATCCTTCTTGAGGCCATTTTATCCGTTCTCTGTTAAAAATAGAACAGGTCTCAAAATTGGAGTTTATAGTGACAAAGGTGAGCTGGAGAAGGATGTAAGTCACTCCATATTGTGAACTTATACAAGGAGTTCAGCTTAGCTGGTGCCTCACAATGTGGTCTCACCTACACTTGAACTATATACTTGACTTGCTTTTACAAAATGGCTCACCACCAGACAGGATGTTTTCTTGCAGGGGCTCAATGCATTTTTAGCTTCTGTAACAACTGCTTGCTTGCAGTCACAGGGGAGGGGAAATTCAGGGAGAGGAGGTTCGACAAAAGTTCCTGTTTTCCTTTAAAAAAAAATTAACTGAAATTAACTCTTGCTTTTGTAAGATTATGATTACTAAATTTCTGAACTGTAAAGCTAAGATGTGAAATCTTGTGGTTTTCTCCTATAAAAGGAGTTCTGAAGTACAGCTTGGCACTACATTTAGGCTTCCAATTCCTGGGTGTAGTTGCTGGGCAGCTGATAAAGACTCTTTCCTACAACAGTTTGGTGTCCAAGTGGTCTTCTCTGGGGGTCTTTACCATATTACTTGGAGGCCCCATTGAGATCCCTAGGTGGTCTAAGATGCCCAGAATTGGAGATAGTGTTTCTGAGACCATCCTATGGGGAGGTGCCACCTGAGACATTTTAGGTGCCTCAGGAATCTCCCCGCACTGCCTAGAGTAGGAGAAACTCTCCTGGAAAACCTCCAGAGGTAGGTCTTGTTTGCATTAACTCACTATTGGGGTACATTGGGATTCATATGTGGTAATAACCCCAGTGTCCAGAGGCCTGAGTGAGACGTCATCAGGCTCCATGATTTTTGCCCAGAGTGATTGAATTAGTGGCCACTGTATGAGTGTGCTGTGCCACTGCACTGTGTGATTCTGCTGTGTGCTGACACTTATCATTTAAGTTGTCATTTTGTGCTTTTCCACCTAACCTGTAGGTCACAGGGAACTCAGCAAGCTGATCCAAGACACCTTTGAGGTACATGCTAAAACACTTCAAAGATGATTCTGTAGGTAGATCTGATTATGGTACTTCTTCCTCAGGAAAACTCAGAACTTTCTGTGAGGTAGACTGGCTGGCCTTCAAAGGTGGCTGGCCACATGGAGGAACTTTAGATGAACAAATGGTCTGATCACTGAAGGATTAATAGTTTTTTTCCTGAAAACCAGAGGGAACTAAAGAGTTAATAACTATCCTTACTGCTAGAAGGCCATAAAAGAAACGATTTGTGTACTCCACCTAGCTCTGGTGGCCTTAAAGGACCAAAAATAATCTGGGTATCCTCCCTTAGACAATCCTGGTGAAGAAGCCTATTCTGAACAAGGACACAAACAGCTACAAGTTCCTTATCTACTGAACCTGGTACAGTCTGTTATCCTTAGGATCCTCCTTAAAAACTTACACCCTAGCCTGGCTCAGTGCTTCAGCCTCCTTTCCACAGAAAGGCTGCTGCCCCTCACTGTTTCTCTCAATAAATAGTCTGTCTGTAGAGATGAAGTCTGGTGTTCTCTTTTGCCTTTCTCTTACACTTTCCTTACAGTCACCGGTGACCCTGGACACCCTAATCAGTTCCCCTACAACAACTGCTGGTTGTTCTTAGTCCTCCACCCTCCCCTCCTCCCACCATGGCTTAAAACTTGTGTTCTCTTCCTAGGCTTTCATGTCTTTTTAGCCCAGGCAGTAGTGGGGAAGAAACAGAAAGCAAAGCTTATTCCCTCAGCTCCACCAGAAGAGAACAAATTTCCCCTACCATATGCCCAGTCCTGGGGCCAGGGAAACATCACATAGGAATCTGGTTTCTTCCACCTCAGACTCAGCCTCCATTCCCTGGGTGCAGAGCATATCTGCATATGGAGAGGCAGAGATGTAATCAGGCACTTAGAGAAGCTGAGGATGCATTCCCCCTCTTCCCATCTCATATAGGAAATGAATCTGTTTACGGAGGGAGGCAGTCACCCCTAGATGCAGGGGCTGCATCTCTCCTTCCACTTAGAGAAGCCCTACTAGCACAGGGCAGGGACGCCTCAGATACTTCAGAAACCCCACGTCCATTTATGGTTTATGTTCCTTACTATACTAGTGATTTATACAGTTGGATGACCCAAAACTCCCCTCTCTGAGAAACCCCAGGCACTAATCAGTTTCCTTAAGACTGTCTTTTATATCCACTAACACACCTGGGATGTGTCCCGACCCGCGGGACCTCGTTATTCGTGGGGGCGAGGAGGACCCCAACCTGAAATAAGATGGGCGAGAGAGAGGAAGGGACTCAAGCAAATGTACACTTGTCAAGAGTCCAATTTTATTGAGCCACAGCGGCCTTTTTAAGGGTTAGGGTTAGGGTCTTGGGTGAGGGGGGGCTGGAGGAGGCAGGTGGTGGAAAGTTACAGAATCTTCTTGGCCTTTGGCCTAGGACAGTTTGCAGTTATTCTAAGAATTCCCGGTATAGTTCTCACGTCCCTGCAGTCACCAGGCAGGATGTTAATTAGTTAGGTGTGGCGGGGTGAGGGGATGGAATCAGTTAGGTATGGCAGGGTGGGGGGATGAGGAAAGGTCGGAAGTTGCTCAGGGCAGAAGTTATCTCAGGGCAGAGGTTATTTCAGGGCAAAGATCTGTTCAGGGCTCATCTCCTCGTCTCCAACATCTCCCCCTCTTCTGTATACAAGGACCAGGATAGGGAGGTTACCGCGACCCCTTAATGATGTCCCAAAGAAGGGCTTGTTTTGGTGGCCGATTATTTTTGTTTAAGAGTAAAAATGGATCCAGAGGAGCAACCTGACAGTAACCTGACATCAGAGAGGCGAGCGTTCCCCAGAGTAGGTTGAGCGCTGTTACTCATAGGTCATTGATTTTGATAAAGTCATTTGGATTGACCTTAGAACAAGGGGCACAAATGGTCTGAGCCTGTTAGAAGGGCAGTGCTGGACCCTTACCCGTCATTGGATCGGCCTCCTCTCGGCGAGGTCGTCCTGTCTTAGGCGGGTCGAGACTTAGCCACCCGTTCCGTCGCTGACTTACCAGACCACTCACTTTGTGGAAATGTAACGCATTTTGCTCTCAACAAGACCGTCAAAGCCCCATAAGGATCCTGGAGGAAATATGTTTGGTAGCCAATTAGTATGAGGGGTCGCGGAGACCTGAGTTATTATTTGGAGGGGCGGGACCAAAATTTCCACCCCAGGGTGGGTTTCTGCAGGAAGGTAAAGTCTAAGGGTCGAGATGGGGGGGATCTTTGCAGGGAGGTAAAGTCTAAGGGTTGAGATGGGGGGTTGTCTTGTTCTTTTGGTGGGTCAGCGGCAGATGTTTCTTCTGTGGCGAGTCGAGGTAGTGGACTTCCACCGGCTTGATTGCAGAATCTACCTGACTCTTAATGAAACTGGTTAGTCATCTGAAGGCCCAGGGGCCAAAGGAGATAAGCAAAAGGAATCCAACAAAAAGGCCTAAAAGACTGTGAAGCAAAGTAGTTAGCCAGGGAGATGTGGAAAACCAATTTTTATACCAAGATTCTTGTTGTTCTCGAGTCCTTTTTCTATCCTCTAGATTTCTTTTAACTTTATCAAGGCTGTTTTGTATTAGCCCAGTCTTATCTAAGTAAAACAACATTCTTCTTTGAGGGCTACACACAGTCCCCCTTCCTTTAAGAACACCAAATTTAGCCCTCTCCGGTTTTGAAGTACAACCTCAGAGAGCAAGGCCAAAGAATCTTTGAGATCTTGTATCCCCTCATGTATGAGGTTAAGATCTCTGTCCACTAAGGCACTGAGTTGTGAAAAATGCTGTTGGGAGGTTACCAGCGAGGCAATACCTGTCCCGGCCCCTGCAGCACTAAGTCCCAGGAGCACAGTCAGGGTGAGGGCAGTTAAATGCTCTCTTTTTGGTCTAATGGCAATGCCCTGATCTATAGTAGTTGTAAAACTTTCAGAATCATGAATGAAAAATCGTGGCAAAACTATAACTACAACACAATAGCCCTTAGTCTGTAAAAAGTCCTTGTTGACAATAAAGGGAGTCAGCCCAGTGGAACAAGCAAGATAGGAGTTATTAGGGGCTTTAGTATATATAAAGGAGTCATTGATAATAGCAGTTTGGTTGCATACTGGTTCAAGAGTCAGAGGAGGGAGCATATCAGGGCCTAATAGACACAGTCCGAGGCCGGAAATGGATGTAAGAGTAATACACCCCTCTGGGGCAGAGTGCCAGAATAATCCCTCTGCACTGTTAGTAGACACAGGAGATGTAAGGATGGCAATTCCCTCATAAAAGGGAGGTCCTAGAACTTTTAATCTGTATGGCATTTCAATCAAGCTCTATAATTTTATTTGAGGAACTTTAAATAAACTTATTTTAAGTAAACTTTATCTATGACAACAGGAACGTATGGTATAGACAGTCTATTTCCCTTTTATTTCTCCCTCTTATGAGAAGACACTCTAACTGCTTTAGGGGACTGGGTCGAAGACATCAGATCATTTACTACTTCCTGCTGAACGGGACACGAAGTGGAGACTTGTTGCAGTTAGAGAATCTCTCCTAGAGAGGGGAACTATTTTAATGTACCCCAGAGTGTAGGAAGATAATCTTGAAAGATAACTTTGGAAAGAAAGAATAAAAGTAAGGAGTTACTGAGAAGTGAACACACAGCAAACTGGTCTTTTTGTAGGTCGAGGGAATCCAGGTAGACAGGCTTGGATCATCTCAGGACCATCTGAGGATGAGCTGGCTGAGATTTTCTTTCAGAACTGTTCATTAAATGGCACAGTAGTATTTAACATGGCTTGTAAAACAGATGAGATGCTAGCAGAGTTATCAGAAACATATACATAACATTTAATCTTAATAATAAAGAGCTATTTTTTTTTTTATCTTTGGTTATACATTTCTCTCTGAGTGTTTAAGACCTTGTAGATAGCCAAAAGTTAATTAAGGATTAATTTTGGGGGTCATTAATGGCTCTCCAAAGAGACTTTAGGGACACAGGAGTAGCCCCATAGCTTACTGGTGTCTTTTGCCTGTTAGGATGAGTCAGGGCCATGCTGGCCAAGTAGTTTTCCCTTCTTTGGGAAGTCAGGAGGACTGATTGCTCCTCAATTGTGACTCTCCTGCTTTACATTGTACACCACTTTTGTTTGGGTCTCCATATCCTCCCTGCTCAGGAAGACAGGTGACTTACCAGGGGGCCCGTGTAGAAGTGTCCCATCATCTCCAGTGGCCTCATGACATGGGAGCATAGGCCAAAATATTGACACTTTTTACTCCGATGATTCCAATTGGCTTTGGCTTCTACATAGGTGATTAACACACTTAGAAAGGAAGTTACACCAGCTTGGATGTACATACATATAGAGCACATTTAATTACTGAAATAGACCTAACTAAAGAATGGCACAGGGCTTCTAAAATCATTTTGTCCTATTTGTAAAATTTTTGTTGTACTGTGGTAGCATAAGCCATATATCTGAGGTATAGAAAGTAGGCACATCTCCCATTTTAAATATCCAACATTTATAAGTATAGGCAGAACCTGTTATCAGTCTTGAAAACAGTACCAGTTGATTTACAAACTTAACTTATTTAACCTAGAAAACAAGACAGTATAAGGTCTTAGCACCTGTGTGAAAACATCTTTGATTAGTTCAGATACCTGTGTGGGTACAAATTACCCAGAGAACATTGGAAACAGAACCATTGTTTGAGCATGAGGCTGTGCCCTAAAGTAGGGAAGATGTCTTAAGGGTTAATTTTGTTATAAGCACTGGACTTAAGATGCCAAAATTGAGACAGTTACTTTACATATAACAGAATAGAATCTGGTCTTTTCTGAGCCCAAACAGCTAGCTAAATATTAATATAACCCTTGATAAATCTTTTTGAAAGAAAAAAAAACATTATTTGACAACCAATGATTTTGGCTTAAACTTGATAGCTATTGATTTCATGCACCACAGAAATTTTTATTAACATAAAACAATTTTATGTTTTACCCATGACTTAAATTTGATAAAGCTCAAGCAAACTATCCCAACATACTTCAGCCTGAAAATTTTCTTTTTTTCTTTTTTTTTTTTTTTTTCATCCACACATCTTCATCTACATACTTTAACATTCTGATCTAAGTACCACTCAAAAGACATTTTTAACAAGCACTCTATGTCCCAACATTGAAAAATTCCTTCCCAGTTTTTTTTCTTTTTGGGGCATTCGTGAACCCAAGATCCTCTTTCCTTGCAATACATACATTGATCCTTCTCAAGGGGCTTCCTAAAGCCCTCAGGTTTTTTTTTTTTTTTTTTTTTTTGCCTGTTGCCCAGGTACCCTGGCTGTCTAAGTCTTCCTGATCCTGATGCTTTTTTTTTTTTTTTAAATCACTGTATCCAATATCCTATTTAAGTTCCTTTCTTGTCTCCTTTTCCCATTATTTTTTCTCTCTTCTGCTTCCTTTTTTTTTTTTTTTTTTTTTGGTCTTTCTTTTCTTTTTCTCTCTCTCTTATGCTAAACCTTTTCAGCTTCCTTAATTATGTCTGTCAAAGCTAGATCTTGTAAACCCTCCAGATGTTGTAATTTCTTTTTAATGTCTGGAGCGGACTGCCTTATCTATGTCATTGTTATCGCTCGCTGCCTGTTGACCCAGAGAAGTAGGGCCAAAAGGAGTATATCTCCAGTGAGCCTCCATCAAGCATTCTAAAAAGATAGAGGGAAGTTACTTTAGCCAGATTCGTGGGGCAGCGAGTAGCTCCCCTGAGACCTGCCATCAGAGCCTGGCGGTAGACTGTCAGTTGCTCCCTACCTTCTGCTGAGTTGTAATTCCATTCAGGTCAGGTGAGAGGGAATCCCACATCAATCTCATTTGGGAGCTAGATAGGCTACTCATTTGGGCCTGAGACATGCTAGGGTCAGGGGGAGGACCAAAGGCTTGTACGGTGGAATCAGGTCCTTCAGTTTCTAGTCCCTGCAGTGGGCCCATCTCCTCCTCCCTCGGGCAAAGCTGGAGCAGGGAGAGCAGGGGGCTAAGGTGGGGGAGATGGAATCGGGGCAGAGGGCCACTCAGGAGGGTCCTCTATTTCAGGATATATTTTGGGCTGAGCCGAGGGGTCTGGGGCCACTCAGCTTGGTTTTCTCGTGGCTTGTTGGGCCACTGCCAGGACTCGGGAGCCTGACTGTGGCGGGGGGTGGATCCAGGGCTTGACCCATGCCGGGGATCCATCACTAGGGTATCCCAGACCAGGATGTATGGCTGTTGATCTGGGTGAGAATGGGTCCCTTCTGAAAAACAATATTCTTAACAGCAGAAATAATGGTTAGATCAAATGCTCCCTCTGGCAGCCATTCAAAGGAGCAGAAAGTCTGTTATTTACCTTTTTTAATTTTTACAGATAAGTCATGAGCCTTACTTCTAACTTCAGAGAAATGAGATACCGTCAGAGTCAGGGGGGTCGTCATAGTCTGTCCCATAATTAGAAACAAGAGTCCACAAACAAACACAAAATAGATACTGACAAAAAGAAACCAAAAACCGTGACACCTCCGATGCGTCCAGAACAGACAATCAAATGCAGTTTCAGATGGAAGATGCCTCTGTGGTTTCTCCTGAAGGAGAAATACACAATCTTCCTTTACCAGATAGGAGACTGTCAGCCACCCTGACTCTCCTCAGATCCTGGGGCGTCCCCCAGGATTGCAGCCTGTGGTCCTGCCAACCACCATTGTCAGGTCCTCACGGTCCTGAACAACAGCTGCCCAAACCGAAATTAAAACAGATCAGAGCAACAGAAATCACAGAAATCACTCAGACAAACACTCAGACAAACACTCAGACAAGCAGCGCTGCAGACATTTACATTGTTTACCTCCAAGGGGGTCTCCGGAGTCCTGAGTAGACGTGCAAATCCCTGGACGAGCTCTCAATTGAAAGACCCCCAGAGGGAGACCTTCACTCAAGTCTCGAGATAGTACGCACCCAAAGACACACAGGAGACCCAACTTGCTGCAAAAGCATGAGGCTTTATTTAGGAAACCAGAGCTCTGGGGTCGACACATATCTCACACAGGAGACAGAGGTGTCGACTCTTTGCCATTTCTTCAGTAGTAAGTTTTGATTTAATTCTTTACTGACCCTTTGTCATTTCTTGGGATGAATGTTAAGTCCATCAATCATAAACCATGGACATGTCTTATCAAAAAAAATAAAAAACTGTATAAGATCCTTTTTCTTTACCCGTATTCCTCGCTCTCTGAGAGAGGCTTTAAGCCTCTTTAGACAATGAATGGCCCATCTTGATGGGACGGAATGAAGAGGGAAAACTTACCAGGTCTTGCCGTCTTCTTGGGCGGAGAAGCGGTGACCACTTAACAAATCCTCCGGAGGTCGCTGAACTGGGGGTCTCCGTCCGGCAGGGGTCCGTACCTCGAGCCGCCACGTTGGGCGCCACTTGTCCCGACCCGCGGGACCTCGTTATTCGTGGGGGCGAGGAGGACCCCAACCTGAAATAAGATGGGCGAGAGAGAGGAAGGGACTCAAGCAAATGTACACTTGTCAAGAGTCCAATTTTATTGAGCCACAGCGGCCTTTTTAAGGGTTAGGGTTAGGGTCTTGGGTGAGGGGGGGCTGGAGGAGGCAGGTGGTGGAAAGTTACAGAATCTTCTTGGCCTTTGGCCTAGGACAGTTTGCAGTTATTCTAAGAATTCCCGGTATAGTTCTCACGTCTCTGCAGTCACCAGGCAGGATGTTAATTAGTTAGGTGTGGCGGGGTGAGGGGATGGAATCAGTTAGGTATGGCAGGGTGGGGGGATGAGGAAAGGTCGGAAGTTGCTCAGGGCAGAAGTTATCTCAGGGCAGAGGTTATTTCAGGGCAAAGATCTGTTCAGGGCTCATCTCCTCGTCTCCAACAGGGATGATTGTCAACAACTCCTGGCCACTCTATTCATGGTGGAAGTATGAAGCCAAAGTAAAATTGAAAATAAAAAGATTGTTCTTGGACCAGGTGATGCCTCACTCTGACTACAAGACTTAAATAGAGCATTTCTTTCCTTCTGTGAGGACTATTTGAAACCCCAATTCTGATAAGGTAAGGAATACCTGGACAACTTTTGGCAAACACTTCTAGCAGGAATAAAAGCAGCTACTAGAAAGCCTACAAATTTTTTTAAGGTAAGCAAGGTGATACAAGTTTCAAGAATCACCTGCTGGGTTGCTAGAGCATTTTAGAAAGGCTTACCAGATTTTTAATCCCATAGATCCAGATGCTGCAGGAAACTAATGAGCCATAAATATTGCCTTTGTCTTGCAGTCATCCCAGACATTAGAAGGAAATTACAAAAGTTAGAAGGATTTGCAGGCATGTACAGGTCTCAGCTATTAGAAATAGCTCAAAAAGTATATAACAATAGGGATATTGTAGAAGAAAAGCAAAACAAGAAACTGGATAAGGTGGTAGTAGCAGCTCTAAAGGAAACAGATAATAGAAAGCCAGGGGACAAAATCTAAGACCTTTCTGAGGGAGAACAAAATGAGAAAAGGATCAATGTGCCTACTGTAAGCAAAAAGGGCATTGGAAAATTGAATGCCCAATCAGGAAAAAGAAAACTGACTGCTCAATCCTTCAATTAGAGGAAAAATGATAAAGCTGGGGCTACATTCCTGGGAGCCCATGGTGACAATGAAAATTGGAGGAAACCTGTCAGGTTCCTTGGAGATACTGCTGTGTCCTACTCAATGCTAAAAAAACAAAACAAACAAAAAAAAAAAAACATGGGGCCCCAGAAGCTATCTACCCAAGAAGCAACTAGTAAAACTGACTCTTACCCCTGAGCCACCACCACTGTAAATCATTCCTTCTTAGTTATACCAGATTGCCCTTACCCACATTGGACAGAGACCTCCTTCAAAAACTAGGAGCAACTATCTCTTTCAGGGAAGAAGAAGCCCACCTTACTTTGGGCTCAAACCTGACACTGACCAAAACTTTAATCATTTGCCCCCTCTCTGAGGAATACCACCTACAGTCAGGGCCAACCCTTAAAGGGAGTTCTCAGCCTTCAGAGTAGCTACAAGAATTGCAATGTTTGTTTCCTCATGTGTGGGCTGAAAACAACTCCCCAGGCTTGGCAGCTCATCACACCCCAATTGTGATCCAACTTTTGAGTTAGGACAATTCGTGTGCAGGTTAAACAATAAACCATAAATGAGGAATTACCAAGCATGCATAGACTCAGAGAGGCAGGAATTCTTATTCTTTGTCACTCGCCATGGAACACAGCATTGCTCCCAGTCCTGAAGCCTGGGACACAGACTACCAACCTGTGCAAGATCTCAGAGAGGTCAACAAGTGGGTTGAAACCATATACCCACAGTCCCAAACCCCTGTACTCTCCTGAGCCTCTTGCACCCAGACAGACAAATTTACAGTCCTGGACTTGGAGAATGCTTTCTTTTTCTTGTCGCTAGTTCCATTAGTGAGCTCCTTTTTCCAGTCAAATAGACTCATCCTAAGGAAAAGCATATGGGTCAGCTGATTTGGACTAGTGTACCCCAAAGGTTTAAAAATTCACCTACTTTGTTTCATGAGGCTCTAAAAGCAGACCTCTTGGAATAATGCTAAACCACCCAGGGAGCACACTGCTCCAATATGTAGATGACCTGCTTGTTGCCTCTGAGACAAAGGAGAAATGCAGGAAAACTACTGAGGGACTTGTGGAAATATTGCAAACCCTAGGGTATGGGATGTCTGCTAAGAAAGCTCAATTCTGTTCACCCTGAATTACCTGTCTGGGGTACAATCTGGAAGGAGGAAGATGTGCGTTGTCTCAGAGCTGCATCTAAGCCATCCTGCTGATTCTCACCCAAAGACCAAGAAACAGGTATGTGAGTTTCTGGGAACAATTGGTTACTGCCTCATGGATCTTGAGATTTGCAGAAATAGCCAAACCCCTATACACTAGTCTCAGAGGGACAGAATCTCTCAAATGGACTGAGATTGAACAAGAGGCTTTTAAGACCCTGAAAGGAAACACTAGTGTCTGCACTGGCACTAGCCCTTCCAGATGTCGCCAAGCCATTTCATCTATATATAGATGCAGTCACAGGCATTTCAAAAGACATCCTCACCCAAACAGTAGGACCTTGGAAGCAGCCAATAGCTTATTTACCTAAAAGTCTGGACTCAGTCTCAGCAAGATGGTTAGCCTGCCTGAGAGCAGTAGCTGCAACAGCAATATTAGTGAAAGAGACCAAGATATTAACCCTAGGAGAAGAACTCCTCCTCACCACTTCACACTTGGTTGAAGCCCTTCTGAGAGGCACCCCAAATGTTGGAAGTTAAATTCTTGAGTAACTCATTACCAGGCCCTGCTCCTGGAACAACCACACAATAAGGTTCTGCAAAACTTCAGCCCTCAAACTAGCCAGCCTGTTGCCAGATGAATATCTAGAATAACCTTGACATGACTATACTGAGGTGACTGATTCAATCCAGTCTTATAGAATGTACTTGACAGATGTCCTATTGACTGAAGCTGATGATCGGGTTTTTCACAGATAGGAGCAGCTTCTTCCAGTATGGCCTTGGGTATGTGGGGGTAACAGCTGTTATCAGAGATTAGACTGTTTGAGCTCAATCATTGAGCTCTGCCCAAAAGGCTGAACTTATTGCCCTAACCCAGGCTCTTAGGTGGGGAAAAGATAAATCTATTATAGTATATACAAAAAAGTGGAAAGAATGAATAGGATATTAAAGGAAACTGTCACTAAACTGGTTATAGAAACAGGTTAGAGTTGGGCCAACCTCATACCTTTTTGTTCTCCTTAGAAACAGATGTACCCTGTGTCAGGAAGGCTTTACTACTTATCATATTTAGAAGGTTGTCCTCCATTCTCCCTAAATTAAAATATATAACTGAGGGAGAAATAACTAATCATTTAATCTTTAAGTCCCTGAAGGCTCTACCACAGACTCAGAAGACCATCTGTGGGTTCCTGGTTCCTCAGGGTACCATTGTTTACCAGCTCCCTGAAGGCATCCAGGCAACTGTGGAACAGGGTCTTGAGCGACCATGAGTGTGACAGGAAAAAGCACCCAGGAGACAGCTTCAGAGAACAACTTGTTTATTCGTCAGGGCACTAAGTTTTTATAAGCAGTTGAGAGAGAATGGGAAGAGGTTCCTAAGGGGATTGGTGGGCCCAAAGGTTGCTTGCCGATGCCTAGGGACGTTCATTCTAGCACATAGAGAGAGTCAAGTGATCTATGTAGTCATGGGAAAAGGTATGGGGTACAAGTCACAGGGGTTGGTCTGTGAGAAGGCTGTTGGCTGATACCATTCACAGGGCTATGAGCAAAATCTAAGTCTTATGAGGATGCCCAGGTGTCCTGGATTGGAGAGGGAGTGGCCCTACTTCCTGCTGATCTTGAGGCCCAAGATTGTTGTTCAGGGGTCCAGACTCACTGTGACCCCCCAAAATGGAGGGAGTATCCTGGCTGACTGGAACCCCCCAAAATGGGGGGAGGAGTCTCTCTGGCAGTCTGGGACCCAAGATGTGTCTGGCAGTTCAGGCTGCTGTGACCTCTCCATATCCTGGGGCCCTTTGTCATGTCTGATAGCTTGGGCTTGCTTTAACTCAGGACCCTGCCTGTGTCCAATAGCTCCTCCTTTATTTTTATAATGGGGCAGTGTCATTATATTAAGTGAGATCCTTATAGTCTATCATAGGCTTAGATAGGGCTAGATGGTGCATGAGGACCTGATTAGAAGCAGCCTTAGTATTATTAGTTATTTGTTGTCTGAGAAATTTGATGATACAGGGGCTACAAGTAATAGGATTCCTATAGAAAGTAGGGGGCTAAGGACAGGGAGAAGCCAAGTGACTAAACGGTTAGAGAACCAGGTAGTGGGGTCCTCAGGCTTGTAGCCATCAAGCAGCTCTTTGGGGAGCTTTTTGAGAGTTTTAACATTTTGTTCAACAACATTTGATCATTAACAACAACAACAATAAAAAAAACCAACATACTTTTCCCAAGACCACACATGTCCTTCCATGTTCAGTAATAATGAGGTCTAAGACTTTGCAGTTTTGAAGTACCACACCCACGACAGAGTCCAGTTGTCTCTGCAGAGATTTGAGGCTGTTGGTGGTAGATATCATGGCCTGGTCAAGCTTGTTTTAGAAGTCCCCTGAAAGGTGGTTGGTCTGGACAAGAGCAGCTCCTGCATCACCGGAGGCCCACCAGCAGAGGGATGAGAATTTCCCTAGGTTGAGGTTGATGTGGCCACTTCTTCTTCCTTGTAGAAATACACCTGTGGAACAATAAGTGGGAGAGGAAACATTTATGCATGGGGTGGTTACCCCTTTGTACCAAAGGAAAGCAGGTGTCTTGACACAAGTGGTCCTGGTTATGGAAATATTGAGGAGGCATTCAGCTCTGGTTGGCTTAGAGCTGGACACACAGAGAGGTATACCCTGACTGGAATCAAAGAGGGGAATAGTAGTAAGGCAGGGTTGGTAATAGCTTGTTACAGATGTAGGGCATTCAAGGGTGGCATTAATAGGGACTGCAGTTAGCAAGGGATGGGTATAGGATGCACAAAAGAAGCAGTTAGAAGTATTAGGACAGTTAGTAAAGGGGAAAAGGTCAGCCACATATTGGATATATTGTATCCATGTTATAGTGGCTTGTATTTTTTCTGTGTGGTTTTTTTTTGTGTGTGTGTGTGTTTTTCCTGTGAGAATATGATGGTTACTTTGCACCAGGCATGAAGCAGGGATATACTGTCTCAAAATATGAAGAGTGCCAGAGAAAGATGATGAGTAGTAAATGCAAAGAGGAGGGGAGGGAGCCATTTGAGAAGGGGTATTGCAGGAGTCCACTTGTCATTAGGGTAGTGGTTGTCAATTTGGCCAGGGAAGCCTATTAGGTTGATTTCAAATCAATCGGTAGTGGTTCCTGAACAGCCATTGTATATCAGTGAGAGAGAAGGGGGCTATGAAAGTGACAGATTCTTTGCCCAAGGTTTGGAGAGCCCAGTCTTGCCTAGTTTTGATCAGGGCCACAAGGGCCTCAATCTCTGTTAATATACATGGGGCACCACCAATGTAAGTGTGGAGCCATTCCAGGACTCCTTGGGGTTGGTATAGTGCTCCCATGACAGCTGGGGAGGAGTTAAATATCATAAGCTGAATTGGCTTATCTGGTGAGTACTGGATACATCAGAAAATACATTATTAATCTTGGTTAATTCTTGTTCTGTGCCCCGGCCAGTGGAGCTTCAACGGGAGCATGGACCCTGGAGAACCTGAAATGGAAGGGACAAGAGACACAAGGAATGGACAGCAAGACAGGAGTCTGATCAAGCTGTAATTTTTATTTTTCTCAGGGCATCTTTTATACAGCAGAACAGGGGAGTTTGTCAGTAGTTTAGGTATTGCTACAATTCTGTTTTGACAGGATAAGGTCATAGGCCCAAGGCCACAAGATTATCGACTTTAACCAACAGCTGCAGGCTTTGTGACTTTCCAGAACAGACAACTTATCACAGAATGGAGTCATTACTCAAGATAGAGGCACTTTTGGTTGTCTAGTGCCCAGAAGCCTGACCATAAACTGGCCTTTTACAAAAGATAAGATTCTGTAAGCAGTCTGCTGACCAAGCAGGCCCAGGCAAAATGGAGAGGCTTTTGCTCTATGGGGAGAGGATGGGTCTTTGTCACCTTTTAACCTATCAAATAAGAGTTGTAAATCACTGGTGGGGATGGGAAGCCATGGTTGGAGGCAATGGAGGTTCTCTAGAAAGCTCTGCAGAGAGACCAATGTGAGCTTCTGTGGAAAGGAGAGTGTGGGCTTAGAGAACTAGATCTGCTCTTCCTAAAACAATGGGATCTGTGTATGGCTTTAGGGGAAACTTTCTCCCTTTTCGCAAATCATCCTGGTATAGTAGAGAAACTCTAGCTATTGTAAGATACAGACTAAGAGAGAGAGAGAGAGAGAGAGAGAGAGAAGGCAAGAAGATGATCATTGTTATCAATCCACATCTACTGGTCGCCATGGCTAACTACTTTAATAACTGCAGTGGCCAGACCCTGCTGTTATTAGGTCTCACTATGGGTCCCTGCCTAATCAATTGTTTAACTAACTATATCCAAAAGCACAAAAAATACTGTGAAAATCTTGGTTCTACAGGACAATTATATTCCCTACTTACTGAAGTTGAGTCTCAGTGTGCTTTTTAGCTTCTGTAATAACTGCTTGCTTGCCATCAAAGGGCAGGGGAAATTCAGGGAGGGGAGGTTCCAGGAAAGTTCCTTTTTTTTCAAATCAACTGAAATTAACTCTTGCTTTTGTAAGATTATGATTACTAAACTTCTGAACTATAAAACTAAGATGTGAAATCATGTGGTTTTCTCCAATAAAATGAGCCCTGAAATACAGCTTGGCACTGCATTCAGGCTCCTTGGGTGTAGTCACTGGCCAGCTGATAAAGACTCCTTCCTACCACAGTGTGGTGCCTGAGTGATCTTCCCAGGGGTCCTCACCATACCGCATAAACTTGGGAGACTCCTGAACCTCTAGATCCTACATCAATATGTTTTGAATACTTGGTCCAAAACTGGTGGAAATTTGGGGCAGTTGTGAATCTTTTAGGAGTTTGTTGCTGGAGGTGAGCTTTGAGGTAACATAATTCAGCTCCAAACCCAGTAATTAGAGTACTTCCTCCCAGATTATTAACAGAATTTGATGCCCTACTGTCTTTTTGCTTTGCTTTCTCCAACATGATGAAATGTTCCCTCAAAACTATATGCTAAAATAAACATTCACTCCCATATGCTGCTTTTGGTAGGTGAGTTGTTGGTTTTTGCTTTTTTTTTTTTTCCCAGCAATGAGAAGGTAATTGTTATATATCCATATAAACTCCTTTCTAGTTCTTCTACTAACTCAATTCATTCATACCACAGACCAGCATGCCCTGTGAATTTCTTTATCCTTCTGATGATTACAAAAATGAGCCTCTGAGTCAGACACCCTGAGATACAGAGGCTTCCTGAACTCATGATACCCAATCCAGCAGAAAGCAATCACCTAATCATGGATATTGTCTCCCTGTCTTTTTATCATGTATTAAGGAAGGATGAAAATGTAAATTTTAATACTGCTTTCTCTTCCCTTTCTCCCTCCCTCCTTCACATGCTCCTGCCAGGGCCGTGCTCATAAGCATCCTCAGATTTTGGAGTTATAGTAATTTAGAACACATGGGCTGAGAGGAACCGGACAAAAAGAGAAAGTGCGAAAGAGAAAAATGTGGAATTATTCACACCTTAGAGCAGGAGAAGCTGAGGAGAGAGAAGAACCTGTGAGGAAGGAAGTTTTTAAGCCCTCTGGGAAAAATGCCTGGCAAGGTTGGGGAAGTCTGCCAGACTATGCAATGTGCTGCAGGATTTAGGCAGAGTCTGCAGTAGCCAGGCTGTCTAGACCCCGTGCTGAGGTTTTGGAGGAGTGGGACACTTGACATCACAGTTACCTTAACAAAAGAAACTTTCAGAGCCCTAGGCTTAGTTAGATGCAGGTTGGTAATGACAGAGGGGAAGATGAAAAGAGTTAATTCTAAACTTAGAATAGTGAAACACTACAGGACCTACACTGTTTCCTTGGCTATGCAGACATAAAAAGAAAGGGGGCCCTTGGTAACCCCAGATGACCAAAGGGGTGGCTCCACCTCCTCTTTCATTTGTAGTTACCTTGAGGTGAGTAAATGTTCACAAGTCCCAAATGAGGCCCCAAAATAATTCCATCTGGGAGTCTTGGGTTTTTTTTTTCTTTGTCAATTAAAGAATTAATAGGCAGAAAAGTGTATTAAAAGAATAGAGATCATTTTAGACTAATAGGAAAAGAAAACAGGTTTCTCTGGAGAGAAAGAGGTTTCCAGAGCTGGAAAACCCCCACAGTTTCAGTGGGAACTGAACTTTGAATAGGAAAGTCCTCCTATTTGGAGTCCATGACAGGTCAGCTTAAATGAAGGTAAAAGTGCCTGTTGATCTATGGTGCATCCAGCACTGCACCGGTCCCAGAAAGCCCACCAGCCAGCCATCTAAGCCATCCCACCAGCAGGAAAATTCACCCAAGTCAGAAAGGAGGAGGAGGACATGAAGTCACCTCCTTTGCAAACATGGGTTACCAACATCCCCCTTTTCCCTATTTATTGGCCTAGCTAAGTAAACTGTCTAGCTACTATAATGTTTCAGTGGGGACAGTTGTGCTTAATTTCTTTTGTTGTTGTTGTTGTTTTCAAGGTAGGATCTCCCTCACTCAGGCTGACCTGGAATTCATTATGTAGTCTCAGGGTGGCCTTGAACAGATGGCATTCCCCCTACCTCTGCCTCCCAAGTGCTGAGATTAAAGGCATGTGCCACCATACCTGGCTATAATTTCTTATTTTTAATGCAATATGATCTATATATTTTTGAACCCCCTTTGTTCTACTGTTAGGAACTAGAGTCTGAGCCTGTGCTCTGACAACCCTAACAAACCAGGTTTGGCTATTCACCCTCAATAAGCTAATTAAAAGAGCATAGTGAGGGCTAGAGAGATGGCTTAGTGGTTAAGCGCTTGCCTGTGAAGCCTAAGGACCCCGGTTCGAGGCTCGGTTCCCCAGATCCCACGTTAGCCAGATGCACAAGGGTGCACATGTGTCTGGAGACACATGAGGCTGGAAGCCCTGGCGCGCCCATTCTCTCTCTCTACCTGTCTTTCTCTCTGTGTCTGTCGCTCTCAAATAAATAAATAAATAATAAATTTAAAAAAAGAGCATAGATAATAATGAATATTAGAAAATAATCTCTTGAATGTGGCCACTTTGGGAAGAGGGACATAGAGATCCAGTGATGCCTGAAGTCCAGCTTTCAGGTAATGAATTGAGGGTTAGATTTAAGTAGAAGACTAGTGATGTGCATAAGTAAGCACTGTTACTCCAGGTACCATACTGTCCATCATCATCTCAGGTCTAGACTCTCCTACATGGTGATTTGACAGGAACTCTTCTTCCTGGAGACAAATTTTCTCTCTGGCTGGCTTCAGGCTTCAGTCTTTTCTTTCTTCCAGCATGGGATTCCTTGGGATACCTTATTTCACTAGTTTGATATGCAATGGTATGAGTGTATCTCTAGACTCTCTTCATCCCTGTCAGGATGGTTACACTATTTTTTTTTTAAGAAAAATCCAGATTTATTCCAACATTTCTAGATGTAAAACTGGACATACATTCCCAAATAGCACCATTTCCTATTACCTTTCTTTTTTTTAAAAAACTTTTATTAGCATTTTCCATGATTATAAAGAAAATCCCATGTTAATTCCCTCCCCCCCCACCCATTCTCCTTTGAAATTCCATTCTCCATCATATTACCTCCCCATAACAATCATTGTACTTACATATATACAATATCAACCTATTAAGTACCCTCCTCCCTTCCTTTTTCTTCCCTTTATGTCTCCTTTTTAACTTACTGACCTCTGCTACTAAGTATTTTCATTCTCACGCATAAGCCCAGTCATCTGTAGCTAGGATCCACATATGAGAAAGAACATGTGGCATTTGGCTTTCTGGGCCTGGGTTACCTCACTTAGTATAATCCTTTCCAGGTCCATCATTTTTCTGCAAATTTCATAACTTCATTTTTCTTTACCACTGAGTAGAACTCCATTGTATAAATGTGCCACATCTTCATTATCCACTCATCAGTTGAGGGACATCTAGGCTGATTCCATTTCCCAGCTATTATAAATTGAGCAGCAATAAACATGGTTGAGCACATACTTCTAAGAAAATAAGATGAGTCCTTAGGATATATGCCTAGGAGTGCTATAGCTGGGTCATATGGTAGATCAATCTTTAGCTGTTTTAGGAACCTCCACACTGATTTCCACAATGGCTGGATCAGATTGCATTCCCACCAGCAGTGTAGAAGGGTTCCTCTTTTTCCACATCCCCGCCAACATTTATGATCATTTGTTTTCATGATGGTTGCCAATCTGACAGGAGTGAGATGGCGTCTCAATGTAGTTTCTCCACTTTCTAGTGTCTTCTGCAATTTCTCGTTTGAGTGTTTTAAAGTTCCCATTGTAGAATTCTTTACTTCCTTGGTTAGGTTTATTCCAAGGTACTTTATTATTTTTTTTTTTGATGCAATTGTGAATGGGAGCAATTATCTGATTTCATCCTCTGTGTGTTTGTCTCTTAGCATATATTAAGGCTACTGATTTCTGTGTATTTATTTTGTATCCTGCTACATGGCTGAAGGTTTTGATCAGCTCTAACAGGTTGTTAGTAGAGTTTTTAGGGTCCTTTATGTATAGAATCATGTCATCTGCAAATAATGATAACTTGATCTCTTCCTTTCCAATTTGTATCCGTTTTATGTGTGTCTCTTGCCTTATTGCTATGGCTAAGACTTCCAAAATTATATTAAATAAAAGTGGGGACACCCTTGTCTTGTTCCTGATTTTAGTGGAAAAGCTTGCAGTTTTTCCCCATTTAGTAATATGTTGGCTGTAGGCTTGTCATAAATAGCTTTTATTATATTGAGAAATGTTCCTTCTATTCCCAGACTCTGTAGGACTTTTATCATGAAGGGATGTTGGATTTTGTCAAATGCTTTCTCTGCGTCCAATGAGATGATCATAGGACTTTTGTCCTTCAACCTGTTTATATAATATATTACATTTATAGATTTGCGTATATTGAACCATCCCTGCATCTCTGGGATAAAGCCTACTTGGTCAGAGTGAATGATCTTTTTGATATACTCTTGAATTCTGCTTGCCAATATTTTGTTGAGAATTTTTGCATCTATGTTCAGGAGGGAGATTGGTCAGTAATTTTCTTTTTTTGTTCTATCTTTGCCTGGTTTTGGTATCAGGGTGATGCTGGCCTCATAGAAGGAGTTTGGTAGAATTCCATCTTTTTCTATTTCCTGGAAAAGCTTAAGAAGCAATGGTGTAAGCTCTTCTTTAAAGGTCTGGTAAAATTGAACAGTGAATCCATCTGGGCCTGGGCTTTTTTTAGTTGGGAGATTATTGATAACTGTTCAGACCTCCATGTTTGTTATAGGTCTATTTAAGTGATTAATCTCATTTTGATTTAATTTAGATAGGTCATATAGGTCAAGGAAATCATCCATTTCTTTCAGATTTTCATACTTTGTGGAGTATATGTTTTTATAGTATGTCCCTATGAATTTTTGAATTTCTCTGGAATCTGTTGTGATGTTATTTTTTTCATCTCTGATTTTATTAATTTGTGTCTCTTCTCTCTTTCTTTTGGTCAGATTTGCTAAGGGTTTATCAATCTTGTTTATCCTTTCAAAGAACCAACTCTTTGTTTCATTAATTCTTTGGATTTTTCTTTGTTTCTATTTCATTAATTTCTGCCTTAATCTTTATAATTTCTTCCCACCTACTGATTTTTGGTTTGCCTTGTTCTTCTTTCTCCAAGGCTTTAAGGTGAAGCATTAGGTCGTTTACTTGAGAACTTTCTAATTTCTTACTATAGGCACTTAAGGCTATAAAATTACCTCTTAGAACTGCCTTCATTGTATCCCAGAGATTTTGATATGTTGTGTTCTCATTATCGTTTGACTCTATAAATTTTTTGATTTCCTTCTTGATTTCTTCATTGACCCATTCATCATTTAGTAGTGTATTGTTTAGTTTCCATGATTTTGTGTATGCTCTATAGCCTTTCTTGCTACTAATTTGTAGTTTGATTCCAATGTGGTCATATATAGAATGCACGGAATTATTTCAATTTTCCTGAATTTGTTAAGATTTGCTTTGTGTCCTAATATATGGTCTATTTTAGAGAATGTTCCATGTGCTGCTGAAAAGAATGTATATTCTGCAGCCTTTGTATGAAATGTCCTGTATACATCTGTTAGGTCCATTCCTTCTATGACCTCATTTAGTCCAGATGCCTCTCTGTTTATTTTTTCCCGGGATGACCTGTCAATTGATGAGAGTGGAGTATTACTTTAAAGTCACCCACCACCACTGTGTTTGGTGTTATTTGTGACCTTAGTTCTAATAGTGTTTGTTTGATGAATTTGGGAGCCCCCATGTTAGGTGCATATATGTTTAGGATTGTAATGTCCTCCTGTTGGAGTGTGCCCTTAATCAATATACTGTGACCTTCTTTATCTTTCTTGACTAACGTTGGACTGATGTCTACCTTGTCAGATATTAGGATAGCAACCCCTGCTTGTTTTCTAGGCCCATTTGCTTGAAACACCATCTTCCAACCTTTCACCCTAAGATAATGTCTATCCTTTGTAGAAAGGTGAGTTTCTTGGAGACAACAAATTGTAGGATCCTGCTTTTTTAACCCAGTCTGGAAACCTATGTCTTTTCGTTGGGGCATTGAGGCCGTTGATATTAAGAATTATTATTGAAAGGTGTGTATTTATGTTTTCCATTTTTTTTGTGTGTGTGTGGTTCTGGTTCTACCTGTGCTCTCTTCTGTTAACTAGTATTTGAGTATTGCTTGTTTTTTCTAGGTTCCTTATATGTGTGCTTTTCCTTTTCTTCAGCATGGAGGATTCTATGAAGTATTTTCTGTGGAGCTGGTTTTGTCTTCAAATACTCCTTTACCCTGCTTTTGTCATGGAATGTCCTTATTTCTCCGTCTATTTGAATGGATAACTTTTCAGGATAAAGTAACTTTGGTTGACAGTTGTTATCTTTCAGAACTTGGAATATATCACTGCAAGCCCTTCTTGCTTTAAAAGTTTGTGTTGAATAATCTGCTGTAATCCTGATGGGATTGCTTTTGTAGGTAACTTGATTTTTCTCTCTAACTGCTTTCAGTATTTTTTCCTTGGTTTGTGTGTTTGGTAGTTTGATTATAATATGAGGAGGAGAGGTTCTTTCCTGATTTTGTCTGGCTGGGGTTCTAAAGGCTTCCTGTATCTGCATTGGCACCTCTTTCCCAATTTGGGGGAAATTTTCTTCTATGATTTTGTTGAAGATGCCTACTATGCCTTTGGAGTGGAATTCTTCTCCTTCTAATATACCCTGGATTCTTATATTTGTTCTTTTCATACTGTCCTGGATATCTTGAAATTCCCACTCATACTTTTCTATAAGTTTGTATTTCTCTTTGTTGGCCTGTATTAGACTGTCACCTGGTCTTCTAGCTTAGATATTCTGTCCTCTCCTTCATCCATTCTACTGGTGAGATTTTCTACAGTTTTTTATTTCATTAACTGTGTTCTTCATTGCTAGTAACTCTGACTGGTTTTTCTTTATTATTTCTATTTCCTTATTTATGTCTTGTATTGCCTTCTTTTTTTTTTAAACAATTTTTTGGGGGGGGTTTATATTTATTTATTTGAGAGAGAGAGGTACATGGAGAGAGAATGGAAATGCCAGGACCTCCAACTACTGCAAACGAACTCCAGACACTGCACCGCCTTGTGTATCTGGCTTATGTGGGCACTAGGGAATTGAACTTGTGTCCTCAGGCTTCACAAGCAAGAGCCTTAACTGCTAAGCCATCTCTCTAGCCCGTTGTATTGCCTTCTTTATTTCATGAAATTGGTGTCCTGCATCTTCTTTGATTCCTTTGAGTTCCTCTCTAAGTTCCTCTTTGACTCCTTTGATTTGTTCTCTGACTTCTTTGAACATATTTACAATCATTCTTTTGAAATCTTTCTCAGGCATTTCCTCTAACTCGTTCTCACTAGAGGTCATTTCTGATGCATTAATACTTTTAGGTGGATTTATATCATCTTGATTTTTAGTGCTTCTTGTGTTGTAATGTATATATTTTTGCATCTTGGATTAAGTTAATGCTTGGATTTTCTAGCTAGCTGGGTATTCTTAGCTGTATCAATTTATTTGATGTTAAATATTTTCAGGGTAGGAGCTTAAGATGTTAGGTGTTGCTCTTAAGACTCACAGAGTATCTACAAAGGTGCTCCTAGTTGTTGAGTTTCCCTGCTATGGGAGTATTCAAGTAGGCTGAGTGGAATAAAATACAGGTAGATTCTAAAAGTTAACTAAACATTGTACCCATTCAATCAAAAACAGCCCCAAGTACGTATGCCAGAGTAGTTATTATTACAACCAGATCCTCTATCAACATAGAGATTAAGATTTCTGGTCTGTTGAGGGATCCAAGTCAGCTTGTGACCAAGTGAGACCCTTCCCTGGCACAATCCCAGGTACCTTGGATGATTTTGGTCTCAGTCAAGTTGCTGCCTGGTCGTCAGGCTGCTGTTCTGATTTCTTGAGCTGCACACTGGCTTTTCCTGCAGGACAAACCAAGCCTGGCAACTGTGGCCCTGCAGATCAGCACCCCCTCTGCTGGAACTGCTGCTGCTAAAGCTGCCTCTGCTGAGCCTGTCAGCAGCTGAAGCTGCTGCTGCTGCTGTGCCCACCGCTGCTACTGCCTCTGCTGCTGCTGCTGTAGCTGCCACTTCTGGAGCCACTGCTGCTGCTGAAGCTGCTGTTGCTGGGTCTTCCGCTGCTGCCACTCCTGGGTCTGCTGCTGCTGGGTCTGCTGTTGCTGCTGCTCCTGGGTCTGGTGCTGTTGGGGCCTCTGTTACAGGTGCCAGAGCTGCTGGGTCCTGCTGTTAGCCCAAGTTGGCGTGGCCGGGTCCTGGGACCGCTGCTCTGTTCACTGGAGCTGGGCTCAGGTGGTGGGGGAAGGGTGGGGAGGGAGCTGCAGGTGCTCTGGATCTCTTGCTGCTCCACATGTTCTTCTACCTCGTGGTCTGCTCCTCTGTTGCTCACTGCCACTCTCCCTTCACGTTTCTTGAGTTGTGGAGAGCGCCGGTATGAGTGGAAGCTCCACACCTGGCTTTTCCTGTTGCTGGAGCCGAGTCTGGCAGCTTTCTTGTGTGCTGCCGCCGCAGTTGCCGGAGCTGCCGGGGCCACTTTTGCCAGCCTGTGTGGGCTATGGATGCTCTGGATTTCTTCAACTTCTCTGCTGCTGCTTCAATTTCCTATACACCTAACTTTTTAGTAGAAGTGTGTATTTTGCTGGTTTTTTTTGGTCTTTTTCCCCCCAGGCTGCTTTGGCATGGTACCTACACTGCCATCTTAACCAGAATTCTCTGGTTATACTATTTTTTCCTGAGTTTCACCCAAAATTGTATAACTTGCTTCCCATTAATTTTAGATAATAAGCTTCTCATTAGCTACATTAGTTCATACCACTGCTAATGACTTGGAAGGAGGAAAATAAAACAGAAAATATTTGGGGAGAGGACTCAGGTATAAAGTACTTACTGTGAACAGGTGAGAACCTGAGTTTGGGTCCTGAATGCCTACATTCAGAACTCCAGTGGCAAGATGAAGGAGGAATCAGAGGAATTATCAGTGAAAATTAGGGTCCTTGCTGCAAAGTAAAAGGTAAGGACCAACACCCATGGCTGTCCTCTGGTTTCCACATGCTCACTGTGGCATATATAACCTGTACTTGATATCAACATACAGGCACAAACAGACATTTTACACACACACACACACGAAAAGCGGAAGTGCTGAAATTCAGAAACATGAAGTACATTTTTTCAGAAAAGTTTTTAGTGAGAGAGAGAATTGGCATGCCAGGGCCACTGTAATCAAACTGCACACACATGCACCATCTTGTGCACATGTGTGATCTTGTGCTTTTGTGTCACATTGTGCATGTGGCTTACCTGGGACCTGGAAAGTTGAACATGACTCCTTAGGCTTCACAGTCAAGTACTTTAACCACTCAGCAATCTCTTCAGCCCTGCATGAAGTATATTTTTATCAAATTTGAGCCTGAAATCTTGTCTCTACCATAGTCTTATTCAACTAGGCACTTGATCCTTGCAATGATCTTGTTTTGGTTTATATAAAGCTATCATTAGTTGTGTTTAATTCACAGTCTACAAGATAAAAAGTAAACATCAAGATTTATTTTTAATAGGAGTTGGGAGTGGGAGTTGGAGCCCATGGGATATGGACACAGGGCTGGGGGAGAGTGAAACTGAATTCCCACAATTCAATAGGAGCTTCAGACTCTCACTTTTAGTGAGCAGACAACCAAGAGTTAAAAAATACCTGAAGAAATCAGTTAAAAAGGAAGATAAAAAATAAACAGGAAAAATAACTTCAGAGAAATAGATTATATAGTCAAATAAAAGCACTAAAACCTAGCATTTATTAATTCTCACAGAAAAAATTACCATGAGATATAAAACAATTTTAAAATGGTTTTATAAAATTAAAAATTAAATAGCAGATGGTGTTAATCAGTAGTTTTTTGTTTTTTTTTTTTTTAAATTTTATTTATTTATTTATTTGAGAGTGACAGACACAGAGAGAAAGATAGATAGAGGGAGAGAGAGAATGGGTGCGCCAGGGCTACCAGCCTCTGCAAACGAACTCCAGATGCGTGCGCCCCCTTGTGCATCTGGCTAACGTGGGACCTGGGGAACCGAGCCTCGAACCGGGGTCCTTAGGCTTCACAGGCAAGTGCTTAACCGCTAAGCCATCTCTCCAGCCCTAATCAGCAGTTTTGAAAGATAATTTTAAGAAAATGTGCCAGAAAGTAGAATACAAAGATAACTTGAAAATATAAAGTATAAGCATAAATGAAAAGCATCTCTGTAAAAACTAACAAACAACCCCCCCATACACACAAAAGATAAAATAAATGAAATACTTCAAGGAAATTTCCCATTAATGACAAATCCAAATATCCAAGCTGAAAAATAGTTCTAAGCTGAAATAAATCTTTGCCAAATCATATCCTTGTAAATTTTATACAAATATTGAGTACACACAGAAAAAAAAAAAAATAGGTAAGATTTAAAAGTCTTCAAACAAGAACCAATCATGGAATCTGGTTGGGTAGACTTCTCTCATTCAAAAAAAAAAAAAAAAAAGTCTGGCTTTCCACTAGGGTTGCAAATTTTCCAGCTCTGTAGTTCCTTCCTCTATGAGGAGTCATGCTGTTTTCTTTATCTCATACTTTAGAATAAGCTTTATTCTTTTAAATCCTTTCCTGCCTTTTAAATCTTTAATTGGCAGAGCAAATGAACCCCAACATGTCCCTAGATGGTGTCAGTACTTGCCTACCAAATGCAAGGCCCTGGGCTCAATCTCCAGTAAAGAAAGAAAATAGGAAAGGAAAGAAAAGGAAAGGAAGGAAGGAATGAAGGAAAAAAAGAAAGGAAGAAAGAAAGAAAAGAAGAGCGAGCAAGTGGTTAAGGCACTTACCTGCAAAGCCTGACAACCTGGGTTCAGTTTCCCAATACCCACATGAAGTCAGATGCACAAAGTGGTGCATGCACCTACAGTTCTTCGGCAAAGGCTGGAAGCCCTGGTGTGCATATTCTTGCTGTCTGTCCCTCTTCTCTCTGTTTCTCTCTCACTCACTGCTTGTAAGTAAATAAATAAAAATATTTTTAAAGAGAGAGAGAGATGTGGGAGGGATGCAAGGAGGGAAAAAGGGGAGAAAAAGATAAAGATACAAAAAAAAAAGCCTAACAAAAGTGACTTAAAGAGGGAAAGATTTATTTTGTATTAAAATTTGAGAAGATTCAGTCCATGATTCTGAAACTCCATGCACTTGGGCAGAACATCAAGGTGACAGGAAAGTATAGCAGACTGGAAGCACAGAGATGCTCACATCATGATAGGTAGGAGGCAGATCAGTGCAGTAACAGGAAAAGATCATGGCAACAGGTCCTATCGTCTAACCAGGTCTAACCAGGTCCCACCATCTGCAGGGATTAGAATTTGGAATAAATGGTTTCATTGATTATATTGGAGCCCTCATGATCTAGTGGAGAGGGTGATTGTCATCTGACCTCCATATATACACCATGACATGAACACGCCTGTGCACACGTCATCACCATCTCTCACACACACACAATAAATATTTATATATAGAGAGAGAACTATAAAACTATTAACCATAATAGGCTTGGGGAGATGGCTCAGCACTACAAAGCTCTTGCTGCAGAAGCCTAACACCAGAACACACATGATCTGGAGGCAAGTAGTATATGCATCAGTGGATGTGGAGAGTAAATCTAAAAGAATCCAAACATTTATGGGCCAGATAGTCTGGTGTTCCTGGCAGGAAACAATGGAAACTCTGTCTCAAACAAGATGGAGTGTGAGCACTGATAGCCGGATGTTGTCCTTTGATCTCCACATGCAAGTATGGGAAAGTGGGTTCATATATGTACACACAGTAGATGTATGCATGTGCGTGCACACACACCAATGAACTGTCATACTATTTTACTGAACTTCTTTTTTTTTTTTTTTTAACGAGGTAGGGTCTCACTCTTGCTCAGGCTGACCTGAAATTCACTCTGTAGTCTCAGGGTGACCTTGATCTCACAGCGATCCCCTTACCTCACCTTCTGTACCTCAGAGGCTTTAAAACCAATTAAACACAAATCTATCCAGATTATTATTTCATTATACATGAATATGTGTATGTTAATACGAACAAACATTCCACAATTTTATATACTCATACCACATATCTGAATGGACACACAAGCATTTCCTAAGAGTCAAAGACAACTGGGTTTGTGGTACTAAAAGGGTATACAGAGGACTTATTTTCATTGGTTATCTTTTTGTCTCTTGATTTTAATAACATAGGCATTAAGAGAATTAAATAAAATTCCTTTCCACCAAATGATATTAATAATAGCATTTAGGTACATTGCCTACAATTTTCAAGTCCTCTCTAAGTTGTTAGATTTCCATGGACATACATACACTTATTTTTAATATCTTTATATTTATATATAAATACATTTATATATTTAATATTTCTTTGTTACACTCACTGTTTAATTTTTTGCCCAATTATCCTTGGAAGAAAAAAAAACCCTCCATCTTCATTTCATTATTTGAGGCAAAAAATATCCTAAATATGGTTGATCACAGTAAAGTTAATGATATTTCTATGTCAAGGAAGAGTAAATCCATAAGTTATGAAGGAAAATTAATCATAATAGTCATTGCCATCAGTCTCTGAAGACCTTGCCTCAGAGGTTCAGATAATTCCAATTTTTAAAGTAAATTTTCATGGATCACTCCCTTCCTTTAATTAAGACTATTTTAAGCACTAGATTTGAGGATTAAGAAACTATTTTTTACTCAACTAGTTTTTACTTTGGTTTAATTAATGTACTGCAACACTCTTGCTTCTCAACTTATGAGAGACAGTTCTCTGATTCTGGCAGCATTATGTCTAAAGTAGAGATAGGTAACAGTTAAGTTTGGAGGGTTGGCAAACCTACCATAAAATATACAGGGGTTACAGAACTGCTAGGGCAATAGATATCTAAGTAGCCCCAAGGCAATATTTAGGCAGAAATTGCAGTCAGCAAGTAGCCATGGAATTTTGATTTTAGAAGAAAGATATATGTAATCACAAATGCAAGGAGGTAGTTGATAACAGATAAAAATTCAAGCAAAAATGAATGACTGTATGGCCCAGTTGGAACAGGCTCCTGCAAGTATGGCAGAAGCAGCACATAGTGAAGGAACTGTGAATGAAAAGCACAGGACACCCACACAGGGATCAGATATCAGTGCCAGATGAAGGATAGGACTCTGTTCCTGGGGATTAGTGCCACTAAAAGTGGATCACATGAAAATCTAGTCTCCTTGATGAAAATGGCTGTAAGAAGAATATAACTTAGGAGGATTAAATTTGTATTTAAAGTTTGGAAATTGAATGATCTTAATGTATGAAATGGAGATAGTCATCATAGAGAGAGGCTGAGGAAACCAGAGAAGGAGCCAGAAGTCTAGAAAGAGCCACCATTTGTATCCTTCATTATATGTGAAAGTATGTTTCTTATTTCTGTCTATGAAAGTCACCTTTGAAAAGCAAACTGCACAAGTCAGAAATGACTTAAAGATAGGTAGTACCTTTAGTATCTATAATAAATGATACCTTAAGATGTCTGGATAATTATGCTTTTAGTTTCAATAACTGTTGTATGTTCTTAGAAGTTATGGAATGAGAGGCCAGTGATTCTATAAGCCTTGCAATAGTGTGCACAGTCTTCCACATATTCAAATCTCTACACTCTGAATTCCAGGAACACTGCCATTGAGCTCACCCACATGTCACTTCATTGCTGTGTTTCATAAGCATACATGCAGGATATGGGATTATAAAGGTCCCATCAGTCTTTAAAAGATCTGTTCTCTCTACTAGCTTGGTAGATATCATTTGAGAGTGTTTTCTCTTTTACATATATTAAAGTTTTTAAAACTTATTAATATATATGGACATATTTTGTATGTAAACATCACATGTTGTTTTCATCCTTTCCCTCCTCCTTGCCCCTTTTCTGAACAGGCCTCCCTTACTGGGGATGCAGGTAAACCCCAATGGGGATTGTGGCTCATGTATTATGAGGGCAGCAGTCAGTCATGGGGGAGAGGCAATGTCTCTGTGCAAAATGTCCCAACTTGTGGTTCTAACAATCTTTCTGCCCTCACTTTTGCAAAATTCCCTGAGCCATGCTTGGAGCATTTTAAGTCTACTTCAGTGACGGGCACTTGGGAGCATCTAGTTGTCTGGTTTGGTAGGTGTTGAGTGTCCTCAGTATCTTTCTTCATCACCTTTGTGCTGATATCAGCTTAACTAAAAGAGCAGCACACTTGCTCATTTCACCAGTTCCTCTGTGGTTTCATCTGGGGCCAGGGTGGATTGCACTGGGTTGTTTATCTCCTCAAGTCCAGTTCCCATCTGAAAAAGAGAAGCAGATTCTCCAGTGGAAAGTGAAGTCAGTGCCAGTTAAATGGGATAATCATTATGAATTTGAAGAGAATTAAAAGGGTTTAGACACATTTATAGTCTACAGTTAGTGGAAGCTTGACAATGGAAAGCAGAATCTGGATATCTGGATATGATTCTGACTTGGTTGCCAGTTTCAGATATGGTTTCCTTGCCACTGAGCAGATCTGTTAGCCAATCCAAGAGCAGATGGTTAGGTTACCCACCATGGCTGTGTGCCACTATCACACTTGTGTAAGCATCACGTTGGGTTGTTTGCTTCTGAGTTGCTTAGACTTTGAGTTGCTGGGACAGATGTTGGCCACATTCCCCTGGTAGCTCATGCAGCACTAGATGGGCTACTTACCTGAATACTAGCTTTCCTCCAGATTCCAACCAGGTCTCTCCATGGTCCATGTCAACAGTGTTTTGTGTCTTCAGCAGTAGGGTCTTACCATTAACCTCTGGTGGGTAATCAAGTGCTCTGACAGAACTCTGTCTTGTTGGTTTTGGGAGATCTAGTAGGTCTTTCAGATCAACAGCTCACTGTGGATCTAGACTACATGCTGTTACATGGATCTAGACCACATCCTGGTTCAGGGAATTACAGGCCAACAGCAATGGAAAAGGAAAAGACAGAAATGAAAGAGAAACAGGAGAAATTTGAGGTTAGATTTCATCTCACACTCTCCAGGCCCCTTCAATTCAGATGCACCCTCTAAGGTTGGCTAGATGGTTCCACCTTTTAGTCTGATTTCCAGGATATCGGATTCTACGGTACCAGTTCAATTTGGGTTCAGATTTTCCCCAAGCCCTAACTTCCCTATTGTCCAAGCCTCAAGATGCTATTCAGTTATGTCAGCAACTTGGGCTGATCCAGGTTAGGAATTGCAGATGAGTGAGATCATGTGACAATTATATTTCTGTGATTGCATGAGTTCACTTAAAATGATCTGTTCCATGTTCGACTGTTTTTCTACAAATTTCAATGTGTTATTTTTTTCTTACTGCTGAGTAGAATGCCATCATGTAGATATACCACATCTTGGTTACCTATTCATTCAATGAGGAGCACCTGGGTTGATTCTAGGTTTTAGCTATTATGAATTGAGCAGCTACAAACGTGGTTGAACAAATATTTCTAAACTGAGATGTGGAGCTTTTAGGATAAATGCCCAGTAATGAAATAACAGGGTCTTCTGGAAACTCTATATTCATCCTTTCAGGAGTCTCCAAATTGATTTCCACAGTGGTTGTACCAGCTTACATTCCCACCAACAGTGGATGAGAGTTCCTATTTCTCCATAACCTCACCAACATTTGTTTTCATTTGTTTTTTTTGTTTGTTTGTTTGTTGTTTTTTTTAACGTTTGCTATCCTCACTGAGGTAAGATGGAATCTCATAGTTGTTTTAATTTTCATTTCCTTAATGGTTAGGGATGTTGAACATTTTCTTAAGTGTGTCTTAGCCATTTGTAATTCTTCCTCTGTGAGGTTCCTATTTAGTTCTCTGCCCCACTTTTGGAATGGGTTTTTTTGATTTTTTTATTGTTTAGTTTTTTGAGTTCTTTGTAGATTCTAGATATTAGGCTTCTGTCAGTGGTATAGCTGGCAAAGATTTTCTCCCATTCAGTAGGTAATCTATTGGCTCTGCTGATGGCATGTTGGTCTATGCAAAAGGATTTTGGCTTCATGAGATCTCATTGGTTGAGTACTTGTTAAATTTACTTGGCTACTTGGATTTTGTTCAGGAAGTCTTTTCGCAGTCCCATATCACAGAGAGTGTTTCCTATTTTTTCTTCCAGTAGTTGAAGACTTTCAGGCCTTATATTGAGGTCTTTATTCCATTTGGACTTGACTTTTCTGTATGGTGAAATGAGGGGGTCTAATTTCCTTTGTCTGTATTTGGTCATCTAATTTGTCCAACACCATTAGTTGAAGATGCTGTCTTTTCTCCAGTCTACATTATTGGCTCCTTTGTCAAAGATCAAGAAGCTGTAGTTGCTTGCCCTAAAATGCAGGTCTTCAATTCTATTTCATTGGTCTATATTTGTGTTTTTGTTTGAGAACTATGCTGTTTTTGTCACGATGATGGTAATATAGCTTTAGATCAGGTATGGTGATACCACCAGAGGTGTTTCTTTTGCTGAGGATATGTTTGGATATCCAAGATCTTCTGCCAGTCCATATGAATTTTGAGATTATTTTTTCAGTCACAGTGAAGAATGATGCTGGTATTTTTATTCGAATTGGAATTATAAATCTGTATATTGCTTTTGGTAAAATTTCCATTTTGACAATATTAATTCTCCCTATCCAGGAACATAAAAGGTCTTTCCATCTTCTTACATTCTCCTCTATTTCTTTCTGGAGTGTTCTTATGTTGTAATTATATGGTTTGTGCATGTCCTCTCAGTGTTATTCTGAGGTATTTAATTATTTTTGTTGTTGGTATTGAAAACGGGACAATCTCATTGACTTCTTTCTCTGTATATTTGTCCTTTGTATTTAGAAAAGCTACTGATTTTTGTGCATTGGTTTTGTATCCACCACTTTCCTGAAATAATTTATCACCTTTAGAAGTTCTGGTATGGAGACTTTCACATCACTTATATATAGGATAATGTCATTTGCAAATTTGGCTAACTTGATTTCTTCCTTTCTAATTTGAATCTCTTTTATTTCTATCACCTGCCTTATTGCTTGGGCTAGTACTTCTAGTATTATGTTGAAAAATAGTGGTTTGAGTGGAAACCCCTGTCTTGTTCCAGATCTCAGTGGGAACTTCTTGAGTTTTTCCCCACTAAGAATTATTTGGGCTTTAGGAACTTTATATATAGGCTTTATTGTATTGAGACATAAACCCTTCGTGCCTATTTTTTCCAGTGTTTTGATCTTGAAGTGGTGTTGTATTTTTTTTTAAAGGCCTTCTCTACATCAGTTGAGATGATCATGTGGTTCTTATGGTTCACTTTATTTATGTGGTATATTTCATTGTCTGATTTCCATATGGTAAACAATCCCTGCATCCCTGGGATGAAGCCTACTTGAACAAGGTAGATAATGCATTTGATGTGTTGTTGTATTTGGTTTGCAAGGACTTTGTTCAGGATCTTTGCATCTAAGTTTATCAGGGACATAGGCCTATAATATTCTTTCCTTGTTTCATCTCTATTTCGTTTTGCTATTAGGGTGATGCTAGTTTCATAAAAGGAGTCAAAGTAGATTCCATGGTCTCTGATTATGTGGAATAGTTTGAGAAAAATTGGTTTCAGTTCTTCTAAGAAGGTTTGATATAATAAAGCTGAGAAGCCATCCAGTCCTGGACTTTTCTTTCTGGGGAGGATTTTGATTGACTTTTCAATTTCCATGGAGGTGATAGGTTTGTTTAGGAGATTATTCTGCTCTGAGTTTAGTTTTGGTAGGTAGCATGTGTCTAGACATTCATCCATGTCTTCCAGATTATTGGAATAGTGGTTTTGGAAGTATGCCCTGATGATCCTTCCAATTTATTGGTGTGTGTTGCTATCTCTCCTTTTTCATTTCTGATTTTGTTAATTTGAGACTTCTCTTTGTGTTTGATCACTTTCTAGAATTTTGTTAATCTTGTTTATTTTTGCAAAGAACCAGCTCTTTGTTTCATTGATTTGTTAAGTTGTTTGCCTAGTTTCCAATTCATTATTTTCTGCTCTTGATTATTTCTTCCTGTCTGGAGCTCTTTTGGTTGGATATTTCTTGTTTTTCCAGCACCTTTAGGTGGACAGTCGGGATATTTATTTTGTGATCTTTATGTCTTTGTAATGAAGGCATTTAGGGCTATGAATTTTCCTCTTCGGCTGCCTTCATTGAATCCAATAAATTATGGTAGGCTGTGTTTTCTTTATCATTCAAATATAGGAATTTTACAATTTCATTTTTTTATTTGTTCCATGACCTATTCATTGTTTAAAAGTGTATTGTTTAGTCTCCATTAGTTGGTAGTGTTCTTGATGTGCCTCTTGTTAATTTCTAGCTTTAAAGCATTGTGTTATGACATGGTACAGGAAGTTACTTCAATTTTCCTGACTTTATGAAGGCATGCTTTATATCCTAACATATGGACAACTTTAGAAAAGGTTCCATGGGCTGCTGAGAAGAATGTGTATTATGTAGAGTTGGGGTGGAAAGTTCTGTAGATATCTTTTAAGTCTAGTTGATCTATGGTGTTGTTGAGTTCTATTATTTCAAAATTAATTTTCTGCTTGGATGATCTATCTATTGATGATAGTGGAGTATTGAAGTCTCCAACTATGATGGTATTGGTGTTCATTTCTCTTCTATTGTTGAGTTGATTTTGTTTTATAAACTGTTGTGCCCCCATGTTTAGGACATATTTGTTTATGATTATGATGTGCTCATGTCAGATCATTCCCTGATGAATAAGAAGTGACCTTCTTTGTCCTTTTTGATTACATTTGGTTTGAAGTCTATTTCATCAGATATTAATATAGAAACACCCGCTTGTTTTTTATTTCCATTTTCTTAGAATATCATCTTCTAACCTTTGACCCTCAGGAGGTGTCTATCTTTAGCAGTGAGGTGGGTTTCTTGAATATAGCAGATAGAAGGGCCCAGTTTTATGATCCATCCTGATAGCCTTTGTCTTTTTAAAATTTAATTTATTAGTTTTCTTTTCAGCAAATACAAGCAGTTGGTACCATTGTTTAGGCTCATCCATGACCTACCCCCTCCCAATGGACCCTCCTTGTTGATGAAAATGGGTCATGCACTATGGAGTTAGCCCACAGTTATTAGTAAGATAAATGTCTCTGCATATCT
Source organism: Jaculus jaculus (assembly GCF_020740685.1). NCBI lineage: Eukaryota > Metazoa > Chordata > Mammalia > Rodentia > Dipodidae > Jaculus > Jaculus jaculus. The sequence goes on along the minus strand of NC_059108.1, from coordinate 72,842,358 downwards.
TGACCCAACATGTGACTCTGGCATTCTTTCCACCCCCTCTTCTGCAAAATTTCCCTGAGCCATGTTGGGTTCATTTTTGGTTTGCTTCAGTGCTGAGGTGTTGGGGGCCTCTGAGGCTCTGGCTCTCTGATTTGGTAGGAGTTGCTTTTTCTCTGTGTTGGTCTCCTTCCCCTTTGTGCTGGTATCTGGTTCATCAGGAAAACATCACCCTTGCTTTTTTCACCAATTTTCCTTAGTTTCAGTCGGGCCCCTTTTGAGGTTTGTTGGGGCAGCTCTCTCCTTAGGATCTTCATCTATCTGAAAAAGAGAAGCAGATTCTCCAATGGAGAGTAAAATTGAGATAACACTTTTTTGATAGAGAGTTTAATATGTATAGGCCCTCTAGTACCCCATGATTGATGATATCTTGATATTGGAGAGTGGGCTTATATTTGGATATGGTTCTGACCTGTTTCCCAGCTCCAGCTATGGGTCTCGTGCCACTGAGGGGATCAGTTAGCCAAATCAAGAGCAGATGGTTCCCCACCATGGCTGTGTGCCACTATTGCACTTGTGTGGGCATCACAACAGGTTATTTGTTGCTAATTAGATTAGACCATGAGTTGCTTGGACAGACATTGGTCATTTCCCTCAGTCACCCATGTAGCGCCTCTTGGCACTAGACATGCTAACTGTCTGGGGACTGACTCTCTCCTGGCTTCCAGCCATGCCATTCCATTTTATGTGTCAGCTGCTTATGGATTCTTTAGCAATAGGGTCTTACCACTGACCTTTGGTGGGTCATCAAGTACTCTGACAGAAGTCTGTCATTCTTTTAGGAAACCTTGTAGGTTTCTCTGATCAAAAGCTCATTGTGGATGATAGACCAATGCTGGTAGTGGGGGTTACAGGTCAGTGCCCACTAAGAAAATGAGGAAAAACATAAAAATATATAAGAGTTAGAGAATGGAGGAGGGGAGGGAGGGAAGATGTAGAAGATTTGGGCTAGTAAGATGTGGTATATCTACACAATGGAATTCTATACAGCAGTAAGAAAAAATCGACACAAAGAAATTTGAGGAAAAATGGTTGAACATGGAACAGATCATTCTCAGTGAACTTACTCAATCACGGAAAAAAAATCGACACATAGTCTCACTCATCTACAACACCTAACCTGAATCTACCCAAGATACCTTACATACCCAGTAAGCACCTCATGGACTAGACACTAGGATGGATGTGGAGGGAGGGAAGGGGATCGAAGGGGTGGGAAACACTAATCTGGACCCAAACAGCAATGGTACCATAAAATTCTACTTCCTAAAAGACAGACCAAATGGCTGAACCTCCACTAGACCCTTACAGGAAACACCTGAGCTACAAGACAGTGGAGAGGGTTGGATCAAGCCTGTGTCTTTTGATGGGTGAATTAAGACCATTAATATTTACGGTTAATACAGTGAGGTTTGAATTAATCCCTGTCATGATGAGGTGTTTTATGGGGTTGGGTGCTTACTTGTTTTATGTACTGTTTTCAGCCTGGTTTATTTTGGTTATTGTGATCTTCTAATTGGCTCCTGAGATTAGTAGTTTGTTCTGTGTGGAGTATTCCCCCAAGTATTATCTGTAAGTTTTGTTTTGTGTTCATATAATCAAAAAGTTGACTTTTTTCATGGAAAGTTTTTCTTTCACCACCTATTATGAGGTATACTTTTGCTGGGTAATGTAACTTGGGTTGGAAGCAATAGTTCTTTAGACTTTGAAGTGTTCCATTCCCCATCCCTTCTGGCTTTCAGGCTTTTCATTGAGAAATCCGATGTTATTCTAATAGGATTGCCTTTGTATGTTGTGAATTGCTTCTCTCTTGTTGCTTTTAACACTGTTGGTCTGTTTTCATTGTTAAGCATTTAGCTATGATGTGTTTTGGAGAGTTTCTTCTTTGATCCTGCCTGTTTGATGTTCTGTGGGCTTCTTATATCTGGATGGGGTTCTCTTTTGCAAGACTCAGAAATTTTTCTTCTATATTTGTTGATTATGTTTTCTATGACTCTGATCTGAATTTCCTCTCCTTCTGGTATACGCATGATCCAGATGTTTGGTCATTTTAGAATGACCACAGTTCCCTTGTATTCTGTTCACTTGACTCTTTGAACTTAACAAAGTTTTTGGCCTCTCTATCGATTTCTTCTGTCCTATCTTCCAGGTCAGAGGTTCTGTCTTCCACTTGAGTAACTCCTTTGGAGAGTGATTCTGGAGAGGTTTTCATAAATTTATTCAATTTTTGTTTTGTGTTGTGTTGTTTTGTATAATGTCCATCTCTTTGTTGAGATATGATTTCAATTCAAATCTAATTTTCTTGATGCTTCTTGTAGTTCATTCTTGCATTTGTTCAAGTCTTCATTAAGCTTAATCAACTGGTTGTTAAGATCTTCAATTTCTTGGATTAACTTAAATTTATTCATATTTCTTTGGAGGGATCTAACATTTTCTTCCATCAAGTTAAGCCTACTGTCAAAAGCTGAATTCTCTAGGAGATGATTCTTTTCAATTTCTTTAATATAATTGTTGGTTCTTTGATAGTTTGCTTCAAGTTCAGCAATTTCCTTAAAGTAGAGTCTCATTGGTTGTTGTGTTGTCATTTTGTGAAGAATTCCTATTTTTTTCTGTATGATTTCATTGGAGGATTCCATAGTAGGACTAGGCATCATTGGTGGAGTTCCCTCAGCTTGTTGTTGTTTATTAATTTTGTTATTTTTTTCATTGTTGTCTACCCACTTTAGGAAGAATCTTTATTTTATTGAAGAGGAAGCAAGTTTGTATCATTTGACCCATTCACTCTCTCACTAAGGTTAACAGGGATGTTGTTACTTAGTGGACAATCAAGATATCAGAGCAAAAGGCCTGATTCCACAGCTCACACAGGGGCCAAGCCTCCCTGAGCAAGGTACAATGGGACATACCAGGACCAAGGGACTTGGAGGTGTAAGGGAACAGGGATCTGGCCTAGTTCATGCTGAACCCTCCAGGACATGGACCATGGAGGCAATCTAGACTGTGGAGGTGGGAGGAGCCCAGATACAGGGATCTGATCTACTCACTCCAGAGGCCTGTGTCTGTCCACACACTGATGCACAAGAAACTCAGACCCAGGCAGTAGGAGGGGACCAGAAATGGGTCTGGGCTACTCACTCCCGACTTCTGTGCCTGCCCAAGCACTGCTCATGCAGGGCACGCAGACCAAGGAGGAGGTGGAAGGAGTCCAGATATGGGTCCAGCCTGCTCACTCCAGACTACCATGCTCCGAGAATGTTTTCTTAAATATAGTGGAAATCTTGTATTAGATTTGTAGACATGTCTTTCAGGACCATATCATGTAATTGTGATAAACATGTCAAATTCATCCTCACAATGATCATGTGAATGAACTCAAAATAGATTGCTTGTCATAGGCAAGCTTTAGTGAATTAATCAATGGTAGCAAAACAAAACAAAACAAAAAGAAGCCTCATGTAATAGCTTCATGTAAAGAAACAAAAATCAATTAAAATAAGCCTGCCATGTGTCTTAGATTTTACAAATCATCTCTGACCTCAGCAACAGGTAGCTGTTGTGAACAGCTTAAACATTCAATGTGTCAAAGCATCTTCCAATATCTTCAAACTCATTGTCCATGTCATTAACCTCAAGAGAGACTTGTTTATCAGAGAGCCACTTTTTTTTTTTTTGTAAGAACAAGAGAAGGACATATGATCTGTGAGTCCAGAGGGTACCTGAATCCTCAACATCAGGAAGTCAGAATGAACTGTTAACATGCTTCAGCTTATGAAATTCAGTAGAGGAACAAAGGTGTACAAGAGTAACAGGTCTCATAAATCCAGTTGACTGTGAATTTCCTAAAACTCATACTCATACATGCAGCTCCTCCACATGCTTACCTTGGTATAAAGTACATCATTAAGGCCACTTGTGTTATGCCTAAGCACTGCTTGGACAAAGATATTCTATCAAACATCTTCACACTTACTTCAAAATTGTATCATGTAAACAGAATATGCCCTGTTAAATCTGACTTGTGGTTTCAACTTTTCATTTGGTATGATACAATTTCTGAGAAAAGACATTGATCCTTCACTTAACGTGAAACAAGTAGTTACCATGTTTGATTCAGGTGTCCCCATAAACTTACCTATTCTGAATTCTAGGTCCTCAGCTGGTGGCAGTTTGGCAATAGAAGGCTCCTGGAGGCAGTATATTGTTGGGGGCAGACATATGGGTGTTATAGCCAGCTTCCAGGATTGCCAGTGTTTGGCACACTCTCCTGTTGCTGTTGCCCACCTGATGTTGGCCAGGAGGTGATGTTTGCCCTCTGCTCATGCTGTTGTTTACCCTTGCCATCATGGAGCTGCCCCTAGAGTCTGTAAGCCAAAATAAAACAGTTTTTCCCCATAAGATGTACTTGGTTGGGTATTTTCTGCCAGCAATGTGAACCTATGTGCAGTAGTAAAGTTGGTACCAAGAAATGTGTCATTACTGGTAAAATCCTGACCGTGAGGCTTTTGACCTTTTGGAACTGCTTTGAAGGAGGAATGTGGACAAATTTAAACTTGGCCTAAGAGATGCCTTACAATGCTATAAGTACAGCCAACTAGGTATTATGAAGTATAACAAATGCAGGAAAGACTCATTGAATTTGCAACATGGTTTTGCTTTTTGGAAATGGGCATGGTCAGTGTGAGGCAGGCTTGTTTGATTACCTGTGTGGAGACCCAATAGAGCCATTAGGATGAACCATGGGTTGTAGTGAGACCCAATGGAGATGTCAGAACTCTGGGTTGGCTGCCAAGAAGAACTGTTGGCACCACATGATGTTTTTCATAGGACTGTGAGCATCTTAGTGGGAGGAATGGAACTGGAACTCCAAAGACTAGTCAGTGGTTAGAATTATTGGACTTGGAGACATGTCACTGAATAGAGTTGTTGGACTTGGAGCTATAAAGTTTGATGTTAACCCTGTTTAAATCTTGTATTGGTTGCTATTCTCAGTGCCATCTTTGACAGTGTGAGCTTATTCTGTGCCATTATGGGTTTGGGGTTTGTTTTTGGTATTATGGCTCAGTTAAAAGACTTTGGACTGTGAGGATGTATAAGCATCATTGGGATTGATAAAACCATGGGAAGTTTTTAAATTAGACTGATTGTATTTTATGTGATGTATGGTTATAAGCTTATGGGGGCCAGGGGTGGAATGTGGTGCTTTGATTCAGGTGTTCCCCATAAACTTAACTGTTCTGAATTCTAGCAATTTGGAAATTGAACCCTCCTGGAGGCAGTGTACTTTGAGGTGCAGACATATGGGTGTTAAAGTGTGCTTCCTCTTGCCAGGTTTGGTACACTGTCCTGTTGTTGTTGCCCATCTGATGATGGCCAGAAGGTAATGTCTACCCTCCGCTCATGCCATCATTTTCCCCTGCCATCATGGTACCCCTTGAGTCTGTAAGCCAAAATAAAACTTTTTCCCACAAGATGCTTTTGGTAGAGTATTTTTGCCAGCACTGTGAACCTGACTGCAACAGCTTGACAGTATAATTAGCAGTAAAACTATGGAATATTTAGTTGTCAAGAATTCTCAAGGGCAGTTTTTATAGCATCATAAAATTCTCACTTATGAAGTACTTTGTTCAAAAGTAGAGCTTACATCATTGGAGTTAAGGATTCATCTCATGAGTGCTTGGCATCACATAAGAAACTAGAAAAGTATTTACTGAGAGTGACTAATGGAAAAATAATTAACAAAAATTATGGGTCCATAACCAACCTGTCCTGAGGAAATAGCTAGACTTGCTAGCATTGCTGATATCTTGAAGTGATTAGACAAAATAATATACTCCAAACAGGGGAAAGGGGGAATATAGTTCTTCATGATACAAGTTAGCAAACCCCAGTGATTCTCCAATTGCCATGTCCCATAGGGCCTGGGGTTACAAATGTGCATGGCCACACTCAGCTGTTTATGCTGAAGCTAGGGATTGGACTCAGCTTTCCAGCCCTCATGCTTGGGCTCAAAGCACTTTTAACTTCTGAGCCATTTTCTTAACCCTGACTGGGCACTTTCATATATGTTCAGAGTACTGAACATATATGTAGTAGAATGTCCTTCACTGTAGTTTGTATAATGTTTCTAATGACTAAAAGTTTTAGTTTACAAGGGAACACCACAGAGATAGTTGTCCTTATAATATCCTTGAACTGCTTGTGACCAGGAAACAAAATGGTACAAAGTTCTGCTGTGTTTTCTAGTACAAGGTTCTAAGAGCTTACAAATAAATGACTTACATTATTTAAAGATAAAAATAATTGTTAACATTGAACTCCAGATTCTAAACCTAGTTATATTTGCTGTAAATACACTTCAAGTGCAAATGATCACAACAAATCCAGGTATGATATTCATTTATTGAATGCCAAAAGAGATGTGGTAGCTGGGCCTGGAGATATAGGACTGTAATCCCAGCTACTTAGGAGGCTGAGGCAGAAAGATTTAAGTCCAATGTGAGGCTGCTTAAGCAATTTAGTGAAATCATGTCTCAAAAAGACAATAACAAAAAAAAAAAAAAGGAGAGAGAGAGAGAAAGAAAAATAAAAGAAACAGAAAGAGAGAGAAAGTGAGAGAGCTGGATATATTGCTGTGGCAGAGAGCTTCTCCAGCATGCACAAGGCGAGATTTAACCACCCCCCAATGTATTGAGAAAGCATGATATTAATAAAGCATTAAAGTTCATCCTAAAATTAGTTGGAATAAATTTAAAAATGCTCCCAGACAGTGCTTTTCCTGTCTTGAGTGATTAAAAAAAGAGGTAGAGTTAGACCTCAAATTCTCATGAAAACAGCACACATTCACAGAGGTGTGCAATGTGGACAAACATTAGATTAGCACAAGATGGGCTTGCTTCTTTCAAAAAAGGTTAATGGGACTTGAGGGATTGGCAAAGCCGAAGAACCCTGGTTTGATTCCCCAGGACCCACGTTAGCCAGATGCAGAAGGGGGTGCATGCGTCTAGAGTTTGTTTGCAGTGGCTGTATGCCCTGACATGCCCATTCTCTCTTTCTCCCTCTTTCTTTTCCTCTCCCTTTCCCTCTTTCTCTGTCAAAAATAGATAGATAGATAGATAGATAGATAGATAGATAGATAGATAGATAGATAGATGATAGATAGATAGATGATAGATAGATAGATAGATAGATAGATAGATAGATAGATAGATAGATGATAGATAGATAGATGATAGATAGATAGATAGAAATAAAATATTAAAACGGTTATTGATGTTTATTTTCATTATTTATTCATGTGAGGGGATGTGTTTAGTGTGTGCGGAGAGGTCAGAGGACAATTTCGGGGTGTATGCTTTTCCTTCCATCTTCTTTTTCCCTTGTTGTTTTTTTCATTGCATGTACACTACTCTAACCCCTCAGCTTCCAGATTTTCCTGTCCCCATCTCCCATTGGCACGGGCATTCTGGGATCACAAATGCTTAGGCCACTTTGTGTCTGGCTTTATGTGGTGGCTAGGAAATAAAACTTGGGCCCACAGGCTTACAAGCAAATTTCTTTGACCACCATATTATCTCCCAGCCCTATCAATTGGTATTTTAAAACAGCAATGTTCAAAATACTTACCTTGTATCTTTTCATGATGTCTTAGCATGAATCTTATTTTTCCTGGGCTCCTTTCCTCAAAACAGCTTAAAACAATACCTTCCATACAGGGATGTACTTTTAGAAATGAGCTCATAGAGGGACTCAAGATCAAGGAGTAGAGAAAGGAAAGCAAGGACAGGCCTAAAGGCTGTGCATAGAGATAGAATTAGACAGGGCACTACAAAGGGCCAATTATATCCATCACCATAGATATTCTTCAAGAAGCTATACAGGCTGTGTTTCAGAATTTTCAACCTAGGACACAAAGGTGACTGCTTGCCTACTGCTATTACTATTAAGTTATTTATTACACATTCATATATGTCTGGGTGGAGGCAGAGAAAGAACCAGAATAATAGATAAAAAATATACAAAACAGCTGAGTCACAACTGGCTGGAGTATGAAGGAAGAACCAGTGTGAGCTAGGGAACTAAGAGAAAGCCAACATTTGTGCATCCACAAATAAATTGCTGTCACTAGTAACCTAAATAGATTTTATACTTTGTAAAATTAAGCTTGCAATATTTGAAATCCTAATATTTCTTTCCCACCACCATGAATGTCCAGGATGTTCAACCCCTGCATGGACTATACATCATCCACCTTGGAAATCTCTAATTTTCTCCTACAGTTTCTTAAGGAAGAATTTCCTAGCTGCTTCCAGTAAGAAAACTGACAACAGAAGAAATTATGAATTCCATGAAGGCATGATGATGAGCATTTGGAATCCCACCTCTTGGGGGACAAGGATTTTAAGTAACTAGGATTCCTTCTTAGCTCCATTAGAAGACTCTGTGAAAGAAGGACAAGGGAAGTAAAGGGAAAAGGAAGCAAAATGCAAATATGTAAGGAAAATGGTAGAGATAGAAATAGATGATCCATTTAAGAATCTGAGTTTCTCTCCTACCATTAGGGCTTCTCTCTTCACAGAAGCACAGTTCCAGTTAATTATACTTCTCTGACTAGAAACAAAAGAAGTTTTGAGGAAGCCCAACAGACTAACCTTTCTTATGAGAGAGAGCAAGAGTGAGAGCAAGAATTGGGGGAAGGAGGAAAACTGGCACACCAGGGACTTCAGCCATTGTAATCAAACTCCAGACGCATGTGCCCCCTTGTGCATATGTGCGGCCTTGCACATGTGTCACCTTGTGTTTCTGGCTTATGTGGGATCTGGTGAGTCCAACATGAGTCTCTAGACTTCATAAGCAAGCACCTTAACCACTAAGCCATCTCTCCAGCCCACAAAAGATATTTTTAAGGAAGCATGGCATAGTATAGTGGTTCTCAAATTTAAGAACTATCCAGATCACCTGTGAAAATGTAGATTTCTGGGGCTTGATCTCAAAGTTCCTGATTCATTAGGTTTCCAGTGATGTCAATTAGATATCCAAGTTCCCAGGAGATGTATCTTCTATTGGCTGGGATCAGGAGTGAGATATAAACGGGAAAACTTTGAAAACCTAGGCCTAGTAGAAAGAACATGGGTTTTGGCATCAGGCAGGCCTGGATTTGAGGGTCTCTTCTGCCATATACTAGCATGAGTTCCTCTGAGTACCAGCTGTAACAAGAATGGACCTCAGGCAGATGCTGTTGTAAGAAGCAAGGGAAGGTGCTGGAGAGATGACTCAGTGGTTAAGACTCTTACCTGCAAAGACTAACAACCTGGGTTCAAGTCCCCAATACCCATGTAAAGGCAGTTGCACAAAGTGACACATTCATCTGGAGTTTGTTTGACAGATAATATTGGGCCCAAAGCTTTGAATTCACCAATAAGGGCTGGGGAAATGGCTTAGCAGTTAATTTCCTGTGAAGCTTAAGAACCCCAGCTCTATTCCCCAGGACTCACGTAAGCCAGATGCGCAAGAGACGAATGCATCTAGAGTTTGTTTCCAATGGTTGGAGATGCATTCTCTCATTCTCTCTGCCTCTTTCTCGGTCTCTTTCTCAACTAACTAAACAAATAAAATACTTTTTAAAATCACCTGTAAAATTAGTCTATATATCTTCAGCTATCAATTTTTATCAATAAAATAATTAATATGATTTTTTTAAAAAAACTATTTATTTATCTGAGAAATAGAGAGAAAGAGGCAGGTAGAGAGAGAGAATGGGTGTGCCAAGGCCTCCAGCCACTGCAAACAAACTTCGGACACTTGTGTCACCTTGTGCATCTGGTTTATGTGGAGAATTTATAAGAGAATTGAGCCTTAGGCTTCACAGGCAAGTCTTAATCACTAAGCAATCTCTTTAACTAATTTGATAATTTTGACAATTATAGAATAACAAGGTAATGTAACAAAATCTTGCCAGAACAATAATTCTTTCTAGTCAGATGCCTTTTTGGAAACTTGAGGATGAGCTAGGTCATGTATTAACATATTTGAGTCACAATATTAATCATGTCTCTGTTAAGGCCTACTCACTTCTCTGTTCCATCTCATCTTCAGGCTGCCCCTCAGTCTTTCATAGCAATGAATCTTGGAGAGATGCGATGACCTCATAGGCCTTGATACCAACATGTTAGATAGGGGCAAGCACTGATCCAAGAAGAGTTTCAAGGCTAAAGATCTTTGTTTTGTCTCTGCCAAATGTCCTGGGAGCTCTAAGTAAACTAAGTAAATGTCTGGATTTTTATAGCAGAAAATAACACAGCTGTCCAAACTTTTGGCAGTATTTTTCAACTCTATGTTTTATTAAAAATGTCTATATCTTAAAATTATTTTTGCCATGTTGATTTGCTCATTTACAAATGTATGCTGCTTAAGTCGTAGTTTAAATGTAAATTTTTATGAATGCTATGAATCTGTGCCTAATTTGCACATTTTGTTAATTACCTGTGGTTTGGAACAATCCATCCAAGATGTTCCTTATTACCCTGGATAATTAAGAGTTGACCTACTTTCAGATTTTTGCAGCTCAAATAGAACGAATCCTAGTCAATTTTCTTTCCTAATAAAAAAAAAATCATTTATTTAAATAGTTCATCAGACATAATTAGAATGTAAAATCTTGAGAAGAAAATTGACTTTCAAAGGTCACAGACTGTTCCTCTACCTTTGGGGAGACTGTCAAACTGGCTAGAGAATAAGTTCCAACTATTACAGCTGATTTGTTAAGCTGTAGCCAAGAATACTAGGTTTATACTAGGTTTAGAAGGAAACTTTTCCTCCTCTTTGTCCCTGTCCCTGACTTCAATGAAAGACAACCAAGTGGCTGCCAAGTTCAATGTTCACAAGTATTAGTGTGTGTGTGTGTGTGTGTGTGTGTGTGTGTGAAAGAAAGACAGAGCACGCATGTGCACACATGCTAGGCTCCACAGACACCCTCACACAATGACTTATGACTCAGATTCATATAGTATGAGGACACACGCATGCAAGTGCGAGCACACACACACATTCTGTCCCTTGACTACAATTCATGCTGTTTACGAGTACAGAAAGATGAACCCCATTGAAAGATTTCCTCTACTTGAACAATGACAAGAACATTGACTTTAAATCATGGGTTCTCTTCCTGTTTTATAGATAGGATTCAGGGGCACTACTTTAGAGTTTACTTTAGAAAAGCCTGGTGTGACCAGCTTTTCTCTATGTCTCCTTTTTTTGTTAAGGATCCTAGATCTACAATGTTTATTGTAGAGCTTCTCTCAGTTTCTTCTAAAGCTTTTATGTCACTTCCTGAATCATTGTACCCCTGAATATTATTACACTCTTGTAGCACCTTAAGCTGGACTCTTTTGTGTTATTATTACCCTATTTCTGTCCATGTCTATCAAACCATCTCTCTGTATAATGGGCTAACCTATTAGAATCAACTTTGTCCTTCTCCACTTAAGCCAACTACTTCTCTCTGCTCTTAACCACTACTTCTGGCCATGGCAAGAGTCAGTCTCAGAATGCATCTATTGTTGAGTTGCATAAAGAGTGCTGGTGCTCTGGACCTGCCCTTGGTTACCCATGTCTGAATCCCACTGTTTATGGTGAGTTACTTAAACATTAAAGGGGCAAACTAGTAGTATGTTTGTCAAGTTTATCATAAAGCACTGATTTAACTAGCTAAGTAAACTGAAAGAGAAATTCTAACAACCTATCAGATGTCAGTTAATTAGTATCTTTCCCTCATTTACTCTCTTCCTCTAAAAGCTCTGGCCTGCTGTTTGACTTCCATGTTCCTTTCCTCACTCCCCTTCTTTACTTCCTGTATAACCACTGAGTTTATGAAATGGAAGAGTTAATTGCATGCACCAGTATTTGTAGGGTGTTGTGGTTTGACTTTCTAATAAAGTGTTCATCCTATTCACTTTTCCTAGAATAATTCTCTTAATCTGAGTTTGAATAGTCTCCATTTTGACAACTCCTCTGGCAGCTTACTAGCCCAGTAAGAACTTTAAAAAGTGAATTTTATGAACATGTATTGAGATTTGGCCTCTGAAGAACACTTCCAGTGTCTAATAGGTGAGTATTCAGGAAGTCCATCACCTTGACCACCCAGCCATTACTGTAGCATCAGGCTGCAAAAATGCTACCAGAGGCTGGGTTCATGGCACATGGAGACATGATTGAAGAGCAGAGCAGGCTGTACAGATGGATGGAGCTAGAAGCTTAGATTCTCCACAAGTATGAAATTCCTTCTTGACAATTGCTTAAAATTCTCAGAGTTGTCCTCAGTTTCTCTCTCTCTCTCTCTCTCTCTCTCTCTCTCTCTCTCTCTCTCTCTCTCTCTCATCAAATATCCATCCTATATTCTCAAAATACTGGCTATATACTGGTGAATTAAAAACATGAGAATAACTCCCTATTATTCTGATCTGTAAGACCCTTTGTGGTATGTAATTGCTTTTCTTTTCATCAAAATGTGGTGGCCCACACCTTCCATTCCAGCCCTTTGGAGGCAGAGGTAGGAGGATCACCATGAGCTCGAGACCACACTGAGACTAAAGGGCGAATGCCAGTTCAGCCTGGTCTAAAGTGAGACTCTACCTTGAAAAAGAAAAGGAGAGAGAGTGAGATGTTTAAGTAACTCACCATGAATGGTGGGAAGAGGCAAATAAATCAGCATGCAGGAAGATGAGAGTTAAGGAGAAAGTGGCCAAGGAGAACAGGTGGCAGGGACAGTTTACCTATCAAGGCCACTGAAGTGAGACTTGGCAAGCCAAAGCTATCATTTCTGCATTACTCTTTTCCCTCAATTAACTATTTTGAAAATTGCAGCCAAAGCAAACCACAAAAATTATAGACATATATATTCACTATAAAATATTTACTATCTTGAGGTATCCATTTTTGTCACATAGTGTTCACATCCATGTATAGGGAAATGAGGATTAATAAATCAATGAATAATTCCCATATGTATTCTATGTGAACAACACATGTTGTTACCATCCTTTTCCTCCTTTCTCCCCTTTTCTAAAGAAGCCTTCCTCATTGAGGATGCAGGTCAACTCCATGAGGATTGTGGGTGATGCTTTATGGTGTGGGGGTGAGAGGCAATGTCTCTAAGCAAAATGTTCCAACTTGTGGCTCTAAAAATCTTCCTGCCCTCTCATCTGCAAAATTCCCAGAGCCATGATGGGAGCATTTTAATTCTACTTCAGTGATGGGCACTTTAGAAGCCATTGGATCTCTGGTTTGATAGGTGTTGAGTGTCCTAAGTGTCTATCTCCATCACCCTTGTGCTGATATCAGATTTACTAAGAAAGTAGCACTCTTGCTCACTTCCCCAGTTCCTCTGTGGTTTCAACTGGGGCGAGGGTGGAGTGTACTGGGTCATTTATCTCCTCAGATCTAGTTCCCATCTGAAAAAGAGAAGCAGATTCTCCAATGGAGAATGAAGTCAGCACCAGGTAAATGGGCTAACCACTATTAATTTAAAGAGGATTAAAAGCGTGTAGACCCTCTTATAGTCTAAGGTTAGTTGGAGCTTGACAATGGAAAGTAGAATCCTCATCTAGATGCAATTCTGACTTGTTTTCCACTTCCAAATATGGTTTCCTTTCTACTGAGCAGATCTGTTAGCCAATTAAAGAGCAGTGGGTTACCCACCATGGCTATGTGCCACTATTGTACTTGTATGATCATCAGGTCAGGTTGTTTGCTTCTGAGTCATTTAGACTTTGAGTTACTTGGACAGATGTTGGCCACTTTCCCCTGATAGCTCATATAGCACCTTCCAGCTGTCCTCCGGAGTCCAACCAGGTCTCTCTATGGTCAGTGCCAACAGTGTTTGGTGTCTTCAGCAGTAGAGTCTTACCATTAACCCCTGGTGGGTAATCAAGTGCTCTGAAACAAGTCTGTCTTGTTTGTTTTGGGAGATCTAGTATGCCTCTCTGATCAACAGCTCATTGTGGATGTAGAACACATCCTGGTACAGGGAATTACAGGCCAGCACCAATGGAAAAGAAAAGACAGAGAAAAAAGAGAAACAGGAGAAATTTGTGGTTAGGTTTCATCTTACCCTCTTCAGGGCCCTTTGATTCAGATGCTCCCTCTACGGTCTTCTTGAAGGTTCCACCTTTTAGTCTGATTTCCAGGATATAGGATTCTATGGAACCAGTTCAATTTGGGTTCAGTTTTGTGTCGCCCCCACCTTTTCCCTTCCCCAAAGATCTATCCTCCCTATTGTCCAAGCCTCAAGATGGTATTCAGTTATGTCAGCAACTTGGGCTGATCCATATTAGGAACTGCAGATGAGTGAGACCATGCGATGGTTGTCTTTATGTGATTGTGTAAGTTCACTTAGAATGATTTTTTCCAAGTTCGACCATTTTTCTATAAATTGTATTGTGTTATTTTTTTCCTACTGCTGAGTAGAATTCCATACCACATCTTGCTTATCCATTCATTCAATGGTGGACATCTGGGTTGGTTCCAGTTTTTAACTATTATGAATTGAGCAGCTATAAACATGCAAACCACAAATATTTTAATGGTTTATGTTTGGATGACAAGTGTCCTACACATGCTTCCATCAGAACAAAAAGGAAAAATAAATGTTCCTTTCCCATAAGGAACAGGACAAAATTAACCCTACTTACATATTTGAGGCCATAATGAGCTTCAGTTTTTCTGGCTTTGGTTTGTTTCTTTTGCTATCACAAATTCATAGATTATAGGGACTGAAGAATATTATTCACGATAGGAAATTCCATGGTTTTACAAAATAAAATTGTTAATTCTAACTTTTATTCTTAGGCAATTTGCAGAATAGAATTGAAATGATTGCTATAGGTTTAAACATTCATAAGAAGAATTGGACTATTATAATACAACTGAAATGTAGTAGTGAGTTGAGCAGGTACATTAAAAAGTAAAGTCAAAAACATGATTTTTCTCTATATTTTTTTGTTTGAGGAAAATTGTAATAGTCAGCAAGCAGTCACAAATGAAAGAACAAACAAAATAGGTGGATTGAGTAGTTAAGGTAAAGGACAAAAATATCTGTATAGAGTTAAAAATGGACAGAGTGTTTTAGTTTAACCTTATATTTAAAGAGTCACATGGTCGAAATCTGAAACTTAAGTTCCATGTAGAACAGGAGTCTTATTTTTTCTGTTTGTCTTTCTGAAAGAAAACTATCATTTTCTAATTTTAGTTTAAGTTTTTAAATAGTTCTTTGCTATGATATAAGCCGCATCTTGACATAACAAAAATTTCTTCATTCTAAATTTAAATCTGCAAAAGAGTGGCTTCTGTTTGCCCCATACCCATTGGGATTTCCAGTCGGATTAAATATTATTATGATACTTTATCAGTAAACAAACTCAAAAAAACATACAGCTAAATAGTTCTGATTTTTCTCCATTCAAATTCAAGAGCTAACTCTGAGACCATTTTGAACTTCTGCATACTTCAAACTCCAGCCCCTGCTGTAGTGCTGGGCTCCCTGCAGAGACTCAGTAAATGTTAACTGAATAGAAACCCACTTCGAAGCCCTTGAGCAAAAAAAAAAAAACCATTTGGCTTTTTTGTAGCTTTTTGCTTTACACCAATCTTTTTTTTTTTTTTCATGTTTTCTCTTATGTGCAAAATTTAGAGTTATTTTATTTTATTTATTAATTGTTTTAGGTAGGGTCTCACTCTATCCCAGGCTGACCTAAAAATCTGTAGCTCCAGACTGACCTCAAACTCACAAAGATCCTCCTACCTATGCCTACCAAGTGCTGGGACTAATGGCATATACCACCGTTCCCAGCCAAAATTTAGATTTTAAAATATCAGATATGGAGACTGGAAAGAGAGCTCAGTGGTTAAGGATCTTGCATTCAAAGCCTAATGACCTAGGTTTGATTCCCAATACCCACATAAAGGCAGATGCACAAAGTGGTGCATGCATCTGGAGTTTTTTTTTATTGTTATTGTTCATTTTTATTGATTTATTTGAGAGTGACAGACAGAGAGAAAGAGGCAGATAGAGAGAGAGAGAGAATGGGCGCACCAGGGCCTCCAGCCACTGCAAGTGAACTCCAGACACGTGCGCCCCCTTGTGCAACTGGCTAATGTGGGTCCTGGAAAATCAGGCCTCGAACCAGGGTTCTTAGGCTTCACAGGCAAGTGCTTAACCGCTAAGCCATCTTGCCAGCCCTGGAGTTTCTTTTTTAAGTATATTTTATTTATTTGAGAGAGAGGGAGGGAGGGAGAGAATGGGCACGCCGAGGCCTCTAGCCACTGTAAATGAGCTCCAGATACATGCACCACCTTGTGTATCTGGCTTATGTGGGTCCTGGAGAATTGAACCAGGATCCTTTGGCGTTGCAGGCAAACACCCTAACTGCTAAGCCATCTCTCCAGCCCTGGAGCTGCCTTTTTTTTTTTTTTTTCAATTTTTAAAATTATTTATTTATTTATTTGAGAGCGACAGACACAGAGAGAAAGACAGATAGAGGGGGAGAGAGAGAATGGGCACGCCAGGGCTTCCAGCCTCTGCAAACGAACTCCAGACGTGTGCGCCCCCTTGTGCATCTGGCTAACATGGGACCTGGGGAACTGAGCCTCGGACCGGGGTCCTTAGGCTTCACAGGCAAGCGCTTAAACGCTAAGCCATCTCTCCAGCCCCCACTTTTTTTTAAACAACTTCCATAATTATAGACAATAAACCATGATAATTCCCTCCCCCCTCTGCTTTCTCCTTCACAATTCCACTTTCCATCATATCCTCTCCCCCTCTTTTTTTTTTTTAATTTTTATTAACATTTTCCATGATTATAAAATATATCCCATGGTAATTCCCTCCCTCCCCACCCCCACACTTTCCCGTTTGAAATTCCATTCTCAATCATATTACCTCCCCATTACAAACATTGTAATTACATATATACAATATCAACCTATTAAGTATCCTCCTCCCTTCCTTTCTCCACCCTTTATGTCTCCTTTTCAACTTACTGGCCTCTGCTACTAAGTATTTTCATTCTCACGCAGAAGCCCAGTCATCTGCAGCTAGGATCCCCATATGAGAGAGAACATGTGGCGCTTGGCTTTCTGGGCCTGGGTTACCTGACTTAGTATAATACTTTCCAGGTCCATCCATTTTTCTGCAAATTTCATAACTTCATTTTTCTTTACCGCTGAGTAGAACTCCATTGTATAAATGTACCACATCTTCATTATCCACTCATCTGTTGAGGGACATCTAGGCTGGATCCATTTCCCAGCTATTATAAATTGAGCAGCAATAAACATGGTTGAGCATGTACTTCTAAGGAAATGAGATGAGTCCTTTGGATATATGCCTAGGAGTGCTATAGCTGGGTCATATGGTAGATCAATCTCTAGCTGCTTTAGGAACCTCCACACTGTTTTCCACAATGGCTGGACCAGATTGCATTCCCACCAGCAGTGCAGAAGGGTTCCTTTTTTTCCACATCCCCGCCAACATTTATGATCATTTGTTTTCATGATGGTGGCCAATCTGACAGGAGTGAGATGGAATCTCAATGTAGTTTTAATCTGCATTTCCCTGATGACTAATGACGTAGAACATTTTTTTAGGTGCTTATATGCCATTCGTATTTCTTCCTTTGAGAACTCTCTATTTAGCTCCTTAGCCCATTTTTTGATTGGCTTGTTTGATTCCTTATTATTTAACTTTTTGAGTTCTTTGTATATCCTAGATATTAATCCTCTATCAGATATATAGCTGGCGAAGATTTTTTCCCATTCTGTAGGTTGCCTCTTTGCTTTTTTCACTGTGTCCTTTGTGGTGCAAAATCTTTGTAATTTCATTAGGTCCCAATGGTTAATCTGTGGTTTTATTGCCTGAGCAATTGGGGTTGTATTCAGAAAGTCTTTGCCAAGACCAATATGTTGAAGTGTTTCCCCTACTTTTTCCTCTAGCAGTTTCAAAGTTTCCGGTCTGATGTTAAGGTCTTTAATCCATTTGGGCTTAATTCTTGTGCATGGCGAGAGAGAAGAATCTATTTTCATCCTTCTTCAGATATTTATCCAGTTTTCAAAACACCATTTGCTGAAGAGGCTGTCTCTTCTCCAATGAGTATTTTTGGCATTTTTATCGAATATCAGGTGGCTATAGCTACTTGGGCTTACATCTGGGTCCTCTATTCTGTTCCACTGATCTACATTTCTGTTTTTGTGCCAGTACCATGCTGTTTTTGTTATTATGGCTCTGTAGTATAGGTTAAAATCAGGTATGGTGATACCACCAGCCTCTTTTTTGTTGCTCAGTATTATTTTAGATATTCGAGGTTTTTTGTGATTCCAAATGAATTTTTGGATTGTTTTTTCTATTTCCATGAAGAAAGCCTTTGGAATTTTGATAGGGATTGCATTAAATGTGTAGATTGCTTTTGGTAAGATTGCCATTTTCACGATATTGATTCTTCCAAGCCAGGAACAAGGGATGTTTCTCCACTTTCTAATGTCTTCTGCAATTTCTCGCTTGAGTGTTTTAAAGTTCTCATTGTATAGATTCTTTACTTCCTTGGTTAGGTTTATTCCAAGGTATTTTATTTTTTTTTGATGCAATTGTGAATGGGAGTGATTCTCTGATTTCATCCTCTGTGTGTTTGTTGTTAGCATATACGAAGGCTACTGATTTCTGTGTATTTATTTTGTATCCTGCTACATTGCTGTAGGTTTTGATCAGCTCTAACAGCTTGCTAGTAGAGTCTTTAGGGTCCTTTATGTATAGAATCATGTCATCTGCAAATAATGATAACTTGATTTCTTCCTTTCCAATTTGTATCCCTTTTATGTGTGTCTCTTGCCTTATTGCTATGGCTAAGACTTCCAAAACTATATTAAATAGAAGTGGAGACAGTGGACACCCTTGTCTTGTTCCTGATTTTAGTGGAAAAGCTTCCAGTTTTTCCCCATTTAGTAATATGTTGGCTGTAGGCTTGTCATAAATAGCCTTTATTATATTGAGGTATGTTCCTTCTATTCCCAGTCTCTGTAGGACTGTTATCATGAAGGGATGTTGGATTTTGTCAAATGCTTTCTCTGCATCTAATGAGATGATCATGTGATTTTTGTCCTTCAACCCATTTATGTAATGTATTACATTTATAGATTTGCGTATGTTGAACCATCCCTGCATCTCTGGGATAAAGCCTACTTGGTCAGGGTGAATGATCTTTTTGATATACTCTTGTATTCTGTTTGGCAATATTTTGTTGAGAATTTTTGCATCTATGTTCATGAGGGAGATTGGTCTGTAATTTTCTTTTTTTGTTCTATCTTTGCCTGGTTTTGGTATCAGGGTGATGCTGGCCTCATAGAAGGAGTTTGGTAGAATTCCATCTTTTTCTATTTCCTGGAAAAGCTTGAGAAGCAATGGTGTTAGCTCTTCCTTAAAAGTCTGGTAAAATTCAGCAGTGAATCCATCCGGGCCTGGGCTTTTTTTAGTTGGGAGATTATTGATAACTGTTCGGATCTCCATGTTTGTTATAGGTCTATTTAAGTGATTAATCTCATTTTGATTTAATTTAGGTAGGTCATATAGATCAAGGAAATCATCCATTTCTTTCAGATTTTCATACTTTGTGGAGTATATGCTTTTATACTATGTCCCTATAATTTTTTGAATTTCTCTGGAATCTGTTGTGATGTTACCTTGTTCATCTCTGATTTTATTAATTTGTGTCTCTTCTCTCTTTCTTTTGGTCAGATTTGCTAAGGGTTTATCAATCGTGTTTATCCTTTCAAAGAACCAACTCTTTGTTTCATTAATTCTTTGGATTGTTCTTTTTGTTTCTATTTCATTAATTTCTGCCCTAATCTTTATTATTTCTTCCCGTCTACGACTTTTTGGTTTGCCTTGATCTTCTTTTTCCAAGGCTTTAAGGCGAAGCATTAGGTCGTTTACTTGCGACCTTTCTAATTTCTTAATATAGGCACTTAAGGCTATAAATTTACCTCTTAGAACTGCCTTCATTGTGTCCCAGAGATTTTGGTATGTTGTGTTCTCATTATCATTTGACTCTATAAATTTTTTGATTTCCTTTTTGATTTCTTCATTGACCCACTCATCATTTAGTAGTGTATTGTTTAGTTTCCATGATTTTGTGTATGCTCTATAGCCTTTCTTACTACTGATTTGTAGTTTAATTCCATTGTGGTCAGATAGAATGCAAGGAATTATTTCAATTTTCTTGAATTTGTTAAGATTTGCTTTGTGTCCTAATATATGGTCTATTTTAGAGAATGTTCCATGTGCTGCTGAAAAGAATGTATATTCTGCAGCCTTTGGATGAAATGTCCTGTATATATCTGTTAGGTCCATTCCTTCTATGACCTCATTTAGTCCAGATGCCTCTCTGTTTATTCTTTCCCTGGATGACCTGTCAATTGATGAGAGTGGGGTGTTAAAGTCACCCACCACCACTGTGTTTGGTGTTATCTGTGACCTTAGTTCTAATAGTGTTTGTTTGACGAATTTGGGAGCCCCCATGTTAGGTGCATATATGTTTAGGATTGTAATGTCCTCCTGTTGGAGTTTGCCCTTAATCAATATAAAGTGACCTTCCTTATCTTTCTTGACTAACGTCGGATTAAAGTCTACCCTGTCTGATATTAGGATAGCAACCCCTGCTTGTTTTCTAGGCCCATTTGCTTGAAACACCGTCTTCCAACCTTTCACCCTAAGATAATGTCTATCCTTTGTAGAAAGGTGAGTTTCTTGGAGACAACAAATTGTAGGATCCTGCTTTTTAACCCAGTCTGCAAATCTATGTCTTTTCGTTGGGGCATTGAGACCGTTGATATTAAGAGATATTATTGAAAGGTGTGTATTTATGTTTGCCATTTGTGTGTGTGTGTTTCTGGTTCTACCTGTGCTCTCTTCTGTTAACTGGTATTTGAGTATAGCTGGTTTTTTCTAGGTTCCTTATATGTGTGCTTTTCCTTTTGTTCAGCATGGAGGATTCTATCAAGTATTTTCTGTAGAGCTGGTTTTGTCTTCAAATACTCCTTTAACCTGCTTTTGTCATGGAATGTCTTTATTTCTCCATCTATTTGAATGGATAACTTTGCAGGATAAAGTAACCTTGGTTGACAGTTGTTATCTTTCAGAACTTGGAATATATCACTCCAAGCCCTTCTGGCTTTAAAAGTTTGTGTTGAATAATCTGCTGTAATCCTGATGGGCTTGCTTTTGTAGGTAACTTGATTTTTCTCTCTAACTGCTTTCAATATTTTTTCTTTGGTTTGTGTGTTTGGAAGTTTGAGTATAATGTGGCGAGGAGAGGTTCTTTCTGGGTTTTGTCTGGCTGGGGTTCTAAAGGCTTCCTGTATCTGTATTGGCACCTCTTTCCCAATTTGGGGGAAATTTTCCTCTATGATTTTGTTGAAGATGCCTACTATGCCTCTGGAGTGGAGTTCTTCTCCTTCTACTATGCCCTGAATTCTTATATTGGATCTTTTCATAGTGTCCCGAATATCTTGAAATTCCCACTCATACTTTTCTATAAGTTTGTCTTTCTCTTTGTTGGACTGCATTAGGTCTGCCACCTGATCTTCTAGCTTAGATATTCTGTCCTCTCCCTCATCCATCCTACTGGTGAGATTTTCTACAGAGTTTTTTATTTCATTAACTGTTACACCAATCTTTTACATAGATATAGTAAAAATTAATTTTAGAACTTAATGTTTCAATGAAGGCAAAGCAACTCAGCAGCAAACTTGGTTAAGCTCAAAACAAAATGTCTCCCTGTAACAATCAAACTGTTTGGGTACCTGTGCAATAAATAATTTCTTCCTCAGAGAAAAAGCGGGGGGGGGGGGTGAGTGTAGTCTGCCTGCTTAGCATATTCTAGCCTTCACAATGACACCTCTTTTAAAACAGGCTCCAAAGGGATTTGCAATTTAGCATTTCAGCATAAACAGTTTTCCTAAGCACTATTCACAAATCTTTGTGCATAAATTCATTATGAAAACTGTTAACTATTCAAATTATCTTTGACTATATCTCACATAATAACGACAGATATTCAGCCCTTTCCATGATAGTACAGACTATTTTGTCGACTTTTGTCTTCACTTATTTATTTATTTTTTTGGATGAGTAGTCCACTATCCATAACTAATCCTCTTTCTTCTAAAGCTGAAAAGTAAGGTCAGCTATGCAGAGGACTATCAAAAGTGACAGTTCATCCATATACCTCTTTCTATTACTGGGTCCTCAAAGATCTTTTTCTCCTCTAGAAATCAGGAAGAAAAGAAAGGGAAGTGTTCTAACTTGAAAGAAGAGAACTTTATATGCCACTCAGAGGATGTGGTTATGGCAAAGCAGGGCTAGAAGTTACCTTTCTGGTCTTGCAATATTAGAGCTAAAATAGAGAAGAAAAGCACATTTTCTACTAAGATGTACACTGGGTAGGAGAAAGAGTAAATGTAGACATTCTTACTTCAATTTAGGTCAACAAAAATGATACTGACCTATATTTGTAAAAGGAACAGGAAAAGAAACCTTAGTTAGAAAATGTCACCACTTCTACAGTTCTTGAAAACATAACTCAGTTTCCCTTCCTCATACTGGAAAAAATATCAAAATTGATGCATAGCAAAAATGAATCCAAACTTGGTTGGCATCTCTTGTCTCAAGCCCAATTAAAGAGGGCCCCAGGGCTGCAGTGATGGAGTAGTGTTTAAGGCACTTGCCTGCAAGCCTAAGGATTCAGATTCAATTCCCCAGTACCCATGTAAGCCAGAAGCACAAGGTGGTGCATGCATCTGGAGTTTATTTGCAGTGGCTAGAGGCTCAGGCATTCCCATTCTCTCCGTCTCTGTCTCTATCTATCTACCTGTCTCTTTCTCTTTCTCTCAAATAAATAAATAAAATATATTTAAAAGATTCTTATAAAGTAGGTCCCATAAATCCAGCTTTATAAACCATTAGTGATTACTTTAAATTTATGAAGTAAAATTGAGTGAGGAGGCTGGTTACATTGTATGTTACATGCAAATGTCTTTGCAGGCCTTGTCTGAAATGACCACTTCAGAGATGTTCCCAGACTGTGATGGTCACCCAGTGGTCCATATTGCCTGGTATTTGAGAATATGTGCTGTCCTCTCCTACACTGAGTAAGAGCTGTCTGGGTTCATGGTGGAAATGATGGTATTGTACTTTTGAAGGTAAAGATAATGTTTCATCTATCCCAGGCTTGCCTTGAATTCACTATATAGCCAAGGATGCCCCTCCACTTCTCAAGTGCTTGGATTACAGGCGTGTACCACCACACCTGGTCTATGTGGTGCTGGGTGTCACACCCAGGGCTTCGTGATGCTGCGTAAGCATTCTACACCCAAGCAACATGTCTTACATGCCCAGCCCACTCATCTTGTTAACTGTGTAATCTTTTTAAAAAATTCTTTTCAGGCTAGAGAGATGGCTTAGCGGTTAAGCACTTGCCTGTGAAGACTAAGGACCCCTATTCGAGGCTTGATTCCCCAGGAACCACATTAGCCAGATGCACAAGGGGGTACATGCATCCGGAGTTCGTTTGCAGTGGCTGGAAGACCTGGTGCACCCATTCTCCTTCTCTCTCTCTCTCTCTCCCCCTCCCTCTTTCTCTCTCTGTGTCTGCCATTCTCAAATAAATAAAAAAAATAAAAAAAATTTAAAAATAAGATTTTTCATCTATTAGTGGCTCATTAATTAAGTCATTATGTACAAATAGAATATTACATAAATATTAAATAAAACCTGAGCCCATCTACTTTTGCTATGAAAAGCCAATAAATGGAACATTTAGTGAAATCTGATAACACTAATAGCTGTGGCACTGCAAAGTGTGTACTTGCATGTATAGTGTATTTATGTATAATGCTTTAAAATGCACATGGAAGGTAACTTCGGGCAGCAGGACTAATTCTACTTATTTATATTTTTATTCCATGTACAGATTCAGCATGTATATGTAACTTTTACCTCAAAATGAAAACTCAAAAATAACTTTGGAAGTAGCATTGGGACACTAGAATGATGCAGGACCCAGACATTCTTTCTTCCTGGAGTACAAACCCTACAGATATTAAGGGCTGGAATACCCAGTCTGTCCTCACTCTTATAGGCTCCCTTGATGTTTCCTGGAACATGAGGTTGTCTAGCTATGAGCTAAGGTTCAATATTTAATGGTAAATTAATAGATTCATCAAATATATAATTTCTACCTTCAAAAAATGAACAGTGTATTTAACAAGTATGTTTTGTCTCCATTAGTAGTTCTTTCATTACTGCTCAGCATTTGTTGAGTTTGGCAAAGACACCATTGTAGGTGACTGCTGGCTAGTATAATACTTTCCCCCCAAAAGTAGGGCTTTGCTACAGAGAGCAGTTGTAGGGATAAAGGTTCTGTGAGAGGATCCCAGCCAGATTCCGAAAGTTCAGAGGGTTCCCCTGTCTACCAGCCCTTTTGTTTGTCTTCAATTGATACTCATTCACTCGTTCATTCATTAATATATACTGAACATACACTTCAAGCAGTCAATGTTCCAGTGCTGGAGGTGACAAACCCCTTTGAAAAACCTGCCTAGGAGATCCAATATTTCAAAGGAATATTGGATAAAATAAGGAATATTGGGGTTAGAGAGATGGCATAGAAGTCAGTGTTTGCCTGCAAAGCCGTATGACTCATGTTTAGCTCTCCAGGTCTCACGTAAGCCAGACACACAGTGACACAAACACTCAAGGTCACACATACAAACAAGGGGACACAATTGTTTCTGGAGTTCAATTTCAGTGGCTGAGGCCCTGACACACCAATTCTCTCTTCCCTCTTCTTGTTCTCTGACCCTCTCAAATTAAAAATAAGGAATATTTAAAATAGTCCATTTAAGCTGTGTGTAGTAATGGTAAGTGTGTGAAGAAAATAAATCTGGGAAAATTCTTCCTGAAGTAAACATACAAGCCTGAATATGTGTGAGGCAAAGAATTTTCCAGCACATACAAAGGACAATGGGAAAACCTTCTATAAGAGTATGTCTGGAGTGGATTGGGAACAGCTCCTGCACAAACCAGAAGATCAAGCGCACAAAAAGAATGCCTCCTGGCTAGAGGGTGTACGCTTTCCCCAGGGAGAGTGTTAGAGGCCCCTGTAGGAATTTTGCTGTTTTTATATTTATTTATTTTTATTGGTTTTACTTTTATTTTATTTATTTATTTAGTTTGTTAGTTAGATTTTCAAAGTAGTATCTCACTCTAGCCCAGGCTGACCTGGAATTCACTATGGAGTCTCAGGGTGGCCTTGAACTCACGGCAATCCTCCTACCTCTGCCTCCCGAGTAGTGGGACTAAAGGCATGTGCCACCACACCTGGCTAGTTTTTTTTTTTTTTTTATTAACATTTTCCATGATTATAAAATATATCCCATGGTAATTCCCTCCCACCCCACCCCCACACCTTTCCCATTTGAAATTCCATTCTCCTTCATATTACCTCCCCGTTACAATCATTGTAATTACATATATACAATATCAACCTATTAAGTTTCCTCCTCCCTTCCTTTCTCCACCCTTTATGTCTCCTTTTCAACTTACTGGCCTCTGCTACTAAGTATTTTCATTCTCACACAGAAGCCCAGTCATCTGTAGCTAGGATCCACATATGAGAGAGAACATGTGGCACTTGGCTTTCTGGGCCTGGGTTACCTGACTTAGTATAATACTTTCCAGGTCCATCCATTTTTCTGCAAATTTCATAACTTCATTTTTCTTTACCGCTGAGTAGAACTTCATTGTATAAATGTACCACATCTTCATTATCCACTCATCTGTTGAGGGACATCTAGCCTGGTTCCATTTCCCAGCTATTATAAATTGAGCAGCAATAAACATGGTTGAGCATGTACTTCTAAGGAAATGAGATGAGTCCTTTGGATATATGCCTAGGAGCGCTATAGCTGGGTCATATGGTAGATCAATCTCTAGCTGCTTTAGGAACCTCCACACTGTTTTCCACAATGGCTGGACCAGATTACATTCCCACCAGCAGTGCAGAAGGGTTCCTTTTTTTCCACATCCCCGCCAACATTTATGATCATTTGTTTTCATGATGGTGGCCAATCTGACAGGAGTGAGATGGAATCTCAATGTAGATTTAATCTGCATTTCCCTGATGACTAGTGACGTAGAACATTTTTTTAGATGCTTATATGCCATTCGTATTTCTTCCTTTGAGAACTCTCTATTTAGCTCCATAGCCCATTTTTTGATTGGCTTGTTTGATTCCTTATTATTTAACTTTTTGAGTTCTTTGTATATCCTAGATATTAAACCTCTATCAGATATATAGCTGGCGAAGATTTTTTCCCATTCTGTAGGTTGCCTCTTTGCTTTTTTCACTGTGTCCTTTGCGGTGCAAAATCTTTGTAATTTCATTAGGTCCCAGTGGTTAATCTGTGGTTTTATTGCCTGAGCAATTGGGGTTGTATTCAGAAAGTCTTTGCCAAGACCAATATGTTGAAGTGTTTCCCCTACTTTTTCCTCTAGCAGTTTCAAAGTTTCCGGTCTGATGTTAAGGGCTTTAATCCATTTGGACTTAATTCTTGTGCATGGCGAGAGAGAAGAATCTATTTTCATCCTTCTGCAGATATTTATCCAGTTTTCAAAACACCATTTGCTGAAGAGGCTGTCTCTTCTCCAATGAGTATTTTTGGCATTTTTATTGAATATCAGGTGGCTATAGCTACTTGGGCTTACATCTGGGTCCTCTATTCTGTTCCACTGATCTACATGTCTGTTTTTGTGCCAGTACCATGCTGTTTTTGTTACTATGGCTCTGTAGTATAGGTTAAAATCAGGTATGGTGATACCACCAGCCTCTTTTTTGTTGCTCAGTATTATTTTAGATATTCGAGGTTTTTTGTGATTCCAAATGAAGTTTTGGATTGTTTTTTCTATTTCCATGAAGAAAGCCTTTGGAACTTTGATAGGGATTGCATTAAATGTGTAGATTGCTTTAGGTAAGATTGCCATTTTCACGATATTGATTCTTCCAATCCAGGAACAAGGGATGTTTCTCCACTTTCTAGTGTCTTCTGCAATTTCTCGCTTGAGTGTTTTAAAGTTCTCATTGTAGAGACTCTTTACTTCCTTGGTTAGGTTTATTCCAAGGTATTTTATTTTTTTTGATGCAATTGTGAATGGGAGTGATTCTCTGATTTCATCCTCTGTGTGTTTGTTGTTAGCATATATGAAGGCTACTGATTTCTGTGTATTTATTTTGTATCCTGCTACATTGCTGTAGGTTTTGATCAGCTCTAACAGCTTGCTAGTAGAGTCTTTAGGGTCCTTTATGTATAGAATCATGTCATCTGCAAATAATGATAACTTGATTTCTTCCTTTCCAATTTGTATCCCTTTTATGTGTGTCTCTTGCCTTATTGCTATGGCTAAGACTTCCAAAACTATATTAAGTAGAAGTGGGGTCAGTGGACACCCTTGTCTTGTTCCTGATTTTAGTGGAAAAGCTTCCAGTTTTTCCCCATTTAGTAATATGTTGGCTGTAGGCTTGTCATAAATAGCCTTTATTATATTGAGATATGTTCCTTCTATTCCCAGTCTCTGTAGGACTTTTATCATGAAGGGATGTTGGATTTTGTCAAATGCTTTCTCTGCATCTAATGAGATGATCATGTGATTTTTGTCCTTCAACCTGTTTATGTAATGTATTACATTTATAGATTTGCGTATGTTGAACCATCCCTGCATCTCTGGGATAAAGCCTACTTGGTCAGGGTGAATGATCTTTTTGATATACTCTTGTATTCTGTTTGCCAATATTTTGTTGAGAATTTTTGCATCTATGTTCATGAGGGAGATTGGTCTGTAATTTTCTTTTCTTGTTCTATCTTTGCCTGGTTTTGGTATCAGGGTGATGCTGGCCTCATAGAAGGAGTTTGGTAGAATTCCTTCTTTTTCTATTTCCTGGAAAAGCTTAAGAAGCAATGGTGTTAGCTCTTCCTTAAAAGTCTGGTAAAATTCAGCAGTGAATCCATCCGGGCCCGGGCTTTTTTTTCTTGGGAGATTATTGATAACTGTTCGGATCTCCATGTTTGTTATAGGTCTATTTAAGTGATTAATCTCATTTTGATTTAATTTAGGTAGGTCATATAGATCAAGGAAATCATCCATTTCTTTCAGATTTTCATACTTTGTGGAGTATATGCTTTTATAGTATGTCCCTATGATTTTTTGAATTTCTCTGGAATCTGTTGTGATGTTACCTTGTTCATCTCTGATTTTATTAATTTGTGTCTCTTCTCTCTTTCTTTTGGTCAGATGTGCTAAGGGTTTATCAATCTTGTTTATATTTTCAAAGAACCAACTCTTTGTTTCATTAATTCTTTGGATTGTTCTTTTTGTTTCTATTTCATTAATTTCGGCCCTAATCTTTATTATTTCTTCCCGTCTACTAATTTTTGGTTTGCCTTGTTCTTCTTTTTCCAAGGCTTTAAGGCGAAGCATTAGGTAGTTTACTTGTGACCTTTCTAATTTCTTAATATAGGCACTTAAGGCTATAAATTTACCTCTTAGAACTGCCTTCATTGTGTCCCAGAGATTTTGGTATGTTGTGTTCTCATTATCATTTGACTCTACAAATTTTTTGATTTCCTTTTTGGTTTCTTCATTGACCCACTCATCATTTAGTAGTGTATTGTTTAGTTTCCATTATTTTGTGTATGCTCTATAGCCTTTCGTGCTACTGATTTGTAGTTTAATTCCATTGTGGTCAGATAGAATGCAAGGAATTATTTCAATTTTCCTGAATTTGTTAAGATTTGCTTTGTGTCCTAATATATGGTCTATTTTAGAGAATGTTCCATGTGCTGCTGAAAAGAATGTATATTCTGCAGCCTTTGGATGAAATGTCCTGTATATATCTGTTAGGTCCATTCCTTCTATGACCTCATTTAGTCCAGATGCCTCTCTGTTTATTCTTTCCCTGGATGACCTGTCAATTGAATGAGAATGGGGTGTTAAAGTCACCCACCACCACTGTGTTTGGTGTTATCTGTGACCTTAGTTCTAATAGTGTTTGTTTGACGAATTTGGGAGCCCCCATGTTAGGTGCATATATGTTTAGGATTGTAATGTCCTCCTGTTGGAGTGTGCCCTTAATCAATATAAAGTGACCTTCCTTATCTTTCTTGACTAACGTCGGACTAAAGTCTACCCTGTCTGATATTAGGATAGCAACCCCTATTTGTTTTCTAGGCCCATTTGCTTGAAACACCGTCTTCCAACCTTTCACCCTAAGATAATGTCTATCCTTTGTAGAAAGGTGAGTTTCTTGGAGACAACAAATTGTAGGATCCTGCTTTTTAACCCAGTCTGCAAATCTATGTCTTTTCGTTGGGGCATTGAGACCATTGGTATTAAGAGATATTATTGAAAGGTGTGTATTTATGTTTGCCATTTTTGTGTGTGTGTGTGTTTCTGGTTCTACCTGTGCTCTCTTCTGTTAACTGGTATTTGAGTATAGCTTGTTTTTTCTAGGTTCCTTATATGTGTGCTTTTCCTTTTGTTCAGCATGGAGGATTCTATCAAGTATTTTCTGTAGAGCTGGTTTTGTCTTCAAATACTCCTTTAACCTGCTTTTGTCATGGAATGTCTTTATTTCTCCATCTATTTGAATGGATAACTTTGCACGATAAAGTAACCTTGGTTGACAGTTGTTATCTTTCAGAACTTGGAATATATCACTCCAAGCCCTTCTGGCTTTAAAAGTTTGTGTTGAATAATCTGCTGTAATCCTGATGGGCTTGCTTTTGTAGGTAACTTGATTTTTCTCTCTAACTGCTTTTAATATTTTTTCTTTGGTGTGTGTGTTTGGAAGTTTGATTATAATATGGCGAGGAGAGGTTCTTTCTGGGTTTTGTCTGGCTGGGGTTCTAAAGGCTTCCTGTATCTGTATTGGCACCTCTTTCCCAATTTGGGGGAAATTTTCCTCTATGATTTTGTTGAAGATGCCTACTATGCCTCTGGAGTGGAGTTCTTCTCCTATGCCCTGAATTCTTATATTGGATCTTTTCATAGTGTCCCGAATATCTTGAAATTCCCACTCATATTTTTCTATAAGTTTGTCTTTCTCTTTGTTGGACTGCATTAGGTCTGCCACCTGGTCTTCTAGCTTAGATATTCTGTCCTCTCCCTCATCCATCCTACTGGTGAGATTTTCTACAGAGTTTTTTATTTCATTAACTGTGTTCTTCATTGCTAGTAATTCTGACTGGTTTTTCTTTATTATTTCTATTTCCCTATTTATGTCTTGTATTGCCTTCTTTATTTCATTAAATTGGTGTCCTGCCTCTTCTTTGATTCCTTTGATTTCCTCTTTGATTTCCTTTTTGATTTCTTCTTTGATTGTTTTCATGTGTTCTTTGACCTCTTTGAACATATTTATAATTATTCTTTTGAACTCTTACTCAGGCATTTCCTCTAACTCTTTCTCACTGTAGGACATTTCTGATGCATTAATACTTTTAGGTGGAATCATATCGTCTTGCTTTTTAGTGTTTCTTGTGTTATAATGTATATATTTTTGCATCTTGGATTAAATTAATGTTTGGATTTTCTAGCTAGCTGTGTATTCTTAGGTGTATCAATTGATTTGATGTAATATATTTTCAGGGTAGGACCTTAAGGTATTAGGTGTGGCTCTTAAGACTCTCAGAGTATCTACAAAGATGTTCTTAGGGGTTGAGTTTCCCTGCTATAGGAGTATTCAAGCAGGCTGAGTGGAATAAAATACAGGTAGATTGTAAAATTTAACTAAACACTGTACACATTCAATCAAAAACAGCCCCGAGTATGTATGCAAGAGTAGTTATTATAATGACCAGATCCTCTATCAACAAACAGGTTTAGATTTCTGGTCTGTTGAGGGATCCAAGTCAGCTTTTGACCAAGTGAGACCCTTCCCTGGTGTAATCCCAGTTACCTTGGGTGATTTTGGTCTCAGTCAAGTTGCTGCCTGGGTCGTCGGGCTGCTGTTCTGATTTCTGGAGCTGGGCACTTGCTTTTCCTACGGGGCAAACCGAGCCGCTGCTGCTGCCTCTGCTGCTGCCGTAGCTGCCACCACCGGAGCCACCACCGCTGCTGAAGCTGCCGCTGCCGTGTCCACCGCCGCTGCTCCCCCCGAAGCCGCTGCTGCGGGATCTGCCGCCACTGCTGCTCCTGGGTCCGCTGCTGCTGGGGCCGCTGGTACCTGTGCTGGATCCGCTGAAGTTGGTGCCGAACTCTGCTCCTGCTTGGGTCCCGCTGTCAGCCCAAGTTGGCGTGGCCGGGTCCCGGGCCGCTGCTGTGTTCGCTGGAACTGGGCTCAGGCAGTGGGGGAGGGGAGGGAGCCGCGGCTGCTCTGGTTGTCTCGCTGCTCCACGTGTTCTTCTACCTCGCGGTCTTCTCCTCCGCTGCTCACTGCCGCTCTCCCCTCACGTGTCCCGAGTTGCGGAGAGCGGTATGAGGGGAAAATCCCGCACCTGGCTTTTCCTGCGGCTCGAGCCGAGTCTGGCGGTTTTCTGCTGCGCCGGGGCCGCGGGCAGTTGGCCGAGCTGCCGGAGCCGCTTTTCCTGCCTGTGCGGGCTCTGGATGCTCTATAACTCTTCTACTTCTCCACTGCCACTTCAATTTCCTATACTCCTCAGTTTTTAGTAAAAGTGTGTATTTTGCTGAGTTTTTTGGGTCTTTTTCCCCCCTAGGCTGCTTTGGCGTGGTACCTACGCCGCCATCTTAACCGGAAGTTCCCTGGCTAGTTTTTTTTTAATTTAAGATGAAGATAATTTGAAAGATTTGAGCCAGGCATACACATTAAAATTTAAAACAACCATTCTAGTTCACTGGTTCATGACTGGGGTTATCCCCCTTCACCAATCATGTTAAAAACAAATGTCTCCCCAGCACACAAATACACACATCATTTAGATGTCTTCCCAGCACACAAACACATGCATCATCTGACTCAAAAGGTGTGCAGAAACCTTGTGCTTAATTATAGTAGAACATAGGACAGACAGGGGAGACAACAGGGCACACGTGAGAGACTTTCATATACTAAGAGTACACCTGCTGCAGCTGGCGACAGTGATGAAAGCTGGTTAGTTTCTACAGCAAGTTGAGCATAGACCTGAATGACATGAATGACTAGTTTGGGTATCAATGAAAACAAGGTGCTTTTTTTTTTTAATTATTTTATCTATTCATTTGAGAGACAGACAGAGAGTGAGTAAGGGCACACCAGGGTCTCTTGGCACTACAAACAAATTCCAGACACGTGTCACTTTGTGTGCCTGGCTTTACTTGGGTACTGGGGGATTGAACAAGGGCCATTAGGCTTTTCAAGTAAATTTTCTGAGCAATTTAGCCACTTCTTTGGCCCAAGGTTTTGTTTTTATTCTGCTTTCAACCCTCATCCTCTATTAACCACAGGTTTTTTTTTTTTTTCCCTCATCATCCAATTTTCCTAGTACCATCATATGCTACACACTGACTGAGCCCTGCCACATCTCATTAATATTAAGGCTTCTTGTACTCAGCATATCGCAAGCATTATGCAACTTTCCACTTCTTCAAATACAATGGAAGGCCAAGCTATCTTAGTTCATACCCAAATTGCTTCAATACCACTTTCCATTACACTTCTGACCGGTACTTTTCATGTCACATCCACAGTGCAGAAGTGAAGAACCACTAGCTTAACTTCTAAAGCTTCCTTTCTGTGCCTCTTCTAGTTCAAACATGCTGACTTTGCCTCTTCTTGCACTTGTGCGTAACCATCCCAAACAACCCCATCCCTCACCAAGTAAGTTTCCTATTTCCCTTTCCCTTTAAGGTAGAAAATCACCTACTACCAAATCTGACTCAATCAATTTTCATTTTTTGGCTATCCAAGTGCTGACCAGACCCCACCCCACTTAGCTTCAGAGACCAGGCAAGATCAGATACACTCAGGGTGGTATCGTTGTAGACTCAATGTACATTTTTTAAGAAAATTTACTACTGGAAAGTTGACTAGATAGCTGCTTGATGAATATTTTAAGAAATTATTGGGCTGGAGAGATGGCTTAGCAGTTAAGCGCTTGCTTGTGAACCCTAAGGACCCCGGTTTGAGGCTTGATTCCCCAGGACCCACACTAGCCAGATGCACAAGGGGGCGCACGTGTCTGGAGTTCATTAGCAGTGGCTGGAAGCCCTGGCGTGCCCATTCTCTCTCTCTCTCTCTCTCTCTCTCTCTCTCTGTGTGTGTGTGTGTGTGTGTCTCTCTGTCACACTCAAATAAATAAATAAAAATGAACAAATTTTAAAAAAATAAATTATTGCACTGCGATGCACACTTCATATTTCAAAGCATCTAGAGAGAATGTTTTCAACACAAAGGAATGATATATGTCCAGAGTATACAAATTGCTAGATTTGATTATTACACATTCTGAGGAAATGTCACACTCTACCTCATAAATATATACAATTCTAATGTGCCATTAAAAGCAATATATAAGGCTGGAGAGTTGGCTTAGTGGTTAAGTGCTTGCCTGTGAAGACTAAGGACCCTGGTTCGAGGCTTGATTTCCCCAGTACCCATATAAGCCAGATGCATAAGGTGGAGCATGTATCTGAAGTTTGTTTGCAGTGGCTGGAGGCCCTGGTTCACTCATTCTCTCTCTCTCTCTTTCTGTCTCTGTTGGTTGCTCTCAAATAAGTAAAAATAAACAAAAATTTTAAAATAAAAATAAAAAGCAATACACACACAGACACACACACACACACACATATGTATAATGTTTCATTGGTTTCTCTACATATACCAGAATGACTTTATAATCACATGCAATTTGTGAGGAAAAGATATGTCTTCTGGTCCCATTGTAGCCCTGCCATACATTCTGTATAGTTTTTATTTATTTTTTTTCTTTCCACACAGGAAAAGAAAATTAAATGTTTTGATTTACTTATTAGTGAAAGAAACTTATATTATATAATATAAAAACCGTAAACCCTTCTTAAAGGAAGGATTTATTAAAATGCGCTTTCTATAAGAGTGGATTGTTGGGCATGGTGGTGCATGCCTTTAATCCCAGCACTTGGGAGGTAGAGATAGGAGGATGGCCATGAGTTCGAGACCACCCTGAAAATACATAGTAAATTTCAGGTCAGCCTGAGCTAGAATAAAAATCTACCTGGAAAAAAAAAACAAAACAAAACAAAAACAGTTAATTTCATAAAAAAGCAATAAGCTAAAATGCAACATTAAAATAATTATTATTGAGCCAGGCGTGGTGGCGCACACCTTTAATCCCAGCACTCAGGAGGCAGAGGTAGGTGGAACGCCTTGAGTTCGAGGCCACCCTGAGAATACATAGTGAATTCCAGGTCAGCCTGAGCAAGAGTGAGACCCTACCTCAAAAAAACAAAAAAAAATGTATTATTAATAATAATTATATGTAGAATTGTTAAGAAAAATCAAAGGGATTGGTATAGGTGTTCTTTTATAATAAATACATAGACATTCTATTAAATTTTGATTTCAGTATTATCTAGCTTAATGGTTAGTAAGAATAATTATGGAAATAATCACCAAAAATAAAATTCTAGCCAGCCTTCTCTAGTTTCTCAGTAGGTGCCTTTGTTGACTGGTGTAGAGAGAATAGCTGTAAGCAATAAGATTTAGCAAGGATATATCCTCTGGTCATGTTTGCCACTCTGCTGTAAGTAGTAACCTCAGATGTGTGGGTAATCCTACAAATAAATTAGCTGTGAAAGTCCAAGCTCCTCTGCTCCAGTTACCTTGTCCTTAACCTATGTCAGTTTCTCACTCTCATGGCAATATATCAACAGTGGCATTTTTAACAAAAGCCACTTGCCATCATCTTCCAGTCTCCTAACTGGTCCCTCTGTTTCTCTCAGCCCCTCTAGAGCCTGATTTTAACAAGCAGCCAGAAGAACAGATGGCAGTCAGATCATGTCCTTCTTGCAAAACTTTCTAATAACTCACAATTCTTCCAAACCAGTGAAAGTCCCATAGTCATCTGTAAGGGCTGGCAAGATCTGGACCCTGCTAGCTCTCTGATTTCATCTCATCTACTACTTACTCAGCTCCCATTATCCTGACCTTCTTGGTACTCTCCTAACATGACAGCATGCCCAGACTCAGGATCTTACAAATATTGTTCTTTCAGCTTGAAAGGAATTTTCATTTAATAACAGATGACTCATATATGTCTCTATTTCATGAAGTTGTCCCTTCCACAATTCTTCCTTCCCCACCACGTTTTCAGTCTGATAGCTACAGTATCTGATTGCAATAAAAAATACTTAGTATTTTTATTTTCAACCTTTCTGTCTCCACTAAAATCCACAGGACACAGATTTTTACAAAACTTCTTCATCCCCCACCTTCAGCATCCTGAACAACATCCAGCAGGGGCTTAATAAGTGCTGAAGGAATGCTGTGGCCAGTCCAAGACTGTGAGCATGTTTTTGCCTTTTCACTCACGTGTATGTACACCTACATGCACAAACATGCCTATGTATATGAACGAATTGATGCAAGAGATGCATCAGTGAAAAGAAAGAACCTTCAAATCATCCCTAAACCCAGCTCATGGCTTTAAGGTGCATTTGCCCCTCAATTCAAAGCCTATGAAAATTGAACCTACAGAAAGAACCATATGGAAAACTCATATTCATTAATTCCCTCCTCCCTCTCTGTCCCTGGTTCCTTTTTCATCCTGGTTAGGCAATTCCCTGCTTTTCTGTATATTCATATCTGCTCTAACTGTGCAAAGCCTGAACTTGCAAACCTTTGCTACCTGAGATAAAAATAGCATCCCTATCTAGTTGATAAAAAAGTAACTAGCTTTATCTCTAATAGGATATGGAATTGACTTTTATGCATTAGTCATTCAACCTTGAATTGAATTTTGATAGGCTCTGCAGTATATTAAATCACTCGCACAAGGCTCAGAAGTGTATATTTTTTATTAAATGTGTAACAGAACCCAATAATACCTGTCATTTTTCACTGTGGAGATGAACTTGAATTAAAGTGGAATTAATTTAGCTACCTTGAGCAGAAGTCCAATACCAAGTTTATTTTGCATAAAGTAGAAGTCTCATAAATCAAATTCCTATGCAAAGCTCTGTAGTACCTCAAACAATTATCTGTTTCCAAATGACAGGTAAAAATATGTCAAAATCAAGAGCTGTATTCATCTTTAACAGCCTACAGAAATGCCCAGATTAATGGTATATATTAAAAAAGAAATGAACTATATTTTAAAGATATGTTGTTGCAGATATTAGACCAACCACAAGACATCATTGGTCTATTCATAGACAAAGCAGAAAATGGAGGCATGGGTGGGGCATCTATAAGTGTCAGTTATGGTCCAGAAAATTTATATTATTACCTTACTTTATCCTTGTTTAAAAATCAGAGGATATATTTCCTCCACTTAAACATGAATAAATAAACAAAGTTTAATTACTTGAAGCTAATAACTGACAGGGTCAATGATTGAACCCAGGGCTACTTGAGGCTGGTTATCTCAATAATGCCTTTCTTAGTGGAAAGTCTCAGAGAGAGAAGCCCTCCATTATTTCCAGAAAGTAAACAGCCAGAGAGCTCACTAGGAAGAAACCTCAGTTTCAAACTGTATGTACATTACCCAAATGACTGCACAGCTTCTTCCTTCAACTTTCCAACTCTAAAGCAGAGAAAAGAAATCCTTACTGCATGATGTGAGGTATTACAAAATAACAGTAAAAGAATATTTGTGTCATTGATTTCCTTGGAATAGCTTTCCTGCCTTGGTAAGAGCTTGCATGGTATTTCCATTCCAAGTCCATATTCTCCTTCACTAGGGGTTTATGTGTTAATAATTCTCAAAACATCACTACCCAAAGTATTCTACACCTTAGTACATTTCATTTTAGAACATTCCCCTATGTGTAGATTTCAGCCTATTTTCATTTATTAATGTGTTTGCTATGTGAATAACAACAAAAAAAAACCCACAACGTAGGGCTGGGAGGATGGCTTAGTAGTTAAGGCACTTGCCTGCAAAGCTAAAGGATGAAGGTTTGATTCCCCAGGGACCATGTAAGCCAGATGCACAGTATAGTACATGCATCTGGAGTTAGTTTGTAGAGGCTGGAGGCCCTGGTGTGTCCATTCTCTCTCCTCTCCCCACCCCACCCCTTTCTCTCTTTCTCCCTCGCTCATAAATAAATAATAAAATATATTCTTTAAAAACCTCAACATACTTATACCCAGAGTCAGGACTCATTTTTTCATCATGAATGACCCTTACTTAAATAGGTGATTTATCTTGTACAAAACAGTCAGATAAAACATTTTAAAGTAGCACGTCTTCACATCAGCATGGAGAAAGTAGCAAGAATAAGCAGGGATATAGGCTATAATATGCAAGGCTGCCTTCAGTGACACACTTCCTCCAGCAAGGTTCCACCTCTGAAAGGTTCTAAACCTTCCCAAACAACAGTAAGTAGCTGGGGATTAAGTATTAAAACACATGAAGCTACACACTGGGCAAAGGTTATTGCAGGGTAGTAAAAATGCAGAGAATATGCTGGGCGTGGTGGCACAAGCCTTTAATCCCAGCACTTTGGAGGCAGAGGTGGGAGGATTGCTGTGAGTTGGAGGCCACCCTGAGATGACCTTGAAAAACCAAAAATGAAAACAAAAAATGCAGAGAATAAGTGACTACTATGTGCTCAGCCTCCAATAGAACATCTAATCCACTCCCTCCAAGGCTGTGTGTCTGGAAGAACAGGGAGATAAACAGCAAATGGATGGGAAGGATAGCTGGGAAACATTGTCTTCTAGATACAACATGGCCAGTGATGAAATCCTAGCACCTGTGGCTTCCTGAACAAGATTGAGCCTATAAATATTTCACCATTAGCGAAGGAAGGATCATGAGACCTCACACCTCTTACAGTACCTAATGACAGCTCATAATTTCTAGGAGAGTGGGAGTCAAGCTCATCAGTGATGTAGTCACTGGTAAATTGCCGCTGGTAAGTCTTCCATAGTAAGTATCATGCAACCTTAAGTGAACTCAATGGGTAAGTTAACTCAATGGGTTAAAAAAGTCATAAAAAGTAAGACAGAGATTAATAAAGAACAATAAGGATAGTAGTGAGAGAGGGAGAGATGAAAAGGTAATTGAGGAAAATAAGATCAAAATACAGCATATATATATATACATATATATATATGTATATATATATATATGAAATGCCATTGGAAAATTTATTAATTATTTTTCAAAAGTGTAGGTGATCACAAGCTATTCATCCATCTTCATTTCTAAAGCACTCCAGGATATTAGCAAAGATGAGAATTGACTAATGTTCTCTATGAAAAGTTCAATAACTGTTTAATCAGAGCTGGGAAATAAAGCAATGCTTCTGATCTTTTACAAATTAATTTAACATTGCATTAAAAGAAAAATAGGCCATAAATTGGGCTGTGCAGGGATAATCAATGGCTCATTATCTTTGCTTTGAGCAAAATGCACTGATTCCTTTAAAGCCATTAGTGAGCAATACTGGGCAGTACACAGCTGCAAATGTGTTCAAGCATTATTGATTCTACATCTATAAAACTAATCTCATTAGGGGAGAATTTATGAGCAGTAATAACAGAAACTGTTTTAAAGTCCATTGTAAAGAAATAAAGAATAAAATTCATGTGCATAAGAGAAGATTATAAGACCACCAGGGAAAAACAATTTCTGAGCCCTTATTCTATTATGTTGTTGGATTATCATGCCTTTAATCACTGCTACATATAAATCCAATAAAAGTATCATCAATAGTGACCAATGAAATGTTAACAGCCTTCCCACATAAACAAAGCACTATGATAATTCTGTAATTGGGATTTATGTTGTCACTTTCCTTAGACATTACCAAAGCATTATGCATGAGTCATTCATAAAGTTTGTTCTGTGACTCGATAGTTTTCATTGCATTCCTTTGTAAAGTACATGCATTGTTCATGTGTCCAAATGCCCAATATGTGAGCTGACATTGTTACCTGTAATGACATTCTCTGTCCTCAATGCAATATAATTAACCTGAAACTTCTAGATAAAGTTTTTAATGAGAAATATCAGATTTTTGGAATTCACACACACACACACACACACACACACACACACACACACACACACACACCATATATAGTCTTTGGAGGTCATTTAAGCCTCTAAACTTAAGGCATCCAAAAATGTTTAGCTAGCTCCCAAATAATCTGGATAGTTGTTAAATCTTGAAATGTAGTTTGTCCTGAAAATTGGAAGGTTAGGAAAAGGAGGAACTGGCCTCTGTGGCTTTAGCAGACAGCTTCAGGTTCATTGAGATGAGCTTTCAGACCAGGCACAGTTATGGCAGAAGAGATTTATTGAAGCTTACATATCCAGAGGAAGTTCCATAATGGCAGAAGAAGATGGCCTGCCTTCACAGGACCAAACACAGTGAGAGAAGCCCCAAGCCAAAAGCCACACAGCACACTTCAGGAACTCCAGGTAGAACTAGGCACACTTTGCATGTCTTTAGATTGAAATCTCAAAACCACCACCAAACCTTAAGATCTGCCCAGTGACACCACCCCCAGCCAGGTGGCTGTAGATGCAAACTACAAACTACTAAAACACTGAATATACTGGGGACCACCTATTCAAAATACTACAGCAGCTTATTTAGAAAATAAAATAAAATAGGGGTAGCAACAGAAAGTAAATAAATCTAACATGTATCAAGCAAAATCTTATGATCTATTTTACCTCAATAGCTACAAAACAGAAATAAAGCTAAATTATTTAGGA
Organism: Jaculus jaculus; assembly: GCF_020740685.1. Taxonomy (NCBI): domain Eukaryota; kingdom Metazoa; phylum Chordata; class Mammalia; order Rodentia; family Dipodidae; genus Jaculus; species Jaculus jaculus. The sequence continues at coordinate 72,802,365 of NC_059108.1, read as the reverse complement.
CTATCATAAATATAGAGAAACTATTATCACAAAATTTGTTACAACCAAGAACTGACATGCAGGTGACAGTTGAACAACTACAGCACCTTTATGCCACTATGGGACTTACGTTTGTTAAGCTGAGATATTAAGTATAGACTTAAACATTCCCTTCCCTAACTACCGTTATTTATCCAAAATCAGTAATCAGGAATAATAATTGGGTATAGATCCTCACTATGGTGGTTTGATTCAAGTGTCCTCCATAAACTTAGGTGTTTTGAATGCCAGGTTCCCAGCTGATGGAGATTTCTAAATTAATGCCTCTTGGAGGCAGTATATTGTTGGAGGTGAGCTTATGGGTATTATAGCCAGTGTCCCCTTGCCAGTGTTTGGCACACTCTCTTGTTCCTGTTGTCCACCTGATGTTGGTCAGAAGGTGGTATCCATCCTCTGCTCATGCCATCATTTTCCCCTGCTATTGTGGAGCTTCCTCCTCTAGCCCATAAGCCAAAATAAACCTCCTTTCTTCTCCCACAAGCTACTCTTGGTTGGGTGATTTCTATCAGCAATGTGAACCTGACTGCAACAGTAATGTTGGTACCGAGAGTGGGGTCATTTGCTGCTAGACACCTGTGTGGCTTTAGCCTTTTGGAGCTGATTTTCAAGAGAAATGTGGAAGGATTTGAAACCTTGGCCTAAGAGACACCTTGTAGTGTTATAATTACAGCTAGATGAACTATTCTGGTCAGAGTTGAAAGACCTGAATGCAGTAAGAACTAAGGACTATGAGATTTGGCTTGTGAAGGTGAGAAAGAACTTTGCCTGGACTGGGCAGTTTGTATGAGACTTGATGTTTTGCCCATGTTCTGAGAATTCGTGCAGGGTTGCTTTGTATAGAAGTGGACTGGTATGTGCAGAGAGATATGACACAGAAAAAAAAAATTGAAATTTTTGGGCCTAAACTGCTGCCTGTTCACCTGCAAATCTTGGAGAGATTACAGCCATTTATATTGGGCCAGCTGCTCTGCATTGGGACAACAGAAAGAATGCAGTTTTTGAAGGAGCCTGAATGCTCAAGGAGTGTCCTATTCTTCAAAGTCTGCTTATTTCCCCCTGGATTAACAAATTGGCACCCTACCTGGTATTATGGAGTTTAAGAAATTCAGGAAAGAGAGGGTCATTGAATTTGCAACATGTTTTGGAAATGGCCACAGGCAGTGTGTAGCAGGTTTTCTGGATGTCTGCATGGAGACCCAGTGGAGCCATAAGGATGAACTTTGGGTTACAGTGGAGATGCCAGGACCCAATGATGATGCCAGCATCATGAAATGGCTGCTAAGGAAAGCTGCCAGCTCAATTAAGTTTTCCATGACTGTGAGTTGCCTAGCGGGAGGGGTGGAATTGGAACTCCAGAGATTTATTACTGGTTATAATTATTGAACTTGGAGACTTGTCACTGGCTAGAGTTGTTGTACTTGAAGCTATAGAGTTTGATGTTTGTCCTGGTTGATTTAAATCTTATATTGGCTGAATATTTCTTTGCTATGTTCAATGTCATCTTTTGCTGTGCCATTATGTTGTTTTGGTGGGGGGGGGTTGGTATTATGGCTCAGTTAAAAGAATATGGATTATGGGAATGTTTGAATATCATTGTGATTCATGAAAATGATGAAGACTTTTAAAGTTGGATGAATGCATTGTATTTTATATCATGTATGATTATCAGTTTATGGGGGCCAGGAGTGGAATGTGGTGGTTTGATTCTGGTACTCCCCATAAACTTACGTGTTCTGAATGCTAGGCTCCCAGCTAATGGAGATTTTGGAGTTAACGGCTAGGCAATGTATTATTGGGGATGGGCTTATGGGTATTATAGCCAATGTCCCCTTGCCAGTGTTTGGCACACACTCCTGTTCCTGCTGTCCACCTTATGTTGTCCAGGATGTGATGTCCACCCTCTTCTCATGCCATCATTTTTTCTTGCCATCATCGAGCTTCCTGCTTGAGCCTATAAGCCAAAATAAACCTCTTTGTTTTTCCCCACAAGCTGCTCTTGGGTGATTTCTACCAACAATACGAATCTGACTGCAATGTTCATAAATTTCCAAATATAAATATATGTATATTTATATATATATATATACACACACACACATCTTACAACATCATCTAGAAATTTAAAACTAATTATATTGCATCAGGAGAAGGCCTGGTACTGGTAATGATAGCAGCCCACTAATCTAAACTTTCTGGAGAAAACAAAGAACTTGATTTCTCATTCTAGCAATTTATGGTCCCAATACACAGGTAAGGACATTTATGCAATACTAAAAAGGGATGTGACAAATTTACATCCAACTTCCATATGCATCATTTAATTCTAATGAAATATTTTGTCTGTTTATAAGATTATAGCAAATAATCTTATAATTGAAATATAATTGAAAACTCATTGCCCAAGATTCCCACAAAAAAATATTGTAAAATTTTTTCTGAGACAGATCTGGTCAACATTCAGTTATGTTTAGTAAGATAAAAACTGAAAGCACATTTCTCAAGGACATAAATAGGAAGGAAAACTCAGAAAATATGTGACCCTCAAAACAAACCCTGAAACTGGTAAAGTGGCAAGTCCCAACTAAAGAATGGCAAATTTGTGAAAAAATCCAGTCGTAAAGCCCACATATTGCTTTATCCAGCTTATATAAAATATGCAGAATAGATAAATTATAGAAATACAGAGTACATTAGGAGTTTCCTGGAATGAGGAATAAGAATATGGAAAGTAATGGCACCAGGGTTTCTTTAGGGAGGTAGAAAGACACTCTGAAACTAGTTGCTGGGGGTGGTTATACAACTTTGTGAATATACTTAAAAATATTACATTGAATACTTTAAAGAGATAAATTTGTTATACTGAAGTTTCAATAAATGATTTAAACAAATGTTTTTCCTACCCTCAGAACTTTTATTGAACTTTAAGGAATAATTATCTAAAACTTTGGTGCTGAGGATATTGGAAGGCTCCTATAAATGAGAAACCAGAGAGTTTTACATGAAGCTGACAAGGGAGTTCTGGACCTTATATGGAAAGGTGGGACAGTCATATTCAAGGTCTGAAAAAGCTCTCTGCAGGAGGAAACAGTTAAGGGTTGCAGGTTTGCACTTGGGCAAATGGGAAGTAAGAAACTATACCATTCACCACCATGGTAAGATAGTCTTTTGGCCCTAAATTTTCTGGGATAATGGAGTTCAGAGACAATCAACTTAAGCAATCATTCACTGAGAAATTATGAATACAATAAAATGCATATCATCTAAGTAGTAGTTTTCCACATTTCTTTACAAGCTTCAACTATGAGGTAATTGGAGATAAGTCAAAAATTACCACTATCAAGAAATAATAGGAAAATTATTACAACAGAAAGATGCTCCTGGATTTATATCAGCTGTTGTTGGACTTATGTAACCATGATTGAGAAAAAATTTTAGCTCAATTCCAAGGCCAGCTATTATATCATGTAATATGAAGGAGAGGTTCATGTAGCCAGAAACAGGAGACCCTGGTTGTCTACTCACTTGAAAACAACTTATTTTGCCTGAGGCAAGCCCTCAGATAACAGTAGTCCTAGGCAGCCTGTGAGTTCCTGAGCTAGAATCACCCAGGTTTTTAGACTCCTGATTCTCAGAATCTCTGTGAAATAGGCATTGTTTCATTTGCTAAGTTCTAGAGAAATGAACTTTTGGGATAATTTTCATTTTGTTATTGTTTGTTGTTTGCCTTTTTCAAGGCAAGGTCTCTCTAGCCTAGGCTGGCCTGGAATTCACTATTTAGTCTCAGGGTGGTCTTGAACTCACAGTGATCCTCCTGTCACTGTCTCCCAATAGGATAATTTTTGAAGACATATTTTCCTATAGAAGTTTTAAGCTCACAGAAAAATTGATAGAAATGTACACAAATACCCTTAAAACTGTCCCTATACATGCATAGTCTCCTCCATTATGAACATTCCCACTAAAACAGTATGGTTTTTTTAACTAGACTACTGAAGCTCATATTGTCTGTTACTTCAAATGCCAATAATCAGAAACAGCAATTGAATTTTTAAATTGCTCATTATAAAGCAAGCCAGCAATCTGAGAAGACAGTGAATTACATTTGTTTTACATTTTATCTTCAGCCAGCAGATTAAATATAGGGAACAGAAACAAAGGCAATCATTCAATGTTTACCCACTCCCTTCTGGTCAGGCGCTCTCCTGTTTCCCTGAATTCATGGTGTTGGGTCTTGTATCCTTATCGCCATATTCCCTCACTGTCATCTTCCTGTGTAGTAGGGTTTCACATATAACAAAGCCACTGAGTCTTGCATTCCTCCCAAATGCTCATTTGTATCACATCCAAATGCAAGGTGGTTAGCAGTATGTATGTGCTAGTAGACACCTATTTGGTAGAAACCTATTGTCTACCAAAGAAACAACAAAATATGTAAAAACAAATAACTGATTGTATTAATGAGAAAGTCGGAAATCACTATGCACAGGGCATAGTAATAACAAAGTAAAATGGGGTTTGCACTCAGTTTGAGTTATACCTGTTGGTGAGCAAGTTTTACAAACTTTCTCATCACCTGGGGATTATGACTAGGTAGTAAGGATTTTGCAAAATTTAAGTAATGGCTATATATGTGACGTTTGTATAGGTGTGCAACAAATGTGAATTCCCCCCTCACATTTTTGATAATTATAATTGCAAGGAATATAATTGATTTGGACATAAGTGATGATGTAATAATCACATTTTTCTTCTAGTGAAAGAGCTCCTAATTATATTTCATAAAATAAAATATATCAATCTTTCCTATTATTTTATGGTAATATTTTTAGGTGTACTATGTGAATTCTATGAGAATTGCACAATTCTATAATCAGCTTGAAATACTTATAAACATTAATCATAGATAGGTGATAGGTATAAATAATTTATATTAAAATTACCTCCAAAGAATACCAACTCCACCTTCAGAGATAACAAAATGTAAAGTGACATTTTAGTCCACCTGCTGAAGGATAATCATATTTTGGGATGATCCAAGAAAATTATATCCTAATTTTATAATCAATAGGCCACCCTTTACTGTGCAGAAAAGAACAAAATTCAGTAAAATATTGAAAGGCAGCATGTCTGAATTATTCAGTGAGCAAAATGTTTCTTCCTCAGATAAATGTTTTTGGAAAAGGTATCTTTGTAAACATGTTTCTTGAGTTTAAATTTAAAAAAAAGATCTTCAGCAGATGATAAGCCTTCCAGTTTCCTGCCATGAGAGAAGGTTCCCAGTAGGATTTCTTTAGGCACCTCTGCTACCTGTCTGCTCTTCTATGTATATACATAGGGTGCTGTCTGATACAATCATAGTAAGAGACAACTACCATCTGCCTCACCAGCTCCATGACTCACCCTGTGCTGCCTAAGTAATAAAGGTTCCAGCAGCACAATAGGACTCAAGTTTTGTGAACAGCATGTCTGCTCTGCTAAACTTCACCTCCACTATTATGACAGCCTGTGAGGAAGGTCTAGCATTATGTAACAGACTAATACGATTGTACAAATAAAGGTTTTGAGATTAATTATTTACCAAGATGATACATGCATATTGTGAAATTAACTTCTATCTTAGATGCAAATACAAATAGTCTGCTTACTATCAAAATTTTCCATAATTATAAGCTCCCATGAGATCCATACTTCTGGAATCTGTCCTCAATCTTTGTCCAGCTATTACTTTTTCACTGTCCTTTCCTTGGACTACCAAATTTTAAATTTCAACCTCTTGGATAGTGTCATATACCTTTTCTTAATTTTGTTTCATAAATCTTTCATATAACAAATCATATATAATATCATCTAATATGATTTAGTATTGTATTTCATGCTCTGCTCCTTCCATCAAATATGAAGCCCATGAGATAGTGCCACTATATAAATTCTCACTTACCAAAATGAGTACTTACTAAGTATATAGTGATTTTTTTTTTCTAATTTTCATGTGCAGATACAGAATCTTGAAGTCTTATCTCCACTGTTGACTTTCTTCACTCTTCCTATATAATGCAACTAATTTAGTGCTAAACCCAAAGTAAAATAAATATTTAAGATATTGATAAATTAATTAATAATGTATTCTACCAGAGACACTGGAAGAAGCAAGGTAGGAAAAAAGCAATATATTACCTAAGTTAAAAATATGATATTGTAAATTATGTGTTCACTGAGCATTTATTAAGAGGTTGTTTTTTATTGTTTTGTGTTTTGTTTTTCTTTTCTTTGGTCCCAGCGAGAGACTGGGTGGTGGAAACATCTATGCCGAACGCACTCAGTGTACTGCTAGCACCGGCCCCTGCGCTGTGCTGCTTCAGCAGTGAACGCAGGCTTAGGTGAGTAGTAAGCTACCCAAGGACCTCGCACAGTCACAAGTCCTACCTTCTTGAATCAAATGTTTTTTCAAATGGCAGATAATACTTACGATTTTTAAGGAAGGAATTTTTATAATTCTCTAAAATGCAGACATTCTTCAAAAGCTTAATTTAAGAGGGAGGTAGAGTTAGGGTGATTGTACCCCTAATGGTAAAAAGGGCAGGAAAGTTTGCACCAGCTAGAAATGAAAGCTGATCTGATTTCTTCCTTCCTTCCTTCCCTCCTTCCTTTTTCCTTCCTTCCTTCCTTCCTTCCTTCCTTCCTTCCTTCCTTCCTTCCTTCCTTCCTTCCTTTCTTTCTTTCTTTCTTCCTTCCTTTCTTTCTTTCTTTTTAGTTTTTTGAGGTTCGGTTTCACTCTAGCTCAGGCTAACCTGGAATTCACTATGTAGTTTCAGGGTGGTCTTGAACTTATGGTGAACCTCCTACCTCTGCCTCCCAAGTGCTGGCATTAAAGGCATTCACCACCACACCAGGCCTCTCTCTTGTCTAGTTCTGTAGGACTAGAAACAGTAAGGACCCCTCCTAGAAGTGAGGTCTTTCATAGGATTTGGCTTCTCATTCAAATTCCATTGTTTCAGAGCATAAGAAAACATTTCCTACCTCACAGCTTTCTGTATACCGTCCCTCTGCCTGGCATCCTTTGCCTGTAGTTCTTTGCATGGTACATTCATCCTTCAAGTACAAGTTGTTGGTCAAGTTCAGTCCCCTGAACTTGGTGCCAGGGCTAACCTCTTCCTGAGACAATCCATAGTCCTAACCAACCAACTGTTCTTCTGGTTCACCTGAGCCCATCCCCATAAGGTCATAAATACTTTTACAAGGGGAAGGCAGACTCTCTGATCAATTGGGAACTTCCAGCTGTGGGTGAGGTTTTCCCTTGGCTGGGCTTGGGCTGGCTCAGACATATTGACTGGGAAAGTCACTTACATAGGATATTTCACTTAGTAGAAAGGAGTGGGAAACAAGAGACACCAGTAGTAAATATACTGTAGATACTTTGATCTGCACGCTAGTGTTTGGAAACAACAAATTCATTTTCTGTAACAAAGGCATGGGAATTTTTATCTCAAAACTCCAGAAAATTAGTGATTGGAGAGACAATTTCTCTCTCTCTCTCTCTCTCTCTCTACACACACACACACACACACACACACACACACACACACACACACATTGGTGGTTGGGAATTGAACCTGGGCCAACAACTTTGCAAAAAAGTGATTTTAACCACTAGCAATCATGTCAGGAATTAAGATATCCTAAGAGACACTTGTGCCTAAGAGGAGTTAACCACCCCTCCACACACACACACACAAAAGGATTTTTCCCAGAAATCTTTATACTGGAAATTAAAAGGCTGGCCTCTGGAGCTTGTATCCCTGAAAGATATTTCACATGGTCTGACAACTTGTCCAGCCCCCGTGCAGGAAAGACTGGAGCTTAGATAATAATGGGCCTACTATGATGGGTGAAACCACACCTTCACCAGGACTGCTTAGCTATGCACATATTTTTCTTTATTTAACAGAAAAAATCTTCACTTCAAGGTACCAAAAGATTGACTGGAAGTTTTCCCTGTACCTCTTTGTTCTTACCATTGTGGACACAGTGAATAAACCACCTTTCTCTGATTTTCACTATTGCTTTGTCACTTGGCCTATTCAAGCCAGATGACTGAACCCAGATTGCTAGGGCTGCCAGAGCCCAGGCTCTGACTCTAACAACTCTAGCAACAGGCTAATCTTTAGCCTTAAGTATGGAAAAGTTAAGCCTTCTTACCCTGTGTCTAAAATAAGCAATAATATAAAGATAAAACCAACATAGTTCTCTTTCTAGAGGCTGAAAAATTGCAAGTGGCCCTACATAGGATGGTTTTCTTTAATTCTGTAGGCTCATCTAAAGGAGTACTCTCTGTTGAACCAAGGTGGTCTGAGATGAGCTGCTCCACATTCACCAATATAAGGCCCTGCCTCATCTCTGGCCCAAAAGCAATAGGTCAACTGATCATGGATTGAATCCTCCAAAACTGTGAACCAAAATAAAACTTTTCTCATTGTGTACTAATTGAATCAACTATTTATTACAATAATGGAAAGTTGAGTAACACATTCTCATTTAGTGCATTTATTGTCAATTTGAATATCAATAGTTATGTCAGATTTTGTAACCTTCCCAGATGATAGAATCTGGTAAAGAGTATGTATCTTTTGTTTCAAGGAAATATTCTATAATCTTCATCATGAATAAAAAGAGTGATGAATATGAGGGAAGGGAAGACTCAGAAAGTTACTTAAAAATGCCACCATTTGGAGAAAGATAAAGAAAGAGAGAAAGGGAGGAAAAGAGAGAGAAGCTAGAATACCCAACCCAGTAAGATCATGAAGAGATAATAAGATGTAATAAGATACCTAGTAAGATATCCAGTGTAGATTTCTGAAAATGATAGCCCAAGATAGAAATATCCTTTTTATTCTTTCCTAGAGAACTTTTATTAAATTTTACATAGGCAGGTATGTTTTTGTTTTCAGGGAGCTTAAAAAGGAAAGAGGATCAAATTAATGATAGATAATAAATATAAGGGGTACTACATTTGCATGAATAGAAAAGTTTCTTCACCCTACTTCTACTAAATAGATGCTGATGAAAACTTACTCACAGGTCATGCGTGGTGGCACAACTTTAATCCCAGCACTCGGGAGGCAGAGAGGATTGCTGTGAGTTCAAGGCCACCCTGAGAGTGAATTCCAGGTCAGCCTGGGCTACAGAAAGACCCTACCTCAAAAGCAAAACAAACAAAAACTTGTAAATTTGAAAAGGTAGCATACTCCCTGGGTTCTTTATTATCTAGAAAATAATATGTACCAAATTGAGAGAAAAGAAAGCTGCTCAAAGATCAAACATGTATCTCAAGATTAAAAAAAAAAAAAAGAGAGACTCTATCTGCTAAGATGCACTAGGTTGCTAAGCTACTTCTACATCCCAGGGTGACAAAAAAACCTTCCCAAAAGCAGTGAGTGAAGGCAGAGCTATACGCCATGCAGGAAAGTGCTATAGGAAGGCTGCAATGTAGTGTTGATAGCAGATTCTGTGGTAGAGCTTCAGTGATAAAGCAAGTAATATCACAAATGTGTCTGGTAGCAATACACCATCTCAGTGGAGAAATGAGTCCTCCAGTGATGTTACAGGTTAACTAAGTGACCAACTTACAAAGACAAGTTGATGAGGGTCAGAGAAGGGCTTGCTTTGTGGATCTCCTTGCCTCTGTGCTTTAAGTTTCCCTCTGTGAAGTGGCTCATCTGACTTTCTTTGCCTACAACAAAGGATCTATGTGATGATTAATTCAATATTACTTCCACTAAACTAAGCTTTCAAGGTGGTAAATGTCAGAGGAATAAGTCTATGATAGAAAGTTTGGTCTTAATGTTTTCACTAGAAGACTAATAAATTATATTTAATAGTATGATTCCATCAATGTAAAATGGCTAATAAAATCCTATGAGTAAATAATTTGAGATATTAATGGTATTTATCTCTTAATGATACGATTATGGACAACTATTATTTTCTTATAATCCTTTTTTCCATAATGGGCATATAATTCTTCTGCTATAGAAGGAAAGTTTTAATTCTTTTAAGACCTGAGCCATATGAAAGAAGCATGAATACAAAAGAGAATTCTTGATATTTAAAGCTGCTGTCACAATTCAAAGGCTTCAGGGCCCTTAATTACTTCCTGAACTACTACAAAGGATGAGTCTCCTCCCTGTGCTTCTCTCAAGGCCAATGTCCAAGAGATATTACTGAAAGCCATGCTGAACCATGTCCACATGACCTGGCTACGAAAGGCAAGAGAATGCAGAAACTGACAGTTAATTAAAAGAGGCTGCTATGCAACTCATCAGTCCTGTCAAGTGGTGACAACTATAGCACTTGAGGGCTTCAGAACATAATTCCAAATACCAAATCAGGCACGAAGTAAAATTTAGCTTATACATGTACTTTAACACAATTGCTAAATGAAAAAAAAAGCCAATAATATCCTCTACCAACTTCATGCATACCATTCTGGGGAGTTAAAAGAATTAGCCAAAAAGAAATCACTGTGATTCATTCTTGGCAGACTAGATTCTAAGAAAGGACTATTGTTTAACTGTCCATTTATTCAGCTTTTATCTCATCTCTTCAAAAAGAAAAGTTCCTTTAAATATTTCTACTATTGACTTAGGCTAATTACAGAATAAGTATGTATCCACAGCTTAATTCTTTTCACATCACATAGAACAATCTGTAAAACTTTTCCTTAGTATAATAGTTATGTGAAAAACTTGGTAGCATTGAACAAGTGGTTTTCATCTATAGGTTATTTTTCTGCATATAGAGGCTATATGAAAAATGTCACTCTAGAGAGTTATATGTGTGTGCACACACACATGTGCATATGATTACACATATATGTTTAGTGACCAGAGCCCTCAGGACACAAGCAAAAGACTTTTCCTAATCAGTATAAGCCATTAGAGTTTCCTTATTTTCATACGAACCTGGTCATCACATCTTAATTATACTAATTATCATTCTATATGTAGTAGTGAATTATATCCTGTGAACAATAACAACAACAAAAATACATGGATTGTGTGAGGACCAAAGTTAGAAAATAAAAAGGAGAAAGGAGAAGATGACCAAGACAAAATCTAGTATTGAGTATTAAGTTCATTATGTCAAAAAAGTGCCTAAAACTTGGAACAAGAAAACCTAGTTTTAAAACTCAACTCTACCATTTTATAGCTACAGGACATATGACAAGTAACTGCCTTTTGTGAGTGCCAGCTTTCTATTATTTTAAAATGAAAATAATAATTTCATCCATTATATAGCACTCTATTTTAAGGTAGGGTCTCATTCTGGCTCAGGCTGAACTGGAATTTACTCTGTAGTCTCAGGGTGTCCTCCAACTCATGGAGATCCTCCTACCTCTGCCTCCCAAGTGCTGGGATTAAAGGTGTGAGCCACCATGCCCAGCACTCTTTTAGTTTTCCAAAACAGCATGTGCTCAAAAGCATTAGTTGCTGTCATCCCTGTATATCAGTATTGTGCCTTAGTCATATTCACTTGTAAAGGCCATTTTCCACTGAGAAATTAATTTCTATCTCAGATCTTGTTTTTATATCACAAAAGATATATAAGTTTCACATATATAAAAAATAATACATGACTATCTTCCATAGTGGTTGACACTCAGAAAGTGTCAGTATTCAAGAAGGTCTCACAAACACTCATCCTCATGAATCTGCCATTACAGCCTGATACAGATTCTGATTTCAGGTCTCAAACATCTCTGTGATATTGCAGCAAGAAGCTCACTTGCTTGAGTGTCTCCTTGGAGCGTCTGAGTACACTACTCATTCACTCACTCCATTCACTCATTCACTCACTCACTTACTCACGGGAAATCTTTGGACCTTGGAAAGAGGAAAGTCTAACATCTGCAGAACATATTTCTAGTTTTACCTTATACAGAGTCATAAAAGAATGAAAATTTTAAGTTTCAATTATCATAGTATTTTTATTTGTTTTTAATTGGTAAGGTAAATATGTGCATATTTGTTGGGTACCATGTGTTGTTCATATCTATCTATATCTATCATTTATTTATTTAAATCTGGTTAAATATACCTGTCTCCTCAAACATCTATAATTCATTCATTGAAAATATTCAAAATCATTTATTTTAGTTTTATGAGATATAAAGTTCATGATTGTTATTTATACCTACCACACTACTGCACAATACCATATAAGAGCTTCTTACTCCTAACTATGACTTGGTATTAGTTAGTCAAATTCTTCTTGAGGCCCTAGATTTTCACTATCTTCTGGTAACCAGCATTACAGCTTAAAATTCTAGCAGAGCAACTTGTTAAAAGACAAGTTTTATTGGGAACTTAATATATAAGCATACTATAAGTGGGTCAAACTCCTATCAGATTATCCCCGTTTATCACATCTCCCCATGCCCCATTCCCCTGAAGGCTCTCTTCAGAGGGAGAATCAAATCAGAACTAACTGTGGGGTCATGAATACACTAGTTGGTTTGTATCAGAAGGGCAATGCCTCAGAATACAGAGTTTTCCCATCCTGTGGCTCTTGACATTCTTTCCACTCCCTTTTCAGCAAGGTCCTTGAGCCTTGGAGAGCATGGTAGAAATCTTCTTTAGTGTTGAACTGTTGACAACCTATAAGTTTCTGTTTTCATGAATTTGAGGTCTCCTCAATGTCTACTGCCATCTCCATAGAGATTATCTGGCTAGCAGTTAGAGCAATGCTCATATTGAATCTGCCATTCTCTCTCCAAGTCTTTGGGACAAATGTTAGATTCCACATATGAATGACATCATATAGAAGATTTCATGCTGTACTTGGCTTATTTAGTTTTACATAATGACCTCTAGTTCTGTTCATATTATCAAAAACTATACTATTACATTTTCCATAGCTTAATATTTCATAGCATATATGTAACATTGTCCTTGTCTAATCATGAGTTGTTAGAACCCTAGATTGTATATATTTCTTGGTTATTGTGAATAATTCTGTATTGAATAGGGGAAGGCAGATGTCTATGACATGCTGACTTAATTCTCTTTGTCTATATTTTATCAATATATAATACATATGTATAAACAATCACAGTTGTGGGATTGTTTAAACATATGGTAGTTCTAGTCTTAATCTTTTGGGAAATATCTATGTAGTTTTCCATAATGACTATACTAATTCCATTGTCACAAAGAGAATACAAAGCTTCTTTTTATATACATCTGTGTGGTATTTGTTATCTTTTGTTTTTGTGATGGTTATGTTGATTGTCAACTTTGCAGGATCCAGAATCACTGGTGGGAGATGATCTAGATTAGGTTAGCCTCTGGGCAAGCCAATGAGGCATTACCTTGATTAGGTTAATTGAGGTGGGAAGGCCTTAACTGTGGATGGTGCCGTTTCATGGACCCAGGTCCTGCACTGTATAAGAAAAAGAGAGCTAACTGAGTATCAGCATTCACTCCTGTCTCTTTCCTCACCACCCTACACCCCTCCCAGTGACTACTTGGCCCATCACCTCACCCAGAAGGGGAAAGGAATATCTGACAACCATATGCCCTTGGGAACCAGTGAGTCTTTCATAACTTTCCCAGTTGGGTAAGTAGGGGAACAAGGGAAAGTGCTACAGCCCCCAAGCTACAGTGAAGACATAGCTGAGGCCAGGTTAAGAGATCCCAGACATCCAACCCCACCTTCGGCATTAAGCACCAACCCAGAGCTGCCAGTGTACTTACGCCCACCTGCCACAACCTGTGCATCACTAAATACAAAATCATCACACACCTATTCTATTCAAACATGAAACACAACACCCACTGAAGACACTACAAGGGAAAAACCTTGCTTCCTCCTTAATTAAATAAGGCTCTCACACTGAGACAGGTAGACCATTCCCCCCAGATCGCCCCCCCAAAAAACCTCACAAAACAACAAAGTGAGAGATCTCCAACAAGGCTGCCTAGCCCCACAATGGAAGGCTCCAAGGCAAACATAGAGAAGACTACAGGAATAGATACCCAAAATGAAAACACATTAAGCTGTGTGATCCTGAACAAGTTAATTGCAGAATTGAAACCAAGTTAACAATAAACAAACAACAAAAAAATTGCATAAATAAAATGCACACAACTTTCTTTCTCAGGCTTAACTTAAATGAATGAATTCCAAGAAGCATTAAGAAAATCAAAACATGACCTGAGATTGGAACTAGAGAAAGGGATAGATACTATACAGAAAAAGGCACCAGTGTGCTGGAGAGATAGCTTTGCAGTTAAGTTGCTTGCCTGTGAAGCATAAGGACCCATGTTCAGCTCTCCAGATCCCACACTTGGCAGATGTAAAAAGTCACACATGCTCATTAGGTTGCAATAGGATCTGGAATTTCATTTCAGTGGCTGAGGCCCTGGTGTGCCAATTCTCTCTCTTAAAAAAAAAAAAAGCAATAGAAAATACAAACCAAATCAAGTTTGTGAGAACCTCTATAGAAACCCTCACTGAGTTAATCATGGGGAGGACAGAAGCTCTGATCTGGAAAACAAGACAGAAAAAACAGTTTGGGGTTCCAAAAATTTGGTAAGTTAAAAAAAAACAACTTATGAAGAAGGTGGACATGGTGGCGCACACCTTTAATTCCAGCACTTGGGAGGCAGAGGTAGGAGGATTGCCATGAGTTCAAGGCCACCCTGAGATTACATAGTGAATTCCAGGTCAGCCTCAGCTAGAGTGAGACCCTACCTCAAAAAAAAAAAAAATCCAAAAAACAAAATAAAACAAACAACAACAACAAAAACTTGTGAACAGAAAATGGGGGAAGTGTTAGATGTCCTAAAGTGACCTAACATCCAAATCACTGGTATGCCAGGATGGTAAGAAATTCAGACCAAAGGCAAGGAAACTGTATTCAACAAAATTATTGCAGAAAACTTTCCTATCCTCTCAAAAGAGAGGTCCATCCAGATTTAAGAAGCTAACAGAACTCCAACAAACTGTAACAAAGAAGAAACTCTGTAAGATGCATCATTGTTAAAACTCTAAACAACTAAAACAAAAATAGAGGGCTAAAAACAGCAAGAGAAAAGCAATTTATTACATATAAAGGCAATCCTATCATAATTACCTTCGGCTTCAAAATAGAAACTGTGAAAGCAAGAAAGGTCTGGAATGGAGCACTTCAAAGTTTAAAAATTTATGGGTCCCAACCAAAAATAATGTACCCAGAAAAAGTATGTCTCATTAGAGATGGTAAAAGGAAAACTTTAAAGACTGGAAAGATGGCTTGGCAGTTAAGGTGCTTGCCTACAAAGCCAAAGGACCCAAGTTTGATTCCTCAAGACCCACACAAGCCAGAAGCACAAGGTGATACATATGTCTGAAGTTTGTTTGCAGTGGCTAGAGGCCTTGGAATGCCTATTCTGTCTGTATGTGTACTTGCCTCTCTCTCTCTCTCTGTCTGTCTCTCTCTCAAATAAATAAATAATAATAATAAAAATCTTCAAAAGGAAAACTTTCAATGATACAGGTTAGCTCTATGATTGTATAAGTAGAAAGCTAAACCTATAGAGAATACTTTAGGGAATACTCCACACAAGGGTCAAACAACCAATCTTAAGAGCCTACAGAAAGAAAATCACATCAACCAAAACTAAAGCAGGCTCAAAAATGTACAAAGCCCAAGAGAACACCAAACCCTATGAAAGCCCTAAAATGGCTTTAAATCCAAGCTCACAGTTATGATCTTAAATATTAATGGACTTAACTCACCCATCAAAGGATACATGATAATAGGGTGGAATAGATAAATGGACCCTTATATCTACTGTCCTCAAGAAACCCACCTTATCACTAAAGACAGGCATTGTCTCATGGTGAAAGGTTGGAAAATTATATTCCAAAATAATGGAATAATAATCAAGTGGATAGTGCAATACTAATATCTGATAAAGTAGATTTCAAACTAAAAATAATCAAAATGGACAAAGAAGGCCACTTCTTACTCATCTATAGAACAATCCAACAAGAGGACATCATAATCATAAATCTATATATACAAAAAACAGGTACACCATAGTTTATAAAACAAAACCTACTGGACAACAAGACAGAAATAATCCCTAACACCATTATAGATAGGGACTTCAATAGTCCACTGTGATCAATAGACAGTTCATCCAGGCAGAAAATGAACAGGGAAATAATAGAAATCAACTAGACCTAACAGACATCTACAGAAGTTTCCATCCAAATTCTATAGAACACACATTCTTCTCTGCAGCCCATGGAACCTTCTCCAAAATAGATCATATATTAGGCCATAAAGTATGCTTCCATAAATTGAGGAAAATTGATGTAACTTCTTGCATCAGATCAGATCACAATACCTTAAAGCTAGAAATTAACAAGAGACACAACAGAAATTCCACCAACTCCTAAAGACTGAACAACACACTTTTAAAAAATGAATGGGTTGTGAAAGAAATCAAAAATGAAATTGTAGTTGTGTGTGGTGGTGCATGCCTTTAATCCCAGCACTCAGGAGGCAGAGATAGGAGGATCACCGTGAGTTCGAGGCCAGCCTGAGAATACAGAGTGAATTCCGGGTCAGCCTGGGCTAGAGTGAGACCCTACCTTGAAAAGCCAAAAAAAAAAAAAAAAAAAAAAAAGTTAAATTTCTACAACTGAAGGATAATGAAAACACAATATACCCAAACTTATAGGACACAAGGAAGACAGTCCTAAAGAGAAAATACATATGACTAAATACCTTCATAACAAAGAGAGATCACAAATTAATAACCTAAGTATCCACTTAAAGGCATGGGTAAACAAGAAGAATCCAATCCTAAGAGCTCCAGATTGAAAGAAATAATTAGGATCAGAGGAAAACTGATTAATTGGAAACTAAGAAAACAATTAAGAAAATTGAGAATCTTCTCTTTTCAGATGGCAGTGACTTTAGGATGACACAGAAAGTATCAGAGTGCTGGAAAGAAGTGACTGGAGTACTGAGTAACATCTCAATCACACCTTCCAAGGCTCAGGGTCTAATCCGGAAGAGATGGCAGAAAGAAAGAGCCAAAGGAAGCGTAGGACTCCTTACAACATGCTCCTCCAGACACAAAATGGCCTGCATATCATGACTCATAGTGCTTGACACTACCTACACAAGACCATCATAATAGGAGGAAAAGATTGTGACATCAAAATAAAAGAGAGACTGATTGAGATGGGGTTGGGATATGATGGAGAATGGAATTTCAAAGGGGAAAGTGGGGGAGGGAGGGAGGGTATTACCATGGGATGTTTTTTATAATTATTGAAAATGTTAATAAAAATTGAAAAAAAAAAGATTAGGAACAAGGGGATGGAGAGATTGCTTAGTGGTTAATGCCTGTGAAACCTAAGGCCAAAGTTCAATTTCCCAGTACCATGGAAGCATCATGCACAAGGGGCACATGCATCTTGGTTTCATTTGCAGGGACTAGAGGCCCTGCTGTGCCTGCTCCCTCTCCATGTATGTATTTAGTTAACTCCTTCCCTCTCTCAAATAAATAAAATATTTTTAATTTTTTGTTTTTTTATTTTTAATACATTTGTTATAATTTTATTTATTTATTTATTCTTTTTTTTTTTTTTTTTTGAGGTAGGGTCTCACTGTAGCTCAGGCTGACCTGGAATTCACTATGAATTCCCATGGTGGCCTTGAACTCATGGCGATCCTCCTAACTCTGCTTCCCAAGTGCTGGGCTTAAAGGTATGTGCCACCATGCCTGGCTCAAATAAAATATTTTTAGAAGTTTATTGTTATTGTTGTTGTTAAGAAAGATCAGGAACAAGACAGGGGTGCCCACTTTCACCACTGCTCTTCAACATAAAACTAGAAATCCTAGCCCAGGCAATAAGGCAAGAGAAGGATATAAAAGGGATAGAGATTAAAAAGGAAGAAATCAAATTAGTCTTATTTGCAGATAACATGATCCTAGACATAAGTGACTCAGAACACTGCCATGCAAAACTTCTAAATGTGGTTAATTTTTTCAGCAAAGTGGCAGGATACAAAATCAACACACAAAAATCAGTAGCATTTCTATATGCAAAGAACAAACATACAAAGAAATCAGCAAGAGTTTCCCATTTTCAATAGCCACACACACAACAACAACAACAACAAACACAAATACCCTGGAATAACACTAACCAAGGATGTAAAATTCCTATATACTGACAACATAAAACACTCAAGAAAGAAATTGAAGAAGGCATGAGAAGATGGAAAGACCTCCCCTGCTCCTGAATATGTTAGAATTAATATTGTGAAAATGGCAATTCTACCAAAAACAATATGCATATTTAATGCAAGGTCAATAAAAATTCCAGAATCATTCTTCATAAAGACAGAAAAATGATTTCATCATTCTTATGAAATGGCAACAGGCCTTGAATATCCTAGCACAGCCTCAGCAAAAGAATTGCCATACCCAATCTAAAGCTATATTACAAAGCCATTATAATAAAAACAGCATGGTACTGGCATTAAGAAACAGACATAGAACAATAGAACAGAATTGAAGACCTAGCCCTTAGTTCAAGTAACTATAGCTACTTTATCTTTGACAAAGGAGCCAACAAAGTACACTGGAGAAAAGATACCACCTTCAACAAATGGTGCCGGATAAATTGATGACCATATGTAGAAAACTGAAACTAGACCCACTCATCTCACAATGAACAAAAATCAACTCCAAATGGATTAAACACTTCAACATAAGATCTTAAACTCTTAAAGTACTGGACAAAAAATAGGAGGAACTCTTTATAATATAGCAGTTGAGAAAGACTACCTGAATAATTCCTCAGTAGCCCAGAAAATTAATGAATCACTCAACTAGTGGGATCTCATGAAACTAAAAAGGTTTATCACAGACAAATATATCATATACAGAGCCAATAGATTACCCACAGAATGGGAAAAAAATATTTGCCAGCTATACCACTGACAGAGGCCTAATATCTAGGAACTACAAAGAACTGCTAGGAATTTGCCCCCTCCCCAAGCAGCCACTTTAATGGACAGTACTCCTTGGACATTACTCACTCAGTCTCAGGATGAGGGTTTACTTACAAAGCATGGAGACAGCAGAGGAGCCACACCACAGAGAAGTCTCAATCCACCCTGAATGACAACTTCCCTGTGGCCACTTGTAGAAGCTCCTTCTCCCTGTCCAGGAGTATGAGACCACAGAGCAGCACTCCAGAGGGACTCACTACATCAGGGTTATCCCCATGGATGCTCCTCCCCCAGTCTTGGGCCTGGACTTAATTACAGAGTACAAGGCCCCAGAGCAGCACTCCAGTAGGGCTCACCATACTGGGATTACCCCTGTGGATGCTCCTCCTTCAATCTGGGAGTGAGGGATTACTTACAGAACATGGAGACTCCAGAGACACCAATTTAAAGGAGCTCATTGTTTCTTAATCTTGTACTCCCCATGACATCAGGAAACCTTTGGGTTATTATATGCAGTTGGTGCAGGGGACACCTGAATTTCAAGTGGAGGTCTGATGACCCTCCTCACCTCTTCTCTTGTGAGTTGACCCAGCTGCTTTTGATAAAGCTGGCAATAGTAGTTTACACCTTTCAATGTGTAGGAAATTTGATGCACAACACTGGGATAATAATCATAATGTTTCCCTCTGGAATAAAGATCAGGAAAATTTGCTAGCAGCACTCTATACAAATAAAGGTTTCCTAAAATTTGGATTTCTTAACCTGTGAGGTAAAAATGTCTATTATGTACATAGAATTTACTTGAACTTCCCATTGTCTTAATGGGACTCAGTTGGCAAGGGGAACCAACATGAACGTGAATCTTGTGGTACTTGCTATACATGAATACTAAAGTCCTTCTCTTTGTTGTGAGAGTATATGCATTCTACCAGCATCCATGAAACTATAGCAAGCTTATTTGATAGCTTGAAAATAGACACCTCACAATTCTCAGCATGTACCTCAGCACTGACAGCTTAGGGGACAGAATGGAAGCTGAGAGGATCCTGGACAAACTGGGTTTCTAAGAGACAGTAGGCCATTTATTTGTAAATTTGAGAACCTTCCCAAAGGATAATTTTGTTTTTCTGGTGACTCAAGAGAAACAAAGGTAAGAAAGCTTGGACCCAGAGTTGTATATCATAGTATTAACAAATGTATGATTATTAGTGCAATTGCAATAAATGTGTGTGTTTAAAATGAAGATGCCTATCATTAATCCCAAATCTACTTGATGAGAAGTATACTCACAAAATTATGTTTTTCCTAGCTGACAGAGCAAGTTTGAGTCAATCCATAGATAATAATAAAGCCAAATAATAAAGCCATACTGTTTAAAAACAAAGAATATGAATTTTCCTAAAACCAAACCCCTCAAAACTAAGTATCTATTGCATGACTGGCTCAATTTTATAGTTAAGTCCAAAGGTGAAACATATACTAAGTATTCAACACTAAGACTAGACTCTCTGAATTCTGAAAACAATTCTATTCCAATTCTGCCCTCTGAGTAATGGCAATATCTCACCAGTGTTCTTTTGATTTTATGTATCATGTTATATAAACCTTTTATATACAGATGAGGGAGAAAGGGGATAGGAGGGCTGAAGGGGAAAAGAATATAATGTTGATAAGAACAAAAATTATAAAGTTAACATTAGCAAAAATACAAAATAATACAATGGTTCTTTTTAAACATATCAGTAGAAAAATACATGCCATCTCTTAGCATATAAAAAAGCCAATAACCTTGATTGCCAAGGAAAGGTCTGCATTTTTTGCTTCTTTTAGTTCATAAATAAACTCCAAACCTTGTAATGTCCCCTTATAGTATGACAAGTCCTACTAGTTCAGTGCCAAGAATGAAAGATCTAATTACTGATGGAAACTCATCTGTGAGCATAATCTAACAAGAGCTACAAATGAATCTCCTTTAGACTCCTAATGGTTTTGATTCAAAGAATTCCCTGAAGAGTGATCACTGATTACATCAGGATTTCTGGCTGCAGTGATCAAAGCAAAACCTACTAGATATGACAGACATTACGATGGACATCAAACACTCTGCAAGTTGAAGAGTAAAATCACTTTCCTACCTGAGACTCCTGTTCTATATAAAACCAGAATATATCAACAATGAAAAGTTAATCTCTTCCCAGCTCTGCTAGAGAAAAGAAACAGTATCTCCTCTGCATGCAGGTTTACTGTTCAGCAAACTACTAAGATATTTACATATTTTATCAAGTGTCCCATTGGGTTATTAAATATCCATGATATTAACATGAAAAATGTTGATAAGCCCTTACATTATATGTTAATCTATTGTTGAAAATATTCTCATTTTGAATCAATATCGCCCATATGCCAAGATCTGTCTTGGAAAGTAACCTAAAGTTGGTGATAGGAAAAAACAAGTTCACCTTAAGAAATGGTAGCGAGAAATAAGTATTTTCCTGATTTTTAATCTATATTTATAGACTAAAAAGCTTATAATTTTTAAAAGAAATGTACATTTGAAACTGAAACTTTAAATATAGGCAGGTAGTCGACCCTCAAGAAGATAAAGAAAAGTTCATTTGTTTGTTTTTGTCACTTATTCACAGAATTGTACAAATTAATGTAGTATATTTCCATACATGTATATACAACATTTTAATTACCATATCAGTGTACCTGGTAATGACTATATCAGTGTACCTGGCATATCATTCAGAAAAATTTATTATTTCTTTGTATTTGGAACATCCAAAATTCCTGCACACTACTTTGTTGAAATATAAATTTGTCAGCTTAATTGCTCTGTAGCAAAGAGCACTAGAAGTTGCTTCTCCAATAATGGTACCTACAAGCGATCATCCTGCCAGTCTCCTCATTGTTCTATGAGATCAACATTTCTAGGTTCAACCTATAAATGAGAATACATATATCTATTTTTCTATTCCTA
This sequence comes from Jaculus jaculus, assembly GCF_020740685.1. Classification (NCBI taxonomy): domain Eukaryota; kingdom Metazoa; phylum Chordata; class Mammalia; order Rodentia; family Dipodidae; genus Jaculus; species Jaculus jaculus. Next base: position 72,780,322 of record NC_059108.1, on the reverse strand, counting down.
ACTTATTTCATATAACAAAATGTCCTCCAGGTTTACCCATGTTATTGCAAGTATCAGGATTTCAGTCTTTTCTATGGAAGATAGCATTCCATTGTGTACATATACCATATTTTCTTCACCAATATATCCATTGATGGACAGCAAGGTTTATAACATTCCCTGGCTATTGTGATTAGTGCTGCAATAAAGTGTGGGCATGCAGAACTTCTTTGACATCCTTATTTGCTTTCCTTTGGATAAATACTCAGCAGAGGAACTGCTGCACAAGGTGGCAAAAGCTCCCCTTGTCTAAAGTGTGGGTTGTGAACCAGGACTATAGTGTAGCATATAGTATAGAAAGGGAGAGACACTCCAGTGAGAAATCCTGACAATTACTACCTTAGCTGTGTGTTCAAGATTTATGTTACAGTTATAAGTTAGGCTCTCTTCACATGAAATGATGAGAATGTTACTTTATATCTGTGGTCCCAACTACCTAAACTTACAACCCTGGTCAAACTGTGAATAAACATCAGAAAAGTCTTATTTTATGTATATCTATGAAATGTTTGACCAGAATGCTTCAAAACTGCCAAAATTATAAAAAACAAAGGAGCTGTCACAACCAAGATGGTCCCAATTAGGGACAGTAAAACTAAATGTAATCCCATAATGGATGCTGAAACAGAAAAATATATTAGACACAAACTAAAGAAATCTGAAAAGCATACACTTTAATTACAAAATTTGGATCAATATTGACTTATTGATAATGACAGATGTACCACACTAAGAGATGCTAATTGGTAGGAAAAACTGGAAATAGGCAATATGGGAATCTATATGTACCTTGCAAATTCCCTGGAAAACAAAATCTATTCTAAATATGATAATTTAAAGGGTTTCTAGTGAATAAATTAACTATTTTCTAAATATCAAGTTAATGTTACGTATGTCTAAAGTCAGACTTGATGACAACCCAGTAATGTTTATCTAATTAAATCCCTGTTGGATATTTATGCACTAATTATATTTCAACAGAGATAGAGTTATATATTATAAACCAAAGCAAAAGAACACATATGAGGTTCTGAACCTGCCCATGCCCCATCTGACTAGCATCTTCTGAATGTTGCTTTTTCTAGTAAACGCTAGAGAATGAAAGAAACTCTAACTTTTTCTGGCAACTAAAATTGCTGACCTTACAAACAGCAAAAACACAGAACTAACAAGGTAAATTTTCTGGATAAAATGGTCTTCTCTTCTTAGGACATCCTTCTATTCATGGCACCTGGAAAATCCTTTATCAGGGATAAAGTATCTCCATGCAGGTTTAACTGCAAATTCTTCTGATCTATGAGAAATCTAAATTTCTATCCCATAGCTTGACAATGACCTTTCAAGTCTTTCCTAAAGACATGGATTGAGAAGAGAGGAGAAGAATTGGGAAATATATTGCTCATTTTATTATCCAGAGGTTCAAATGTATTTAGATTAAATATGGGCTTACTAAATTCACTGGGAATGAATACATTAATCAAAACATCATATTAGCACAAAAGCATGTTCTAGTTTTCAAACACTAGATATAAACAACTGGCTTTGGACCCAAGCCCTTGTGTGAAATTAAATTTGTCTACTGTCATATATTCATATCAAGAATGTTTCATGATTTTAGTGTTTCACTAATGCTAAAAGTATGCCCCATCTTCACAGAAGCCCTTAAAGTGATATTATTTATCTAAAGAAAAAAGAGATTAAACCAAATTATCATTGTATGGCTATTCCGTGATAATACTTATACTAGGAAAGAGCTGATGTACAGCTAAAGACTACAAAAATGAACATATGCATTGGCCCATTGGTCTGCTAAGCAATTACTAAAATGGTTATAGAAGAAAATACAAGCTTAGGGAGAAAATTTAATGACATGTGATATTGCTCAAATAACTATCCTCAGGGAACTGCATTTCCTTGCTCTGGGGCATACGGTAGTGTAAGAGAGTGAAAGGCACCAGTAGTAACCTGAGCATGTTAGCACTGTACCCCGATCCCCTAAGATCCCCCTCCACGGTTATGTGCGCACCAGGCCTACTACCATGTGATTTAACTTCAAGGTAAACATTACATTTAATTTCCAGAAAGTTATTTTCAGACAATATGGCTACAGCATCATTGCCTACCACAGATTTGGAAATGCCTGGAAATTTACTTTCAATTAGGGGTTATCACATTTAGCCAATGAGTGAGGGGAGTTGGAATAAGAAAATCCAAACTTCACTGCAAGTTCAGGGACAGCAGAACAGCCGGCACCTCAGTGACAGGCATCGCAAGAGCTGTCATCTGAGGAAACTTTGCTGGGGTGTTGTCATCCCTCTCTTATGCTATCTTTGCTGCTTATTAAGGACATCCTCAGAAGCTTGTCTGTCATAACTTCCTTTGTTATATACCTGTGACACAGAAGAACTTAGAATAAGGTAGAAGACAGACTGGAACATTTCTTTCCCTGAAATCAGCTTCAGCCAAGATGCTGCATTCTCAGCTTGACAAGTGTCTCCCACTGCGGTTGTTCAAGAAAGTACTCATAACGTTTTATATGGAGGCTGGAAACTTATTTGTAAGAAATATACTGTGATTTGTATTGGAAACATGAAGATTCCTGAGATAAAATTGAAAAATCTTAAGCTATCAAAATCTCTTGAGCCTCCATTGTCATTTCAAATCCAAGGAGTTCTGCAATGGACTTTCAACTATGTCAGTCCCTCATCTTATTATGAGTCTGTGGCCAAAAAGCAGATGGGATGACAGAATTGGAGGTGATATATATGGGATTCACTGGGGATATTGTGCTAATCTCCAATATGCAGTGTGGTTTGAGCCACAGACAAATATAGAATCAGAATATATTCTCAGTATACATAGACCTGAAATCAACAAACGGAGAACAGTGGCACAAAATTCTATTACTGTATTTTTGTGTACTAGTAGTTTCAAAATCTTGAATCCCACATGCATCTGGAGTTCGTTTGCAGTGACTGGAGGCCCTGGCACACCCATTCTCTCTCTATCTGCCTCTTTCCCTCTCTCTCTGTTGCTCTCAAATAAATAAGCAATAATAATAATAATAATAATAATTTTTTTTAAAAAAAGGGCTGGAGAGATTGCTTAGTGGTTAACCACTTACCTGTGAAGCCTAAGGACCCCAGTTCGAGGCTCGATTCCCCAGGACCCACATTAGCCAGACGCACAAGGGGGCGCATGTGTCTGGAGTTCATTTGCAGTGGCTGGAGGCCCTGGTGTGCCCTGGTGTGCTCTCTCTCTCTCTCTCTCTCTCTCTCTCTCTCTCGCTCTCTCTGCCTCTTTCTCTCTATCTGTCACTCTCAAATAAATAAATAAAAATGAAAACAAACAAACAAACAAAAGAAAATCTTGAATCCCAAAAGAGGAAGATTTCCATAAAGAGGCAAAGATTCTCACCACCAAATGATCCCATTAAAAGAGAAATTGAAACTACTGTCTAGAAATTTTGGGCTCCTTGTGCCATTGACATTCAACAGGTAGAGGGGGATGACCTAGAGAATCTACAATGGGGAAATTTATTGCTACTCTACAGAGGTCAGGGTAGTATAGGTCAGAATTCAACAAGATACCTCCTAGGATATCCATGGTCAGTAGTAAGTCATTGATGGGAAGAAAACAACAATTCTATCAAAATATAACTACCAAAGACTCAAATGTCTCAGGAAAGAAAATTTGGGTAACTCTGCTTAAAAAAAAATAGAGTATAGAAGAATGTAGTGCAGATAGTGGAAAAAGGAAATGGTAAACAATGACCCTGTGCTTGGCTACAGGAATAAGAACTGTCACAGCTGTGTCTTTTTAAAAAAATATTTTATTTTTATTCATTTATTTGAGTGGGGCATAATGGGTGCACCAGGGCCTCTGGCCACTGAAAATGAACTCCAGATGCATGTACTCTCTTGTGCATCTAGCTTACGTGGGTCCTGGGAAGTCAAACCTGAGCCCTTTGGCTTTGCAGGCAAGTACCTTAACTGTTAAGCCATCTCTCCAGCTCAGCTTTGTCTTTTTATGATAGATAGATAGATAGATAGATAGATAGATAGATAGATAGATAGATAGATAGATAGATAGATGTAGATATATATGTATATATATATGTACATATATATATATAGACATATAGATATATATATCTGAAGTATAGCTGACAAGGATTTTCTCACATACTGTAGGCTTTCTGTTCACTCTACTGATCTACCTTTGTTGTGCTTAAGTCTTTTGAGTTCATATAATCTCTTTTATCAATTCATAGGGCTATTTCCTATGCTACTGGGATTTTAGTCCAAAAGTTCTTGCTTATACCTGTATCTTGAAGTGTAATCTGTATGTTTTGCCTAGCAGCTTCAGCATTTTGGGGTTTTAAATTAAAGTACTTGATGCACTTTAAATATTTTTTGTGAAGGTTAAGAGATAAGGATCCAATTTTGTTTTTATGCACATAGATAACCAGTCTTGCCAATATCATTTGTTGAATATGCTGCCTTTTGCTAGTATATGTTTTTAACACGTTTTTCCAAAATTAGATGGCCAGAGATATGTAGATTTATTTCTATGTCCTCTATTACAATTTCCCAATGGCCAAGAAGTCTATTTTTTAATACCATACTATAAATTACATATCCATATGAATTTTTGGATTGTTTTGTCTAGATTTTGAAGAATGTCATGGAATTATAATGGAGATCACATTCAATCTGTATAATACTTCAATCTCATGGCTTGTTGTTGGTATATTGAAACTTTTGTATTGCTGGCTTTTATTTTTGTAGGTCATATGCAATTATAAATTTCTCTACTTCTTCATATGGCCTTGTCATCCTGAACATATCCTCTCATCAGATCTTGGAAACTATACAGGTTTAGGCTATTTAGCATCTTGATAGATGTATCTATTTCTTCTAGGGATCCCAGGATTTTAGAATGTAGTTTTCAAAGTATTCCCTAATGACCCTCTGAATCGAAATGAAGTATGTTGTAACAACTCTTTTTCATTTCTAATTTTATTAATTTGTGTCTTCTCTTTCCTCTTATCTTTGGTTAATTTTATCAAAGAACTAACTCTTATTAATTATGTTTTGTTCTTTTAGTCTCTACTTCATTAATTTTTTCCCTAACTATTGTCAGAGCTTGACCTTCACTGGGCCTAGATGTGGCTCTTGTTGCTTTCCTTCAGCCTTGGGGAGCATCATAAGCTTAGGCATTGAGATGGCTCTGACTTTTTTTTTAAATTTTTATTTATTTATTTATTTATTTATTTGAGAGTGACAGACACAGAGAGAAAGACAGATAGAGGGAGAGAGAGAGAGAATGGGCGCGCCAGGGCTTCCAGCCTCTGCAAACGAACTCCAGATGCATGCGCCCCCTTGTGCATCTGGCTAACGTGGGACCTGGGGAACCGAGCCTTGAACCAGGGTCCTTAGTCTTCACAGGCAAGCGCTTAACCGCTAAGCCATCTCTCCAGCCCTCTGACTTTTTTTTAATGTGAGCACACACACCTACAAACTTTCCTCTTAGGACTGTGTTGGATGTGTCCCCGAGATTCAAGGAGAGTGTGCTCTCATTTCATTTGCTTCTATGACCTTTACAATTTCCTCCTTTATTCCCTTTTTTTTTTTTTTTTTTTTTTTTAGGTAGGGCTTCACTCTGGCCCAGATTGACCTGCGCTACAGTGAGACCCTACCTTAAAAAACAAACAAACAAAAGTCTATTGTTGGGCTGAAGAGATAGCATAGTGATTAAAGTTGCTTGCTTGAAAGCCTGATTGCCCAGGTTCTGTTCTATAGTATGCAGCTAGACACAAAGTGGCACATGTCTCTGACAGTTCATTTGAGGTGGCAGGAGGCCCTGGCATACCCATTCTCTCATTTTATCTCTCTCTATCTATCTATCTATCTTGTTCCCTTCCACCTTCTTTGTTAAATAAATATTTTTAAAGTGTATTGTTCAGTCTCCAAGTATTTATATATTTTCTGAGGCTACTCTTGCTATTGAATTCTAGAGAATTATCTTAGTTTCTTTTCTATCTTTGTTAATTAAGGATTGACTTGTGGACCATGCTTGGATATATTTTAGAGAAGGTTCTATATACCACTGAGAAGAGATGTATTTCTTATATCTCAAGTGGAATAATCTATACATGTCTGTTAAATCCAGATAATCTGTATCATAATTTAGCTCTGAGATTTCTTTGCTGATTTTTAGTTTGGAAGAATTTTCTAGATATGCAGGTGGGATATTGAACTATCTTACTATTATTGTGTCAGGTCCTATATGACCTTTTCTGTGTTTCTAGCTTTTGGTTTATAAAATTGGGAGGCGCAATATTTGTTGCATATATATTTACAATAGATATATCTTCTTGATGAATTATTCCCTATAGTAATATGTTGTGCCCCCTTTATCTCGTCTGCAGTCTATTTTATCAGATGTGAGGATCATTATGCCAGCTTATTTACAGCTTCCATTTTCATGGTAGGTCGATTTCCAATGTTTGACTATATTCTTGGATGTCTTTGTTAGATGTGTAAGATTTCTGGAGACAACAAATAATTGACTCTTGATTGTTAATCAGGTCAGATAGTCTATGCTTTTTAATTGGTGAGTGAAATCCAGTTGTTATTGAGAGGGAATTGCTATTACTGATATTTTATTAATCATTGTTCTCATTGGTTGATATATTGGTAGTTCTTTTCTGACTTACTTGATGGTATTAGAGGTTGGATGCTTTTCTGTGTTGGGTATGATAGATTCCTTCCTGGCTTTTATTTGTTCATTTGTTCCTCTCATGAAATGTATTCTTTCCTATGTTTTCCTGGATGAAATTGTCTTTATTCTTTCTTTGTGAATAGTATTACTTTAAAAGTTTTCCAGGGGCTGGGGAGATTGATCAGTCATTACAGGTGTCACTTGCAAAACCTGCTGACCTGGGTTCAATTTTTCACCACTTAGCACTTATGTAAAGCCAAATAGTCATTTTTTTAAATTTTTATTTACTTATTTGAGAGTGACAGACAGAGAGTAGGAGAAGAGAGAGCGAGAGAACGGGCACGCCAGGGTTTCCAGCCACTGCAAACAATCTCCAGATGCGTGCGCCCCCTTGTGCATCTGGCTAACGTGGGTCCTGGGGAATCAAGCCTTGAACCGGGGTCCCTAGGCTTCACAGGCAAGTGCTTAACCGCTGAGCCATCTCTCCAGCCCCAAATGGTCATTTTTTTGAAGTGGCAAGAGACCCTGGCACATAGACACACACACACAAACTTTGTTCAAAACATATGTGATGATTTCTGTTTTGTTCCGTTTCTAACATAGTTCTTGAATATAAATGTACAATATAGTATGTACAATATGGATTAGTCCTAGTTAAAGGAACACAAAAACATGTTCTAAGCCAGCTGTGGTACATCCTTGTAATCTCAGCAATTGATAAACTGATCAAGATCTTAAGGATCTGGAGCATGAGGTCAGGCTGGGCTACTGGGCTACATAACAGGATCCTGCATTAAAAGGGTAAGTTGGGAATTTAGCTCAGTGGATGAGCACTGGCCTAGAAAGCACAATGCCCTGTGTTTGGTCCTCAGCACCAAAAAAAGACCCCTGCTCCCCCCCCAAAAAAAAACTAGTAATGCTCTGGGAAGACATATCTATGCTTCTAACCATGAGCAAGGAACTTGTGTATTCCCAAATTCTAGTCTTCCATAGCCCCTAAGGGAACTATGTTAAAAGGCCATAATTTTCATGAAATCAAAACTTTATTATTATTAGATCTGATTCAAAGCTAAATATATAATTCCAGTGAATAACAGAAGACCACATGGAAATTTGTTTTATACTTGTTATGAAAAGCGTTGCAGATAGGTTCACATTGCTGGTAGAAATCACCCAACCAAGAATAGATTACAGGAAAAAGAGGTTTATTTTGGCTTACAGGCTTGAAGGGAAGCTCCATGATGGCAGGGGAAAATGATGGCAAGAGCAGAGGGTGGACATCACCCCCTGGCCAACACAAGGTGGACAATAGCAACAGGAGAGTGTGCCAAAAACTGGCATGGAGAAACTGGCTATAACACCCATAAGCCCACCCCCAACAATATACTGCCTCTTGAAGGCATTAATTCCCAAATCTCCATCAGCTGGGAACCTATAATTCAGAATACCTAAGCTTATGGGTGACACCTGAATCAAACCACCATATTCTGCCCCTGTCCCTCATAAATTGATAACCATACATGATGTAAAATGCAATAAATCCATCCAACTTTGAAAGTCCCCATAGGTTTTATCAATTCAAATGGCATTCATACATCCCCATAATCCAACCTTTTAACTGAGCCATAATACCAAAATATAACCTCAAAAAAACCATAATGGCACAGAAAAAACATTCACACTGCAAAAGATGTCAATGGGCATAGCAAAGAAATATTCAACCAGCATAAGATTTAAATAGGGCAAACATCAAACTCTGTAGCTCCAAGTCCAACAACTCTAGTCTATGACAAATCTCCAAGTCCGATAATTCTAACCAACAAGAAGTCTCTGGCATTCCAGTTCCACCCCTCCAGCTAGGCTACTCTGAGTCCTGAAAAACTTCATCAGGGCTGGCAGCTTTCCTTAGTAGCCATCTCATGATCTTGGCATCTCCACTGGGTCTCAACTGCAATCCATGATTCATCCTCATGACTCCATTCGGTCATCATACAGGCAACCAGCAAATCTGCTTCACACTGCCCATGGCCATTTCCAAAACACAAAACCATGTTGCAAACTCAATGAACCTCTCTTTCATGCATTTCTTATACTCCATAATACCGGGTAGGGTGCCAATTTGTTAATCCAGGGGTGAATAAAGCAGACTTTGAATAACAAGACACTCCTTGAGCACTTGGGCCCCTTCAAAAGAGTCCACATTCTTCCTATTGCCCTAGTGCAGGTCAGCTGGCCCAATCTCAAAGGTTGTGATCTCTCTATTGCAGCTGAACAGGCAGCAGTTTACCCAAAGATTTCCTTTTATTTTTCTGTGCCATATCCCTCTGCTCACAGCAGTTCATTTCTACACAAAACAGCTCTGCATAATTTTCCAGGACACAGGCAAACTTCTCACACAAAGTGCTAGCAGTTCAAGCAAAGCTCTTTCTCACCCTCATAAGCCAAACCTCACAGTCCATAGTTCTTACTGCATTTAGGTCTTGCAGCTTAGACCAGAATAGTCCATCAGGCTGTACTTACAGCACTGCAAGGCATCTCTTAGGCCAAGGTTTCAAATCCTTCCACATTCCTCTTAAAAATTAGCTCCAAAAAAACAAAGCCACACAGTCAGGATTCGAGCAGCAACCCCACTCCTCTGTACCACTTTATTGTTGCAGTCAGGTTTGCATTGCTGGTAGAAATCACCTAACCAAGAACAGCTGTGGGAAAAAGAGGTGTATTTTGGCTTACAAACTCAAGGGGGAAGCTCCACAATGGCATAGGGAAATGTTGGCAAGAGCAGAGGTTGGACATCACACCCTGGCCAACATAAGGTTGGCAATACCAACAGGAGAATGTGCCAAACACTGCCATGGGGAAACTGGCTATAACACCCATAAGTCCATCCCCAACAATAATGCCCCCTCAAGGCGTTAATTCCCAAATTTCCATCAGCTGGGAACCTAGCATTCAGAACATCTAAGTTTATGGGGGACACCTAAATCAAACCACCACAGAAAGAAACATAGAGTATGTATAATGGCAAAAACTTGAGAGGAGAAACAAGAAAACTCCAAAGGGGTTAAGAATTCACCAGAGAATCAACACAATTTTCAAAGGCAGACCATAAATTGGTGCAACAGCTTTGAACTACTGGGAATACTAGTTACAAAGCTAACTAACCATAGGCTGGAGAAATATTTCCTTGGTTTCCTGACCATGCATGAGGGCCCAAGGAGGCTTGAGACTATTGGAGTTTGAATTTCCATAACCTGCTTAAACACCTTTCAATTAACTGATGGAAGATGATGCAAAACATTTAGAGAGCAGGGCTGACACAACTGGCTGAATCACCTATGCATTTTCTGCAACATGTCCAGTATATTTTTTAGGTCTAAATTTGTTTACCCAGAGCCTAAACCCCAAAACAATCACTTTGACAAGATAACTTACCCATAACAAAAATGCCACCAGAGGCCCAGAGCTATCTTTTAACCCTGCCACCTTTAGCATCTGTCTTTCTTCTTCATGTTTCAAAGTAATGCTAGTCATCTAAAATTTAAACTGTTATATTATGTTCAAGACAGGAAGGAAACAAGAAGTGCAAGGATAAGGGTATATACTTATTAATTTTCACATTCATTCTTTCTATCTCTCCTCTCACTCTCTCTGTCCTTCAATAGAAGGTCTCTGGTAGCCCAGAATGGCCTCAAACTCAGGACCCACCTCTCATCTGCTAGGATTAAAGATGTGCACCACCAGCTTTTTTACATTCAAGAAAAAAACAACAAAACCTTGCCTTGAAACCATACCTTGTAGACTCCCTTAATTTTCAATGGCCAGACTGCAGGACTGCATTTCTAGCTGCTAGGAAGATTGCTTCTTGGGTGCACTGCTGTATGGAAAGATGGACCTTGTAACCAAGGAAGAAAGAAAGGTGAACACTGGGCAGGCAGCTATGAGCATGTCAGTTACCTCAACTGGCTGTTCCCCTTCCTGGGCTTTAGCTGTGATCTCCAGGACACTGGTGTTTCCCTTTTCATTCTTTAAGGCCTTTAGCAGGTACCAAGCCTACCAAACCAATTATTCTTGCTTTATTTAATATTCACTATTTGCAGGAATTGTAATAATCAGATTTGCCATGTAAAACAAAGCACAATTATATATCCCTGTTTGAGCCAGAGAAGAACTTACTTTACAGAATAGCACAGGACAGGAGTCTTTACAACCAAGGCATTTTCTTCTGTACTCCAACTTTACTCATGTTTTCCTGGACTGAGAATATGAGTCAATTGACTATGACTATAACTCTGGTTAGCAAGGACACAAATCAGCTATTCTCATCTGACAGAGAATGTATAATTAAACAGAGGTTGCTGGAGTATGTCACTGCTTACCCACAACTTTGCCTGGAATGGAGAAAGGGCTGAGAACACTACTTTGCATTCATGAATGTATTTGTACTTCACTTACATAACATCTTTAAAAAGCATTCTCCAGACTATGCAAGATTGATATTAGGCAGTTGGGAAGAGTCAATCCCATATTTAAATATTTTTAAAAATAATTTTGAGGTATAATATCTACTAGAATAACCAAAATGCAAATTGGATAGTAGTGAGTAAAATGTGTATACTCAAAATACACAAGGACAGGCTGAAGAGCTGTCTAAGCTATTAAATGCATTTCCTACAACAGCCTGAGGGTCTATGGGGCCTGAGACTACCTAAATTTGAATCCCTGAACCCATGTAAACATCTGGGTATGGCAGTCCTGAAGGAAGCAAAGACTGGAGAATTATCAGGGCTCATAAGCGGCAAGCTCAAGAACCAGTAAGAGACTCCATTGCAAGGAAAAACAAAGTGGGTGAGTGATGAAGGGGGATATCTATTGTATTCCTCCAGCCACTGCAGGTGACCCCCACAGGGCATCAGCACACAAAGTGTCACATCAGCACATACATGCATATACACCACACATACCACACACTGCACTATACAGACTATAAACTTGAAATCTATATACATGTAGATCACTTCCTCTAGGGGCATTTAGAAAGCTGGCTATGACATCTCTCTGTTTGCTAAGCATGGGCAGAATTTTGAAAAGTAGGCATAGGAAAGAGAAATTTCTAATGGGTTGAAATATAAGTATAAAAATGCTATAAAATAGGTAGCAAACTCTTTATTCATAAAATCTGGATGATACTAACAAATTAAGTTGGCAGCTTGAATTGAAATCAAATCATAGAACTTGGACATCTTTGATGATTTGAACATGTGAATCTGGTGTACAAATGGCAAGAAAACTTTTTTTCAGTTACATTTTAAAGGTATAGAGAAAAGACAATTAAAAGTTTTCTAAAGTGAATGGTCCATGGAAAAGAAGGTTAGAGGCCTAGACAGAAAGAAGCCAGTCTAAAGCTTACTAACACTGTTTAGCACATTAAGTCTGGCAGAGGTAGTATTCAAAGTCCTTAACGATGGCCTATCTGAAAAATAAACTAGCATCTACCCGAGTTATATCTTTTTTTTTTTTTTTTCAAGGTAGGGTCTTATTCCAGCCCAGGCTGACCTGGAATTCACTATGTAATCTAAGGGTGGCCTCGAACTCACGGCGATCCTCCTACCTCTGCCTCCCGAGTGCTGGGATTAAAGGCATGCGCCACCATGCCCGGCCCGAGTTATATCTATTTCATGAACTATGGGAACTATGGAAACAATTCTGAACTAAAACAGCTAATAAAATTGGTATCTTTTCTGATAGCCATGGAGAGGTGAATATTTTAGTTTAGTTATATAACAACTTTTGTGACAATGTTTTTTTTTTCTAAATCAGAAAGAATTTGTCTTTCCAAACATATTAAAACATATTAAATAAACATGGATTCACAGCTCATGTTGGCCAGCCTGCAGTGCTAGGAGTGCAAAGACAGCACTAAAATGAGAATCTTGCTTGATTCCACCTGTTCCTAAATTCAAGATGGTTGTGTTTCCTTGACATTGTTACCAGTGTAGCTGTATCTTGCTGTTTGTTGCTCATCTTTCAGAAATTAATGACATTGGTGCAAAAAGAATTTGCAGTTCTACCAGCACAATCCTGAGTTCCTGCTGTCAATATTTTGATGTGGGAGAATGATTTTCATAGTTACCACCTACTCCGATGGAAAAGTACAGTGACTGCTTTTTTCAAGTGCCAATGGAAATATCATCTCAAAACTATCTTAGAATGATTCATAAGGTCTGATGAAAGTTTGCCCTTGTTCAGAGGCAAAGAACAGGTAAAAGAGGAATTAAAATAAATTCTTGACATTTGGGTGGTGATAAGTGACATTCCCTCTAATGTAACTCAGATTTTCTAAGATGACTCAATCCCTACAGAGAACACATATTAAATTTGTCACTATTTTCTGTTTACTCCAACCTTATAGATGGAAGGCACAGGAGGCTTTAGCATGGATGGTATTTCCAAGATATATTTATGTAAATGCCATTTGCAGAAAAAAGTCTGTATTCCCAGAGCAAGAAAATGAACTTCAAAGAATACAATATATTTGGTCTATAATTACCTTTGAAAATTGGATACTGTGGCCTGGAGAGATGGCTTAGCGGTTAAGCGCTTGCCTGTGAAGCCTAAGGACCCCGGTTCATGGCTTGGTTCCCCAGGTCCCACGTTAGCCAGATGCACAAGGGGGCACACGTGTCTGGAGTTCGTTTACAGTGGCTGGAAGCCCTGGCGTGCCCATTCTCTCTCTCTCCCTCTATCTGTCTTTCTCTCTGTGTCTGTCACTCTCAAATAAAAAAAAGAAAATTGGATACTGGAAGAATTTATCTCATCTAGTTACACTTAAACATTTTAATAAGGTATTTAAATTTTTCTGAATCCTTCTATGCTCTTTAACAATTTGTAAGATAATTTTATGAATAATAATAAAGATGATCAAAGATTATATATGAGATTTTCAAATCTATGAGTCAACAAGACAAAAATAGGACCAAATTGAACTTTAGAGTTAGTTTCTTTCTAAGGAAAAATTAAAGTTTGAACTTCATGAAAAGGAAATGTACTAAGTAAAATTATTCCAAAATACAAATTAGATAAAAACATACTCCACATTTTTGTTTGATTAATGTCATCTAAAAGAATTTTAGGGTCAATTATCATATAGAAGTCCTATAATTCCTTATTTTTATTGCTAAGCTGGAGTTCCTCTGTTTCCATATCTTTATATTAAATATTTTTATTTATTTATTTGTAAGGAGAGAGAAAGAATGGACACACCACTGGCTTTATATACATACTGGGAGCCATCTCTCCAGCCCTTGCTTTTATATCTTTATAAATTTTAGAAGACAAAAGCAACACATAGAGAAAACATAAGGTAGCTAATCCCTAAAACATTCTCCTTCATTATCCTGTAATCTCAATGTGGGATGAAAAAGTAGTACACAGTGTAAGAATGGTAGGTAATGCATTGTGTCAATCCTGGAACTTGCAATAGCTACTTTACCGATTGCTATGACAAAATGCCTGGAAACAGCAATGTAAGGAAAGAACAGAGCTATTTTGTGGATACAGACCAGTATTATAGGGAAGATATGACAGCAGGAACAAGAAATCATATCATGTTCATACTCAGGAAGTACAGAATGATGAATGTCAATGCTCAGCTTACTTTCTTGTTTTCACTCAGTCCAAGAACTCAAGAAAAAGGTGTAATTCAGTCTGAATCACAAAGTCCAAAGGACCCAGAACTAGGAACTCTAATATTCAAGAGCAGAAGATGAATGTCTCAGCTATAGAAGCCAAAGAGGTTTTACTCTTCCTCTTTGCCCTTTTGTGTGTTATTGACACATTACCTAATTGAATAGTTCCCATGACCAATGGTGAGAACAATTGTTTTTTTTTAATTTATTTATTCTACCTATTCAAATACCCTTGTCTTTCAGAAACACTCACAAACCCTCCCAGAAATGTTTTATGAGCTATCTGGTTGTCTCTTAAATAAGTCATGTTGAAATACAAAATTTATCACTACATCCACTTAAAAGATTTTAAATACTGTGTGCTTTACAAAGACATAAAGCATCCTACATAATAGGTCTAAAAATCAATAAGAAATGAGGAGCAAAGCAGGGCATGGTGACAGACACCTTTAATCCTAGCACTCAGGAGGCAGAGGTAGAAGGATCACCATGAGTTCAAGGCCACCCTGAGAGTACATAGTTAATTCCAGGTCAGCCTGGATTAAAGTGCAACTCACCTCAAGTGAAAAGGAAGAAAGAAAGAAAGGAGGACCAAAGACAGTATAGAAAATGAGGACAAATATAGATAAACTGTAATTAAAGCTACAATAACAAAGCCTTTTGTGATTTTGTTAGTGCTAAGTTTAAGTATGTAGAAAGCACATAATTAGAAGGAGATAAAATGAGTTTTGCTTCTTTATTGTAATTATATAAATTTATAGTCCAATAGTGTGATCATTTGATACATGTATACATTGTTATTGATCAAATGAAATTAATATTTTCTTATAAAAAATTGTAAATTTTTAAGTAACAAATAACAATTATGCTATTACACTGCTTCATACAGCAGTGTAATATTTAAATACATGCATAAAATATATACTGATCAAAACATGTCATTAATGCTTCTATCACTTTATCATTACTTTGTGTTTGTAAGCACAACTCTTCTATATAAACAGATTAATAAAATAATCACCACACTCCTAATGAACACCAGAATATCTTATCCTGTTATTTCTAATGAGTTACAATGTTTTATGAGCCTTGTATTGTCCTGGAGGAAGGTAGAGTTTTTGATTAACTCATGGATTGAATAAATTAAGACTTCATGTTGTAATTTGTACCAAAACCAGTAAAATACTTGGAACAAATTATATAAAATTGGGAAGCTAATGGACAAGGAAATGAGTTGATTTTAAAAGTAATCCAAAAGAATAGAAAAGAAGACAACAGATAGCCCAGTAAACATTTAGGGAAAATATAAATATAAAATATATAAGCTAAATATGTATAACACCAAAATTCATACATAGATAAATAGATATAGATATATGATAATAGTACAAAATAAGATGGGAGACTCAACTTCAAATATATTAAGTGTATCAGATGTCAACTGACTATGCACAGTACTACAAGACAAAAATTAAGCTGGGGAAATGGCTCGATGGGTCAACTGATCACCAGACAAGTATGAGGACCTGAAGTTCAATCCCTAGCATTCACATAAAAATTCAGTCATAGAGTTTACATACAATACCAACTCTGGAAAGATGGAGACAAGAAATCCATGAAGCCCACTGGCTAGCCAGTTTAACCAAATTCATTAGTTCCAAGTTCAGACAGACCCTGGCTCAAAGGTTAAAGTGGAGAGCAATTGAACAATATATCTAATGTCAACTTCTGGCTTCCATACACCACACAGATATGCATGTGCACCTGCACACGTATGTGCATCCACACATTATGAATATACACACAAGTAAAACTAATGAACATTTTTAAAAGGCAAAAATTATAAATGGGCTAGAGAGATGGATTAGTGGTTAAGGTGCTCTCCTGCCAAGCCTAAGGACCCAGATTCGGTTGTTCAGTACTCATGTAAGCCAGATGCACAAGGTGGCACATGTGTCTGGAGTTCATTTGCAATGGCTACAGGTCATGCCACACTCATTCTCAATCTCTCTCTCAGTCTCTCTCTCGCACGCACACATACACACATAACACACACAGAGAGAAATAAATCTAAAAAATTATAAATGACTATAAAAGAATATGAATGTGTTGTATGTACAAATGTGTGCATATAAACATGCATATAACTTAAGATGTCAAGGCACAAAAAATTATAGTCAAAAGATTAACAGCGGTTCTGCTCTAAGACTGCTGACAATGCAAACAGACAGAAATTGGCCTGGATATCCACGACCTCGCAGTGCCTGAACTATCTTTACAAGACACTCATTATAGGAGGAAAAGATGATGAAATCAAAATAAAAGAGACTAATGGAGAGAGTGAGGGGATATGATAGGGTGTAGATTTGTGAAGAGGAAAGTGGGGGAGGGAATTATGGTTTATTGTCAATAAATATGGAAGCTGTCAATCAAAAGGAGTAAAAAGATTGAAAAAGGGAAGTACTAACAAAGAAACTCTGCTAAGGCAATATTAAGTAAAAAAATCAGAGAAAAAAAGACAAAAGATGGTGACAGAAGCCTTATACCAGCACCTTATACTTATAACCATATAATATAATGACCTTAAAATATATAAAGCACTGTGGGATGTCAGCCAGTCAGTAAAATGCCTTGCAAGGATGGGGATCCAAGTTTGAGGCCATGTGAGTTATAATTGCAACACTGAGAAGGCTGAGTCAGGCAGATCCCTGGGGCTTACTGGCCAGCTAGTCTAACTTACTTGGCGAGTTCTAGGCCAGTGAGAGATCCTATCTCACAAAAAAAGGAAGGAAGGAAGGGAGGGAGGGATGAAAGAAGGGAGGAAGGAAGGGAGGGAGGGTAAATGTTGCTGATGTACAATACCCAACCAAGTTTGTCCTCTGGCCTCTAAATGCATATACACACACACACACATTCATATGGATACATACACATATACATATAATCCACCAAAATTTAAAAAACAAAAAAGAAAATAAAAATTGACAGACTACCAGGAGAAATTACACTACCATACTCATTAAAAAAAATATATCAACACCATCTTTCTTACTGAATGTTTCTTAAAGAAAACAAAAAGATGCTGACATTTACTGACAATCTGAAGAAATACAATATATAGCCATAGAAGATATAATTTCATGCTCATCAGCTTAGCAAATCTTAAAGATTGAATCAGCAGATATGGAGCCAGAGGGACTGTCTTCAAATGGCACCCTTCAGATGAAGAGTGTGCACATGTACTGCTCCATCCTGCAGTTACACTCCTGGCCATAGATTCTAGCAAAACTCTTACATACATGTATGACAAGGAAAACATTCATAAATATGCATACATACATATATATATATATATATATATATATATATATATATATATGGCAGTATTTTCAACAGCCAAATGTATGAAGGATAGAGTGTACAGTATTCTCACAATGAAGCTATAACAAACTAAATTACTTTTTAAAAATGACAGAACTAGACACTAAGGGAATCTCAACAACACAATTTTGAGTAAAAGTTTTGTTCACAAAGAGTACATGCACTATGAATCCATTTAAAAATTTGATGGAGACATGGGTATATATAGTGGTGCTTGTCTAGGGTGCACTAGATACTGGTTTCCATTCCTAGGACTGGAAAAACAGACTTTATTCAAGTTTAAATAGACAAAATCAGAGATGCATAGTGAGTATGTGTGTGCATACATGTTTTAATCCAAGAACAAGGGCATTATTAGGCCAAATAAGTACCTGACTAATACAATCTTAGAATTAGATATTTGAATATATGGTCCAGATAACAGACATGGACTGCTATAGCTCAATCTCCAGGGCATTTTTCAGTCCTCATAGCTTCCTCAAGTAGTATTGATAGCAATGGATCACAAAGGAATTTGAGGTTCTAAGGAATCAAAGCTCCAAAGAAAAAACAGTGATTAGGTTCTAGCCTAATAAAACAAAACTGTACTATTTGAGAAAATCCCTAGTATCCATCACATTTGCTTCTTAAATCTTCCAATTATTCTTCATATTTCAATCACAACTTTAAACCGTTATGAGCCCAACCCACCTGAACTACATAAAACATTTTTACTTATTGTATTCTCTGAAACTCCTCTTGCTCCATCTCATCAAGTCAACCCCTGCTGGGCACTCAATATGAAAGCTAAATGGTACTTTATGAAACTTGCCAAAGTCCTCCCACATAAAAGAAATCTCAGAGACCCCAAAGGTACAGAACTTTATTATGGTAAATAGCATACTCACTCCTATTTACAACAAAAATGTGGTGTAGAGCCACATTCCACAAGAGGCTTGGCAGACATGACAAAGGAGACGTCGATGATGAAGTTGTGGTGAATGGCAGGCCTTGATTGGCTTATGACACTCTGGAGAAGGCCGCTCATGTTCAAAGAGAGTGTGCTCTGTCCAGATGAAAGTTAAAGTCGGTATGCCCAATTCTCAAATTCAATGGCTTGGCTGTCCCAGATGCTCATATGTAATTGAAAATTACATGTATTGGCCTATCAATTTGATTGTTACAGGCTAAATGTTTGTGATTCACTAAAGTCAAACATTGAAGCTCTAATTCTGGTTTTATGACATTTAAAATAGGAACATTGGGAGGTGATTAGATGCAGGAAAGGAAACAAAAGTAGACTTCATTTGATAGGATCTTTGCTATTATAAAAAGTGAAGAGATGCTTCTTTCAAGACCTGAGTCTTGGCTATCCCAGCCTTCAGAGCCAGACATAAATGCCTGTTGTATAATCCACTCAGTCCAGGGTACAAAGCCTGAACAAAGATAACAATTTTAATAAAATTTGTACAAATATTAACAGAACAATGTCCCAGACATCAGAGAGGATCAATAGTAATGCTTGTGATAGAAAAAAATGAAACTGCATAAAGCAACCCTCAAAGGAAGCAGCTGCAGAAATGTGGATTGAGGCTCTCAGAAGAAAAAGAATGATGGTGATTCTCTCAGGAAGGTGAATAGACTTCAAAGCATGTTTCTATTAGTCGCAAGCAAATATTGGGGCTAGGGAGTTGGCAGAAGTTAAAGATGCTTACTTCACTCCCTACCCATGTTTGATCCTCCCAGCAACCACATAACAAGCCAGAGTAAAAATGTAGTGTGTCTGTTATCCAGAAGATTCCAGAAGCTTGTGGGCCAGCTAATCTGGTGCATGCAGCAGCAAAAAAAGAGAGCTCCTGCCTCGAAGATGGTGGAAGGATAGGATAGACATACTGAGGTTGTCATCTGACCTCATACATACATGTACACACAAATAAATAAATAAAAATAAATTTTAAACAATAGTTAAAAATATTTAGACAAATTTATGCTAATAGATGCAGGGGCAGTCAGCCACAACTTCTTTTTCAGTGCTGAATATACTGGTTAGACATGAAAGCTGCAAAAACATTAAGAATGAAAAGAAGTGCCCATGATCTCCTTTGCTGTCTCTTTCATGTATAGGACCCAGTGGTTTTATTACTGATTATGAAAACTTTCATAATCCATACTGAAATGAATTTTCTGTATATTACTCCAAGGATTACTATATCTCTATGAAACTTCAAGTTTACTTCATTAGTAACTCTGCTCCAGGAATGTGACACACCCAAGCTGCTAATTGGCACTCTTTAATCTTATCCCACCTCTTCTTCTGAAATGACCAATAGTTGCCTGTGAGCTGTAGAGTTGAGCTCTCCCATATTTGGCCTGTTCAGTGAGTGTATCAGTCTTATGTAGGAAGGAGCAACAGTTAGGCTGTTGAAATAAACCTTTTGAGTTCATGTATAGCAAAAGATATCTATATGGAATTTGGCCAAGTCAATTCTCCCTATCAGTTGATGGTGTATCCTCAGATTCCACCAATGTCAAGTAGAAAATAGAGAAAAATTTGTTTCTATATTGAGCATGTGCATATTTTTCTTGGTATTAGTCCATAAACAATATAATGTAACAAATACATTCATTATGTTTACCTTTTCACAGGTATTAGGTAAAAGTACTATAGAGATGACTTAAAATCTGCAGGCAAATATATATCATTTTAATGAAAACACTATGCCATATCATTTTATATGAAGGAGTTAGGTATCCTTGAAATTTGGAATCTACATAGGATCCTGGAACTGGTCTTCCACTGGTAAAAGGGGCAATAGCTTGCCTAGAAACAACCGCTGGTCTCTCTCCACACAATAAAAGTTGAGTAAATTCATGTCCTCTCTGGTCACAATAGTGAGGCTAGTATACATCAGCTCACAGTTAAAACAGTGAGTAAGAACATTACAACTGTCACATTGATAAGACTAGTTATTGCTGTGCCCTGTTTAATCCAGGCAGTTCTTGGGCACTGGCTATAAGATTGTTGCTTGCAACCAAATTCCCTTTGGGGAATTTCATTCACCCAGGATATGTGGAAGATTCAGTGTGTGCATTGTTTTTAATGAAACTGATTTCTGAATATTAAATTGCCCAAGAGTCAGAGATATTAGTTTCATTTGTGTCACTCACCTTTTCTAAAAAGTGGCTCAAAAATAAATGATTGAACTCCAAAGTTCTTACTCAGCCTTGATTAAACTCTTAGGTCATGTGCTTCAATAACTACAAATAGATATTTTAAATTAAGAAGCCATTGAAATAAATGAGTTTTCAAGAATAAGAAGCAGGGCTGGAGAGATTGCTTAGTGGTTAAGCACTTGCCTGGTTCAAGGCTCAATTCCCTAGGACCCACATTAGCCAGATGTACAAGGGGGTGCACACATCTGGAGTTCATTTGCAGTGGCTAGAGGCCCTGGCATGCCCATTCTCTCCCTCTCTCTCTCTCTCTCTCTCTCTCTCTCTCTCCCTCCCTCTCTTTCTCTCTCTCTCTCCCTTCTTTCCTCCCTCCCTCCCTCCCTCTCTCCCTCTCTCTCTCTTTCTCTGTTGCTCTCAAATAAATAAATAATAAACAAAAAATATTTTTAAAAAAGAATGAGAAGCAACATATTATGAATACCTTTGTTGAAAATGAAAAAACAAGGGCTGGAGAGATGGCTTAAGAGGTTGCCTGTGAAGCCTAATGACCCCGGTTCGAGGCTCGATTCTCCAGGACCCACGTTAGCCAGATGCACAAGGGGGCGCACGCATCTGGAGTTCGTTTGCAGTGGCTAGAAGCCCTGGCGCGCCCATTCTCTCTCTCTCTCTCTCTCTCTATCTGCCTCTTTCTGTCTCTGTCACTCTCAAATAAATAAATTAAAATGAACAAAAAATTTAAAAAAAAGAAAATGAAAAACAAGGAGAATGCTAATAGTGCTTGCATATTATTTCTCACAAATTTGTGAAAATCATCCTAGTAACCATAAAATTGGTTATTATAAAGAAAACATCTCAGCTGTTTCTTGTAAAAGTTACAAGGATCATTTGCTTATAACTTTTAGATATCATTTGCTTATAACATAATCAGAAGGCATATTTGCTGGAACTAATGCACTGTCTATGATCTCACTGACCTAGCTCTAATATTTAGTCAATTTACTTACTAAGAAAGATACTTTTAGGGTTAAAAGATGATGATCAGCCACAAGAGTGATGGTATGAGTACTGTAGACCTTCTTATCAATGATATAATCATTCAAATGCTGAAAATGTTAAGTTTAAAAAAAATATATAGACTGTATGATGTCATACAATAAGAGGCAAGCAACTATCCAAAAAAGGATATTCTATCGTGGTAAGATATCAAGAGCCTGAAGCACCAAATGCTATGAGCTGATCACTTCTCTTCACATACCCCTCCTCAGGTCCAGAGTCATGTACAGACATGAGCAGCCAAGATGACAGGATCATTCTCTACAGAGCTGTCCCACCTAGGACAAATAGAACAGCAGCTTATAGAGATCTGCAAGCAGATGAAAATGATTGTCTTCTCATTAACATGCTGGTAGTCAGGATTTTTACTTTTCGTAACTAGCTAAAAGTATTCACAACTAGTTCAATTGCTATAACATTGAGGAGATAAGATGGTGCTTACTATTTAATAGAGGACTAAGACTACGTTTTGAAACGTGGAACATGACTGTGGAACTTGAATCAGTGTTATATATTCTCTCACATTATTATATTCAAGATCATCATGCACTGTGACTAGCTAGCACAAGCTCAGCTAATGCTATGCATAGCCCTGAAATACCACAGCAGGTAAGGCTGTCTAGTGATTGCCTAGGCTATCCATGTACAAGTATAATGATGGCTAATCCTTCCTGCTCATCTTCAACACTCTGAAGCTTAAAGCCTTTGATGATGGCCTAAAAGTCACTTTTAATTTGCTCAACAAACTTTAAAAAAATCACAGTCCATACTAAAAGTAATAACTGGTCCCCACACCCTCCACAGTACATGCATGCCTGCATGTATGTGTGCGTGTACACACATGTGTGTGCACACTTGAACATGTGTGTCCATGCCTAGCCTTTTATATGGGTATTAGGAATTAAACTCTGAGAGGCCTCATGCCCTCTCAGACCCTTATACTTTTAGGGAAAACACTCTACCTCTTATCTCCCCAGCCTCTTAATCTCTTTCTATATGGTAATTTTCAACCTCAAGAACAACAAACACAGTCTAGTCCCCAGACTGGCTGCACCAACACCAATCTAAGAGCTTGTCAGAAATACACACACACACACACACGCACACACACACACACACACACACACACACACACGCACGCACATAAACACATCTGTGGAGGATCTGAAAATTTTGCTCATTGTTTCAAGAACCACTGTATTAACACAAAGGCATACCAGGCAGTACATTCTCTTCTTACTCTTGTGCAGTTTTTATTCAATCTCCATCTTTTTCTCTTTCATTCTAAAAAATTCTATGGGATTCAAAACCATCAGTTGTTCTCATTAATTACCAAGATGATATTGAGCCCCACCCTGAGGCTCATGATAGATTCTTCACTTACATTTCAAAATATATAACCCAAAGGCCCACCCTCAGAGTATTTAACCCTTGACTGCCTGCCTCAGAAGGGAAGTGGAGTGAAAGGGTCCGGTCTGGACCCACCTTAAGCAGAGACACTGACTCTGTCTTCATTGACTGCTTCCAAAGCCGTGAGCTTGATTGTTCTTCCTTTTTCCTCCTTATCTTCACCCAGCTCTTCTCAACTCTCCCTTCAGTTTTAAAATAGTTATTATCATCCACCCAGACTTATTTCTATCTCAAATTACTACATTTATTTCCCTCTAAACCTTTCACTTCGTTTTCATTTCTTTCAGATGGAAAGTTAAGGCTGAGCATCAAAGATTGTATGTGTATGGGTATGTGTGTGTGTTTGTGTGTGTGTGTGCACACCCTGCATCCACCCCCCCCCCCAACCTGGCCTGCACTTGCACATGCATGCTAGTGTGTTAGAGAGAGAGCCTGGAGTTTCAGCACAATTGTTTTATGCTAAAAATAACATTTTTTAAATATTTTATTTTATATATTTGAGAAAGAAATAGACAGGTAGAGAGAAAGAGAGGAAAGAATGGGCATGCCACTAGTCAAATGTTCAAATGAACTCCAGACACATGTGCCACCTTGTGCATCTGGCTTACCTGGTATGGGAATTCGAACAGGGGTCCTTAGGCTTTGCAGACAAGTGTGTTAACCACTAAGCAATGTCTCTAGCCCCAAGGCAACATTATTTTTGTTCCATCCATTTTAATAGGATCTCACTGCCGTGAAAGTGTGGCCTGCTTATAGAAGTGATGTCAGTGTCAACCACCCCAAGCCCAGTTACCTATGTTAACCTCTAGTTTATGTAAATGTTCACAAGGTTGTTTTGCTATGTTCTTCACTGGGCATAATCTAGCAGATTTTCAAATAGCAATTCCTCATGTCTTCTACCTTAGAAAGTTTTTCAAATAGATTTTGGTTATAAGATCATTAAAAGATCATCTAGCACCATCCTTCCACTTAGAGGCAGTAAAGTCAATGAAACTCCAACCAAGCCATGAGACCTCTTAGTCTGGGTATACAGTAGAGGCATTCAGCCAATTCATAATTAAGTGTCCATAATTTAAGCATTTAAAAAAATTGTTTAAAGTGTCATAGTGCTGACATCTTCCGTCTGGTTGCAGCTCTTTGAAGAGCAATTTTAAAAGGGTATAATGAAAGTGATATTTCTATATGTCCCTCTTTACTATCCTATTTGCAAAGCTACACTGCTAGCCCTTAGAGTCTCCTTTGTTATTTGGTGCTGCTATTTCCATTTTTATGTTTTACTATGCCCTTTGAAGCCACACAGAAATATTTGGAAATAAATTATAACATCAGTAAAAACATAGGAGCCACGCCAAACCAGCCTAGGGAGGGATTTAAGCAAAATACACTCTTCTGAAAAGTGAAGGAGTATAGGTTATTCTTAGACACAGTGGAGAAGCATGGTAGACTACAGTCCACCATAAAGGAGTAAAATGTCCAGAACCCCACTGAGGCACTTGTGGTCAACCAATTCACATGATCCGCACACCCACCAGGTGCACCAAGCAGTGGCAGCAGCAGAGACCAAAGAAGGGGATTTTTCAAACTCACCAGCCTCCTTGCAAAGTCAAAAAGTCGGAAGGAAAGACAGCTGAGACCAACCATGGAGCTACTGAAAGGTGGGCGTGTGTGAGCAACTGCAGGCTGTCTGCACGCTCCCATCCCCAGCCATGAGCCTCTGGCTTTCACCCCCAGTGGCAGCACAGGCAGCACAGCTGACCGGAACTGCAGCTCCACAGCGCAACACGGAGATCCAGGTGAGCACCGACCACTGGTGACACTGGAAGCCACCCCAAAAGGTAATGAGGTTGACTGACAAAAACAAAAAAAGAAAGAAAAGAAAAGGTACATAGGCAGCATTGGAAGTGCTAATCTCTCTTTCCATGTCAGGGTAGGTTGTGAGTTACATATTCTTGGTTGGCTTTACCAATTTCAAATAAGCTGGATTTGAGGGTTGAATATTGTTGCCTTTGATGATTTCACATTTTTAGGACCTTTATCTTTTGCTTCTGTCATTATTGGGGTCTGATTTAGATCCAGGCTGACCTGGAACCCAATTCAGAAGAGAAATCTCTACCTCCCAGCTGACAAGATTAAGGGTGTAGAGCAAAACACACCAATAGGGATTTGGGGTTTTTAAGACTATCTGTTTTCCCCAGTCACTCATGTAGCAACTGGCACTAGATGAGCTAACTATCTGGGGACCGACTCTTTCCAGATTTCAGCCAGGTCACTCCATGTTCAGTACCAACAGCATATGGTATCCTTGGAAGTAGGATCTTACCATTAACCTTTGGTGGGTTATCAAGTACTCTGACAGAAATCTGTCCTGTTTAGGAAACCTTATAGGTCTTTTTAAAATTTTTTTTGTTTATTTTTATTTATTTATTTGAGAGCGACAGAGAAAGAGGCAGAGAGAGAGAGAGAGAGAGAGAATGGTCACACCAGGGCCACCAGCCACTGCAAACAAACTCCAGATGTGTGCACTCCCTTGTGCATCTGGCTAACGTGGGTCCTGGGGAAATGAGCCTCGAACCCGGGTCATTAGGCTTCATAGGCAAGTGCTTAACTGCTAAGCCATCTCTCCAGCCCCCTTATAGGTCTTTCTGATCAACAGCTTATTATGACTGTTTACCGCATGCTGGTACTGGGAGTTACAGGCCAGCATCAAGGGAAAAGAAGGAAGAAAAAGATAAGTAATAAAAAAGAGAGAGAAGAGGGAGAGAGAGACAGGAGAAGATTAAGGTTAGTCTTCATCATACCCTCTCCAGGCCCCTGTGATTCAGGTGTTCCCTCTAAAGAACTGATGAAGGCTCGACCATTTAGTCTGTCATTTAGGATGCAGAATTTATTTATTTATTTATTTGTTTGTTTGTTTATTATTTTTATTAACAACTTCCATGATTGTAAACAATATCCCATGGTAATTCCCTTCCTCCCCAAATTTTTCCCTTTGAACTCCACTCTCCATCATATCCCCTCCCCCTCTCAATCAGGCCCTCTTTTATTTTGATGTCATCATCTTTTCCTCCTTTTATGATGGTCGTATGTAGGTAGTGTCAGGCACTGTGAGGTCATGAACATCCAGGCCATTTTTTGTTTGGAGGAGCACACTGTAAGGAGTCCTACCCTTTCTTTGGCCCTTACATTCTTTCTGCCACCTCTTCCACAATGGACCCTGAGCCTTGGAAGGTGTGATAGAGATATTTCAGTGCTAAGCACTCCTCTGTCACTTCTTCTCAGCACATTGGTACTATCTGAGTCATCCCAAGGTCACTGCCATCTGAAAAGAGAACCAAAAGTGAGAGTAGCATTAACATATGGGTATGAACACTAAGAGAAGTGCATACTAGGCAGTTTGGTGAGCATAGTATATACATTTAGCCAGACAGCAGCAGACATTAAACCCCTGGGCTCATGACTACTCCTGATGTAGGCTTTCAATAACAGAGATGTATTCCCTACCATGGGAGGGCAGTAGGTTTCCCACATAATAGACATGCCACTATTGCACCTGTTGGCTTGTTGGGCCTGGCTGGCCAAATATAAAGCTTGCAATGTCCACTGTTGAGTATTTCCACTGTTGATTTCTCTTCTCTCTCCCATTGAATTGCATGCAGCACAGCTTTTTTCCAATTTTCTGTCAGCTGATTTTCATGGAAGAGGTTTTCAACTCAGCTCCAGTAGGATTTCTCAGTACCTTGAAGCTCAAGTGTTCAGCAATAGGGTCTTACTATTTACTCCTGGTGGGTGTCTTTGTTTTGAAGGCATTTAGTGCTATGAATCTTCCCCTTAGGACTGCCTTCATTGTGTCCTATAAGTTTTGGTATAATGTGTTCTCATTGCCATTCGATTCTAGAAATTTGGGGGTTTCATTTTTTGTTTCATCCACTACCCTTTTATTGTTTAAAAGTGTGTTGTCCAATTTTCAGGAGCTGGTGAGACTCAAGGCACATCTTTTGTCGTTAATTTCTAGCAATACAGCATTGTGATCTGATATCATGCGGAAAATGTTGATCATCCTAAATATATGGAGGCAGGCACTATGGCCCAGTATATGATCGATTTTAAAGAGAGGTCCATGGGCTGCTGAGAAGAATGTGTAATCTGTAGATATTGGGTAGAATGTTCTGTAGATGTCTGTTAGGTGTAATTGATCTCTGGTGTTGTTGATATCTCTTACTTTCCTGTTAATTTTCTGTTTGGATGATCTATCTACTGCTGATAGTGGAGTATTGAAGTCCCTGACTGTGATGGTGTTAGTAGTTATTTCTGTTTTGTTGTCAAGTAGGTTTTGTTTTATGAATATTGGTACACTTGTGCTTGGTATATAAAGACTGATGATTGT
This sequence comes from Jaculus jaculus, assembly GCF_020740685.1. Lineage (NCBI taxonomy): Eukaryota > Metazoa > Chordata > Mammalia > Rodentia > Dipodidae > Jaculus > Jaculus jaculus. Next base: position 72,752,494 of record NC_059108.1, on the reverse strand, counting down.
GATATCTTCTTGTTGGATAATTCCCCTGATAAGTAAGAACTGGCCTTCTTCATTTTTTTTTTATTACTTTTGGTTTGAAGTGTATTTTATCTGATATTAGTATAACTACACCTGCGTGTTTCTTATTTCCATTTGCTGGCAATATCATTTTCCATCCTTTCACCCTGAGGAGGTGCCTGTCTTCAGTGGTGAGATGGGTTTCTTGAAGATGACAGAAGATTGAGGAGTCTAATTTTGTGATCTATCCTGCTAGCTTATGTTTCTCGATGGGCGAATTAAGGCCATTAATGTTTAGGGTAATAACTGTGAGATTTGACTTTATCTCTGTCATATTGTTGTGGTTTATGGAGTTGGTGTTTTCTTGGACTTTGTAGTTTCTCTGTGCCTTCTCTAAGTTTGGTTATTGTGATCTGCTTCTTGTAGGCACTTAAGGTTGGTTTTTTGACTCTTATATGTGAAGAACTCCCTGAAGTACTCTCTGTAGGTTTGGCTTTATGTTCATATGGTTATAAAGGTGACATTTATCATGGAATGTTTTTCTTTCACCATCCATTATGAGAGATACTTTTGCTGGGTAGTGTAGTTTGGGTTGGAAGCCATAATTTCTGAGACTTTTCATTGTTCTATTTCAGGCCCTTCTGACTTTCAGGGTTTCCATTGAGAAGTCTGAAGTAATTCAGGGGAACAGAACCCATAGCTGGACCTGGAAAACTAGTCAGAACCATATCCAAAAAATGAGCCCACACTCCATTATGAAGCTCCCACCAATTATGGGCTACAAGAGGGCCTATACCTATTAAATTCTCCCTAAAAATAATAATGGTTATCCCATATATGTGGTGCTGATTTCACTCTCCATTAGAAAACTTTCTTCTGCATATATCTGATATTAGTATAGCTACACCTGTGTGATACATGAAGAACACGAGGAGAAAATCAGCCCATTGCACCTTACCAAGGCTCCAGTTGAAACCATAGAGTAATTAGGGAAATGTACAAGACTGCTACTTTCTTGGTGAAGCTGGTACTAGCACAAGGGTAAGGAGATAGACACAGAGAACACTCAACTCCTTCCAAACCAGATATTCAGAGACACAGACGCTCCCAAGACTTCATCACTGAAGTAGACCTAAAATGTACTAACATGGCTCAGGGAAATTTGTGGACGAGGAGGCAGAAATATTGTTAAAGCCACATGTTGGAACATTATGCACAGAGAAATTCCCTCCTCCCCATAACTTATGGTAAACCCCAAAATGCACGACTCACATTCTCCAACACAGAGGGTACTTATGGAAGGGGGAAGACAAGGAGGAGGCTAATGATGGTGCCAACATGGCTATATACACAATGTGTACACAACTAATAATAAAAAGATAATTGCATACCATACTCTGTGCTGGTTTGTATTGAAAGTGTATATTGCTCAGTTAAAGTTTAGAATTTGCCAGTAAATTGTTCCACCCAGCCCACTAGCATACTTGCTTAGCAAGCAAACTCAGCACCTAGGATTTCTTCTGCAGTTGGATTGGTATACAAGAGCTACACCTGACACCTTAAATTCATATCATGAAAGTATATAAAGATGGATCACCACATCTAAGAACACTGCAGATAAAAAGAAAACCCAAGCATTAAATCAATTCAGGATGCAAAGTTTGTTCCATTACAATACAAGAAACACAAAGAATCAAGACAATACAATCTCACCAAAAATTATAAGTCCATCATAAATGATCACCAACGAAACTGTTTCAGATGAAGTACCTGATAAAGATTTCACAAAATAAAAAGGATTGTATCTGTACTCAACGAAATCAAAGGAGAAATGAATCAAAGAACACAAAGGAATTAAAGAAGAAAACAAACTCCTGAAAGACAACACAGGAAACCAGCTTAATGAAATAAGGAGGTCATTACAAGACATGAGTAAAGAAATAGAAATACTAAAGAAAATAAAAATAAAAGCTATTTCTGACATATCTACAGCCAACATAATACTAAGTGTGGAAAACCATGAAGCCTTCCCACTAAATTCAGGAACAAGACAAGGGTGTCGACTGTCCCCACTTTTAGTTAATATAATGGTGGAAGTCTTAGTTATAGCAATAAGGCAAGAGACACTCATAAAAAGGATACAAATTTAAAAGAAAGATATCAAATTATCATGATTTTCAGATTATATGATCCCTCCCATAAAGGACCCTAAAGACCACCTAACTGTGAAAGTTGATAAACACTATTAGCAATGTAGCAGGATACAAAATACACACACAGAAATCAGTAACTTTCATATATACTAACAACAAACATATGTAGAATGAAATCAAGGGATCTATCCCATTCACAACTGCCTCAAAATAAATAAATAAATAAATAAATAAAGTACCTTGGAATAAACTCAACAAAGGAAGTAAATAATCTCTACAATGAGAACTTTAAAACTCACAGGCAAGAAATTGTGGAAGACATAAGGTAATGGAAAGACATACCATGTTCTTGGATTGGAAGAATCAATATTGTGAAAATGTCAATCTTATCAAAAAACAATCTACACATTTAATGTAATCCCCAATTAAGTTTCAATGGCATTCACAGTAAAAAAAAAAAAAAAACAACAACTCTAAAATTCATTTTGAAGCACAAAAAACCTTGAATAGCCAAGACAGTTTTCAGCAACAAAAATAAGGCTTGTAGTATCACCACATCTGATTTTAAAATACATTACAAAGCCATAGGAACTAAAACAGCATGGTTTGACAAAAGACAGACATGTAGATCACTGGAACAGAGTAGAGGACCCAGATGTTAATCCAGGAAGCTACAGCCATCTTGTTTTTGATGAAAAAGGGCAAAAATATTTATTGGAGAAAAGATAGCCTCTTCAACAAGTGGTACTGGGAAAACTGGGTATCTATATGTAGAAGGATGAAAATAGATCCTTGTTTTTCTCCATGTGAAAGATTCAAATCCAAGTGGATCAAGGACCTTAATATCATACCTGAGACTCTGAAAATGCTAGAGGAAAATGCCCAGGTAACCCTTCAATATGTTGGCATAGCCAATGACTTCCTGAATATAACACCAATTTCAAAGGAAATAAAACCTAATCAACCACTCATGAAATTACAAACTTTGTACAGAAAAAGATACTGAATTGAGCAAAGAGCCAACCTACAGAATGGGAGAAAAATCTTTGACAGCTACACATCTGATAGAGGATTTGATATCCAGTATATACAAATAACTCAAAAAGTGGAACAATAAGAAATCAAACAACCCATTTAAAAATGGGCTATGAACTAAATAGAGAGTTCTCATTGGAAGAAATACAGATGGCATATAAACATCTAAAAAAGTGTTCTACATCCTAAGGCATCAGAGAAATACAAATTCAAACTACTTTGAGATTCCATCAGAATGGTTACCATCAAGAAAACAAATGAAAATAAATGTTGGCAAGGATGCAGAAATAGGGGAGCCCTTCTGCACTGTTGGCGGGAATCTAATCTGGTACAGCCATCGTGGAAATTAGGGTGGAGGTTCTTGAGACAGCTAAAAATATATTTACTATGTAATCAAGTTATAGCACTCCTAGGCATATAACCTAGTGACTCTTCTCACTACTGTAGAGATACTTGCACAAGCATGTTTATTACTGTTATATTCACAATAGCTAGGAAATGGAACCAGCCCACATGTCCCTCCACAGATGAATGAATGATAAAGATATGGTACATGTACTCAATGGAATTCTAGTCAGCAGTAAAGAAAAATGAAATCATGAAGTTTATTGTATTGTAATATGTAAGTAGAAGAACAGATTACAGGGAGGGGAAAGGCCTAAGAGAGGCCAGGAGAAGAGATTGTATAAAAGAAGTGCAGAGGGGAGGATTATTCAATAGTCAAGATATTCTGAATAAGACATATGAAAAGCTACCTTTCTTAATAATGGCACATCCAAAAACCATAGATTTTTACTAGAAAATTTTCAGTGCCAGGGATGGGATACCTTCCAGTGAGTTGTTGGCCAGGGAGGTCCCTGTTACATCCAAAACATTACAGAATATTGCAAAGGCCCTTGGCTTCCCATAAGAAACATATAGTAAGACCCTATTGCTGAAGACTTCACATGCCCATGCCTGAGCGGCAAAGCCACTGAGAAATCAAGCTGCTGCCGAGCAGAAAACCTTCTCCCTATAGACCAGCCAACTGAAAGCTGGAAAAAGCTGCACTGTATCTTGTTCTATGGGACACACAAGTCATCAGCAGTGAAAAAAGTGGACACTGGAAGCCTCAAGTTTGCGTAGACAGGCCAAATGATCAAATGAGTGCAACAGTGGCATGTCTGCTCTAGGGGAAACCAACTGCTCTGTAATTCGTCTGAAGACCAACTCTGTAGAAGGAAATACATGCCTGGGACTGAAAACCTAACCAAAATCCTATGGCAGGGGAGGTCATGAGCCTTAGGGGTATAAAGCCTGCTTTTGTCTGGATAAATGAATATATTATCCTCACCAAATTGCCCTGAAAGCACCACACTTAATGTTCATATTCATATATTCTACTTTCACTTCTGGTTGGAGAAGCTTCTCTTTTCAGACGGCAATGACCACTGGGATGACCCAAAAGGCAACATAGTGCTGAGAAGAAGGGACAGAGGCATGTCTAGCACTGAAACGTCTCTATCATACCCTCCAAGTCCGTTCTCCAATATCAAACTCCCACCAATCCTGGGCTACAAGAGGGCCTACACCTATTAAATTCCTTCTAAAGTAATACTAGTTATCCCATTTATTCAGGAAGGAAGCTTCTATGTCAGATCCATGTTGATTTCTCAGTGGTCTGCAATCCAAGCATGTGGAGTCTTCAACAATAGGGTCTTAGCATCTAGTCCTGGTATGCAACCAAGAGCCTTGGCTATAGCCTGTAACATTTTAAAGAGCATCACAGGCCTCCCTCACCAACACCTCATTGGAAAATATCTAACCTCTGACACAATCTATGGCTGCTAAGTATATTATTCACCTCCACAGGGCACTTGTGTCCACATTCATATATATTGCTTGTGCAGAAGTAGGTTTCCATATCGTTCACTTATAACATTTAAATTTTGTTTAATACTCCCTTTATCCCCTCTTCTCTTCCATTCCTCCCCTGGCCCCACTTAGTCCATTCCAGCCCCAGTGTTCTGTCCCTCTCCTTACATATCTATATCCTCTCCTTCCTCCCTTCCTCATAGTCCCTTTCTAGCTTCCTGTTCTCTACTACTGATTTTTACTCTAACTCACAGATAAATCTAAACATCTGAAGCAAGAATACACATGAAAGAGAACATGTGATGTTTGACTTTCCGAGCTTGAGTTATGGCACTTAGTATAGTCTTTTCCATATCCATCCACTTCCCTGTGACAAACTATCAATTTCCATCTGAGAAACTGGTTCGACTGATGCCATTGAATGTGAACCAGGTATTATACCTCCACAGACAGCAATAATTTTTTTGTCCAACTTCCTTCTCTTTTCCACTTCCCTATCTTTAGTTTTATCTCCTAGTTTGTGTCTTTATGGTACATGAGTAGTGCCGGTTTCTCAGGAAGGAGCAATCCCTTTATATTCCTCTCTCGTCTAAGGAAAATAGAGATAAGACCAGAGGCACCTATGCATCACCTCTGTTGAGGTTTTAGGAGAAAGGAGATAAGAAAAAGGGAGATTCTCCCTTATGGGCCCTAGGACATCTCCTACTTAGTTTACTTTTGGGGGCCCTGTTAGCCCTAAACTTTCTCATTATAATGGAACTTACCCTAAAGATATGCTTGAGTAAGTCTGTACTCATTATACTCGAGGATGTTCATCACAGTATTGTTCACAGTAGCAGAAATATTTGAATTAATTGATAGTAGTTAATAAATAGGCTCCATCTTTACATCAAAGTACTAGGTAGACAGACAATAAGAATATACTGATGTTCAATGATGTCCCAGATGTTTTATGTAATGACTAGTCAAGTTCTGGAATAATATGTATAGTACATACCCAAGTGAAAAGTATGTGTGTTTTATATGTGTGTGTTTTATATGTGTGTGTATTGTGTGTGTGTGCCTGTACATGAAAAAATAGTATATGTTTGTTGCATATTACAGTAGAAGACACTTATAGACTGCAGGACTGTCCTGTCCCTGTGGCTGTATGTTTTAAACTGAGCACACATTATATTTATAATACTTAAAATTGATGCCTCTGGACCAGGCGTGCACTCCTGAGACCCTCCCCTGCTCCTGCAATACAACTTTGGCCCTTATCTCCAAGAATTCAGACCAGTTGCATTCCTAAATTGGACTTCAAGCGCCCTCAATCTGAAGACCTGCTGAAAGCTTTCCTAAAACATGCTGGCAATTCACTCTGTGGTTTCACTTTCCCTTTTAGGTCTCCAATTAACAAAAAACCAAAATCTCATCCAGCTCTAAGTTTAATTCCAGTTCTATAGTGAACTAGAAAGGACTATTCCAAAAAAACATGAACTTTGGAAGGCAAATGTTTTGTTTACATAAATAGCATTGAATGGTTTCCGTGGGCATAATACAAGTGAAGCCTTATGATGCATAGTGAATAACCAGTAAAAATACAAATTAGGAACTTATTTTCATAGAAACACAACTTTACTAAATTCCTCTTTTATTATTGTTTCTGTGATGAACTCACAATTTTACCTTCATTTTCAGTTTATTTATCTTGAAGGAGTAACTTATAGTCTGCTATTTACTTTTTAGAAAACCCAATCAAAATTTGCTTGCAGAATGAACAGTGCATAGCTTTCTTTGAACCACTAGGGGTCAGACCTACATTAATGCAAGCCAAGTCCAAGTTGAAAAGTGGTATTGATAGAGGGCCTTGCTAACTTATTTTCTGCATAAAAACAGAAGGCTCAGTAAGCATTTAAATTAAACATTGTATAAGAAAGATAATGAGAAAGATTAAATTTATAAGAGAGACTCATAATGTTGAAACTATCATATATATAATTAATATAATAAAATTAAGAAGTTTCACCCTTAATAAAAGTTTCAATTATTCATTTGCTTATTCAGGTTGGCATGATAAGAGAATTCATCATTGAACTGGACAAACGCTAAGAGAGCACAATCACAATCATGAAACTGTCAGCAAAAAGGAAGAAATCCTTGGCTATAAAGGACAGGCGGCCTAACTGGCCGACGATTGAGATGGATGAAAAAAGCACTTCCCTGGTGGATTTCAGCCATGGTAATAATAAATCTGAAACACCCTGCAGCAGTGAAAATGTTCTGCAATGAGCAGAGCAGCCGAGTAAAGCTCTGGCAGTTCATATCTCTTCTGGTACTGGTTCTCCAAACTGGCCCTGTGTCCTTAAGCAAACTCTGTTCTCATAAAACAACATATTTCAGAATAAAGGGGGAAGATCCATCTTCAAGTCCCAACATTAAACTGAAGCCTTGAATGTCATTTTATGAAAGGTTAGGTGAGGGGAAATCTTTCCAAAACTTAAAATGGTTTTTAAAATATTAAAATTAAGGCATTACATATCAACATACATTATAATAAATGTTCTTCATTTTAAAAGTCAACCAGATCAAAGATGACATATTCTGTCAAAATAATACACCAGAAAAAATCAAACTTTAGTTTGCTTATGTTTTATGTGAGTGTTCCAAAGTACTGTGTGACAAGAATATATTCTAATCATTTTCTGAAATTATTAGGAAAAAATCAAAAGGTGGGTCCCCATGCTCAAGAGGGTGCATTCATGGAGTGAATAGGCCAGAATTCCTGGTTCCTTCCCCACCTCCCAGTTCCCTGGCCCTGGTACCCTTGTCACTGGCTTGGGGCAGCCTGGTCCCTACTTGAGTGCTGCAGAAGCAGGACTTTTGCTGTGGACTCCTGATTGGCCTTTCCCTGTGTCCCCAAATCCCTATTCCCCAGAGCCCGTGCAAGTGCCACTGGGGGAGCTCACCTCTTGATCTTGGCTTCTTAGCTTCCCAGCTCCTGGGTCTCTAACTCTTGGTTCCCTTTTGCTGAAGAGGGCATGGAAGTTGAGTGGATAAGAGCACCCAGTTGCCCATCTCCCAGTTGCCCAAGTACCTCTGATGTATTTGCAATCTCCACAATTTACACATCTGTGGTTATAAACTCATCCTAGACCAATCTGGTTCATATTTAAAACAAAATGCTCACTGAAGTTCCTATGAGGTCAAATACTTGCTTTCTCCTTAATAAAATAAGACTTTCCCTGAGATGGATAGACAACAATGTAAAAAAAAAAAAAAAAAAGTCAGAAAAATGAGAGATCTCCACCAAGAATGCCTAGTACCATAATAGAAGCCTCCAGTAAAATCATGGGGAAAAAAAGAAATTGAATCCCAAAATGAAAACACAGTATGTGCTATGTGACCCTGATAAAGAGAATTGCTGAACTGGAAGCAAATAATCAAAAAACCAAAAATTGCATAAATAAAATTGAACAGTATCATCTCTTAGAAAGACTTATATAATGAAAACATAACAAATAACTCAAGAAAGAAATTGAGGAGGACTTGAGAAGATGGAAAGACCTCCCATGCTCCTGGATAGGTAGAATTAATATTGTGAAAATTACAATACTACCAAAAGCAATATACAGAATTAATGCAATACCAATAAAAATACCAATATCAATCTTCACAGAGACTGAAAACATGATCTCAAAATTAATATGTAATGGCAGCAGGCCTAGGATATCCAAACGTATCCTCATAAAAAAAAAACAGACCTCTAGAGGTATCATTATACCCAATCTAAAACTATATTACAAAGTCATAGTAACAAAAGCAGCATAGTACTCACATAAGAACAGAATCATAGACCAATGGAACAGAATTGAAGGCTCAGACCTTAAATCAAGTAATTACAGCTGCTTGATCTTTGATAAAGTTGCCAGTAATTTAGACTAGCAAAAAGACAGCATCTTCAACAAATGGTGTTGGACAAATTGTATGACCATATATAGAAAAATGAAACTGGATCCACTCATCTCTCCATACACCAAAACCAGTCCAAATGGACTAAAGACCTCAATATAAGACCTGAAACTCTGCCACCTATTTTTTCTTCCAGTAGTTGAAAACTCCATGATATAGGAGTGGGGAAACACTTCCTAAACAAACCCCCATACCCCAGGAAATTAAACAATCACTCAACCAGTGGGATCTCATGAAGCTAAAATGCTTTTGCACAGACAAATGCATCACAAGCGGTGCCAATAGATTACCCACTAAATGGGAGAAATCTTTGCCAGCTATATCATTGGTAGTAGCCTAATATCTAGAATCTACAAAAAACTAAACAGTAAAAAAGAAAAAACCAAACAACCCACTACGTAAGTGGGGCAGATAACTGAATAGGGAGTTCTCAGAGGAAGAATTACAAATGGCTAACACACACAAGAAAATGTTCAACATCCCTAATCATTAGGGAAATGCAAATGAAAACAACTATGAGATTCCACCTTACTTCAATACGGATGGCAATCACTAAAAAACTTAACAATGACAAATGTTGGTGAGGATGTGGGGAAAAAGGAGCCCTCATCCACTGTTGGTGGGAATGCAACCTTGTACACCCACTATGAAAATCAATTTGGAGATTCCTGAAAAGGATGAACATAGAGTTACCAACAGACTCATTTATTACCTTACTGGGCATAATCCTAAATGCTCCATGCATCAATACAGAGACATTTGCTCAACCATGTTTATAGCTGCTCCATTCATTATAGCTAAGAACTGGAACCAACCCAAAGTGCCCATCATTGGATGAATGGATAATGAAGTTATGGTACATTTATACAATGGAATTCTACTCAGCAGTAAGAAAAAAAATGATACAATATCATTTGTAGAAAGATGGGCAGACTTGGAACAGATCATACTCAGTGAACTCACACAGTCAGAAAAAGACAGGCACCTTGTGGTGTCATTTATCAGTGGTTTTAATCTGGGCCTGCTTGAGTTGCTGTCATACCTGATAGGCAACTCAAGGCCCAGACAACAACGGGAATGGAAGGGTTTGGGGGGAGGAAGAAGGAGAGAAACAAACATAAAATTATACTCCAAATGAGCTGATAACATAGAAACCTTTATCCTTGGAGATATCCTAAAAGATATAACCCTCAAAACAAGTAAGAGGGAGAACGTGAAAAGTAGGGCTCTGGTGAGGGTGAGATAAAACCTAAGCTTAAAAGAATTTTTTTTTTTTTTTAATTTCTGTCTCTGACCTGTAACTCCCAGTACCGGAGATTGGTTGCTACTCACGTGGAGCTCTTGATCAGGGAGACCTACGGTGTCCCCAAATCAAGACAGCTTTCTGCCAAAGCACTTGATCACCTACCTGAGGCAAAAGCTAAGACCATATTGCTGAACACACCGTATGCTGCTGACATAGAGCACAGAGAGTCCTGGCTAGAATTCAAAAGAAAGCCAGTCCCAGACAGCCTATCTAGTGCTGGAAAGAGCCACATGAGCTACTAGGGGAAAATGGCCAACAAAGGTCTGAGCAAACAGAGGTCTAAGCTACTCAGAAGCAAACACCCTCACAAGATATACATGCCAGTATAACTGCAGCACATAGCTTCAGTGGATGACTAACAGCTTTCTGATTGGCTAAGAGATCCACTCAGTGCAAAGGAACCCATATCTAGAATTGGGAACCAGATCAGAATCCTATGACACAAAGATTGTTTTCCAGTGTCAAGCCCTCACTAGCCTTTAGCTAAAAGAGGGGTTACATGCATCAAATTTTCCCTAAATTAATAATGCTTATCCCATTTAAACTGTACTGACTTTATTCTCTTTTGGAGAATCTGCTCTTCTCCAGAAGTAGCAAGACTGGAAGAGATAAACTATGCCTCACACTTCAGCCAAGCCACAGCTGAATCCACAGAGGAATTGGGGAGAAGAGCAAGAGTGCTGCTTTCACGCTGTTCCTAATAATCAGTGCCAGGATGTAAGAGACAGACCCTGAGGATACGCAACACCTAATAAAGTAGAGATCCAGAGGCTCCTAAGAGCTCATCATTACTGAAGTAGACTTAAAATTCACCCACCACAGCCCAGAGAATTTTGTGGAAGAGGGGCAGAAAGATTGTCAGAGCCACAGTTGAGACATCATGCTGAGAGGAATTCTCCACCCCCCAAAATAACTGACTACTGCTCCCACCACACACAAACTCCATGGGGAATATCCGCAACCCTACTTAGGAGTGTCCCCAACAGAATGGGGGCAGGGACAAGAGAAAAGAGTGTTCCAATACATGATGTATCATTACAAAATATCTTAGTAATAATAATAATAACAACAACAACAAAAATAATAGTAAAAGCAAAACTTCTAGTGGTGATTACTTCCTTCAGCAATGTGGCAGGATACAAAATCAACACACAAAAACTAGTAGCCTTTCTATATGTAAAAATAAATATGCAGAGAAAGAAATCAGCAAGGCTGTTCCATTTTCAATAGGCATACAAAAATATGTAATTTGTAATAACACTAACCAAGGATATTAAAGTCCTATATAAGATAAACATAAAAACACTTAAGAGAGAAATTGAGAAGGACTTGAGAAGATGAAAAAAAACTCTCATTCTCCTAGATATGGACAATTAATATTGTGAAAATTGCCATTCTATCAAAAGCAATATACAAATTTAATGCAATACTAATGAAAAGTTCAGCATCATTCTTCATAGAGATAGTAAAAATTTACCCCAAAATCCATATGGAATGGCAGCAGACCTCAGAATTCCAAACATATCCTCAGCAAAAGAAGAAACATCTCTGGAGATATCATTCATTACACCTAATCTAAAGTTATACTACAAAGCCATAATAACAAAACAGCATGATAATGGCATAAAAACAGAAATACAGACCAATGGAACAGAATTGTACACCTAGACCTTAGGTCAACTAGCTATAGCTACATAGTTTTTGACAAAGATGCCAATAATGTAGACTAGAGAAAGCACAGCATCTTCAACAAATGGGCCTGGACAAATTAGATAACCAAATGTAGAAAAATGAAACTAGGCCCACTCATCTCATACAAAAATCAACTCCATGTGGATTAGAGACCTCAATATGAGGTCAGAAAGTCTTCAACTACTGGAAGAAAAAACTGGAGGAAATTTCCACAATATAGGAGTGGGGAAGGACTTCATGAACAGTACAGTAGCCCAGGAAATTTAACAATCTCTAAAACAATGGGATCTCATGACTCTAAAAAGTTTTTCACAAACACACTATAAACAGAGCAAATAGATTACCCACTGAATGGGAGAAAGTTTTTGTCAGCTATGCCACTAACAGAGGCCTAATATCTACAATCTACAAAGAACTCAAAAAACTGAACATTAAAAATAATCAACCCATGAAGAAAAAATAGGATAGAGAATTGAATACGGAGTTCTCAGTGGAAGAACTACAAATGGCTAACACACATTTAAGAAAATGTTCAACATCCCAAACCATCAGGGAAATGCAAATTAAAACAGCTATGAGACCCTACCTTACTCCAGTAAGGATGGAAATCATTGAAAAGTCAAAGAACAACAAATGTTGGTGAGTATGTGGGGAAAGAGGAATTCTTATTCACTTCTGGGAATGCAAACTTGTACATCCACTATGAAAATCAATATGGAGTTTCTTAAAAAAAGAGGAAGATAGAAGTACCAACAGACCCAGTTATTCCCTTACTGGGCATTTACCCTAAATATTCCATGCTTCATTACAGAGATTTGCTCAAACATGTTTATAGCTGCTCAATTCATAATAGCTAAGAACTGGAATAAACCCAGGTACCCATTATTGGATGAACAGATAAAAATGTTCTAACATACATTCACAAGGGAATTTTACTTAGCAGTAAGAAGGAGGAAAATGGATGGACTTAGAACAGATCATACTCAGTGAACACACACAATCACAGAGAGACAAATCTGCATGTTCTCACTCATCTGTGCTTCCTAACCTGAATCAGCTTGAATTTCTGGCATATCAGGTAGGCAACTTGAGGCGCAGACAATAGGAATGGAAGGGTCTGGGGGAGGGGAAGTTGAGGGGGAGGGGCAAATAAACACAAAACTAAACCCAAAATGACTTGGTACCATAGAAACCTTTCTCCTTTAAGGTAGACTAAAAGATATAACCCTCAACAGGAGCATAAGGGGAGCACCCAAAAATAAGGGCCAGGGAAAGGGTGGAATAAAGCCTAACCTTAGAAAACTTTGGCTGTGGCCTGTATCTCACAGTTCCAGAAATCAGTGCTACCTACATTGAGCTGTTGATCAGATAGACCTAGAAGGTCCACAAAACAAGACAGCCTTCTCCCGAAGCCCTTGATTACCCACTTGAGATAAAAGGTTAGACCCTAATTCTAAAGACACCATATGCTGTTGGCACGGAACACAGAGACCTCACTAGAATCCAGAAGAGAGCCAATCCCCAGACAGTTAGTCCATCTGCTGTGGGAAAGAGCTACATGAGCTACTAGGGGAAGTGGCCAACAAAGGTGTGAGTAAGCAGGGGGTCTAAGCTGCTCAGAAGAATCAGCCTGACAAGAAGCACACACCAGTGCAATGGGGGCACACAGCCTTGGTGGGTAACCAATGGCTTTCTGATTTGGCTAAGAGATCTGCTCAGCAGAAAGGAGCCCATATCTGGAACTGGAAACCAGACCAGAATCCTATGGAGACAAAGATTATGCTCTGCAATGTCAAGCTCCCACTAGTCTTTGGCTAAAAAATGGGGCTACATCCATCAAAGTCTCCTTAAATTAATAATGCTTATCCAAATTAACCCATGCTGACTTTACTCTAAATTGGAGAGTCTGTTTTTCTTTTTCAGAAAGTAGCAAGACTGGAGGAGATAAACTACCCCTCACATCTCAGTCAGGGCCCAGGTGAAACTACAGAGGAAGTGAGAAGCCAAGCAAGAGTACTGCCTCCCTGGGGAGCCTGACAAGCAGTGCCAAGCATTCTCAGGCCATACCAAAGCAGAGATCCAGAGGCTCCTACGAGCTTATCACAGTAGATTTAAAACACATTCACCAAGGCTCAGGGAATTTTATGGAAGAGGGGACAGAAAGATTGTAAGAGCCACAGTTTGGGATGTCATGCCCAGCGGCACTGCTTTCCCCAATAACTGACTGCTGCTCCCACAATGCATAATCCACAGCCCCATGGGGAATACCAGCAACCCCACTGAGGAGGCCACCTGCAGAATAGGGAGAGGAAAGAGGAAAAATATGGTACCAACATATAATGTATTTATAAAATTCACGTTCTTGAGCTGGGCGTGGTGGCACACGCCCTTAATCCCAGCACTCAGGAGGCAGAGGTAGGAGGATCTCCATGAGTTCGAGGCCACCTTGAGACTACATAGTGAATTCCAGGTCAGCCCGGGAGTGAGACCCTACCTCGAAAAACCAAAAAAAAACAAAAAAAACAAAAAAAAAAAACGTTCTTAATAATAAAAATCAAAAAGTGTTGACTTGTTTTGTTGATAGAAGTGAATGAACATAGGTAAGCTGGGTGTAAACATACAAGCTGTATTTCCTTGTAAATTGATATACTTTTTCTACTCATGTGAATGTTTTAATCAGTCAAAACATTTGAAAAGTAATGTAAGAACCTCATAGGTGAGATTATAACATGGATCAGTACAAAAACTAAATTAAAAGTGAAAAATTCCCTCATGACTATATTGAGAGCTAGAAGTAACAGAGATAACCTTTACTAGTGCAAGTCAGCAATAAAACAGAAACGATGCATTTTATTTTTATTTTTATTTTTTTTTAATTTTTTTTTCTTTGTTTATTTATTTGAGAGCGACAGACACAGAAAGACAGATAGAGGGAGAGAGAGAGAATGGGCGCGCCAGTGCTTCTAGCCTCTGCAAACGAACTCCAGACGCGTGCGCCCCCTTTTGCATCTGGCTAACGTGGGACCCGGGGAACCGAGCCTCGAACCGGGGTCCTTAGGCTTCACAGGCAAGCGCTTAACCGCTAAGCCATCTCTCCAGCCCAAAACGATGCATTTTAAATGAGCTGCACCAAAGTCCCTCAATCCACTTGCCAATAGCATAGATGTCCTGGTACTCCAGCCTTTACTGAGTTGATAACCCTGTTACCAGAAAGACACTAAGTCAGGACAAGATAAAATCCTTCCTTTTATGGTGTGTGTGTATAAGTGTCCCAATGAATATAAATTTAGATAAATCAATAATGTAAAGATTCAAAGACATCCTGTTTCTATGAATAGTTACACCCTGTTGGACAAACTTCTTGACACACAGGCTTAACACAATTGTTATCAAAATACCAGCAAGATAATTTTGAGATGTAGACAAGCTCATTCTAAAGTTTAACATGGAAAAGCAAGGAATAGATAAAACAATGTTTAAAAGAATGTGGTAGGAGCAGTATGCTTTTTGCCAAATTTTATCCAGCTATAATCATGAAGAGAACATGGTATGAATGTGGGAATGGTCATGCAGTTCAACAGAACAAAATGTAAAATCTAATATAGAGCAAGGCAAATATGCCCAAGTTTTCACAAAATTGCAATGCTATTCAACGGAGGAAATTAACATTCCCAACAATAGTGCAGAGTGATTAGACATCCAGAGGCAAAAGGCAAACTTGACCTAAACTTTAAACGCATTGACATAGTAGCAAATCAAAAGGAATTGAAGACTTAAATAGAAATGTGATCTATAAGACTATTAAGAAAATTAAAAGGAAAACATAAAGAAGAAAACCTATTCAGAACCTAGTGATTGGCAGAGTTCTTAGGCAACATCAAAGCAAAAGCCATAGGAGAAAAATAATATATATGGCTCCAAAATCTTGCTCTATGAAAGAACTCATTTAAAGGATGAAGAGGTAAGTGACAGTTTGAGAAACATACTTGCAAGTCTTATGCCTGACAAAGACCTTGTACCTTGAAAAATTTAAACAATTTTCAAAATTTAATAAAAATCTTGTTCTAAAATGGAAGTATCAGTGAAGAGAATTGACAAAGAACATACTTCCTTAGGATATGAATATTGTCATTACTTAAAACAAAAGCATAAGAGATCATTACATACCTATCAGAATGGTTAAATTAAAAATCACAATGCAAGCTGGGCATGGTAGTGCATGCCTCTAATCCCAGCACTTGGGACACAGAGGTAGGAGGATTGCTGTGAGTTTGAAGTCAGCCTGAGACTACATAATGAATTCCAGGTCAGCCTGTGGTAGCATGAGACCTTGTTGCAGTCAGGTTCACATTGCTGCTAGAAATCACCCAACCAAGAGCAGCTTCTGGGAAAAAGAGGTTTATTTTGGCTTAAAGGCTCGACAGGAAGCTCCACGATGGCAGGGGAAAACAATGGCATGAGCAGAGGGTGGACATCACCCCCTGGCCAACATAAGGTGGGACACAGCAACAGGAGGGTGTGCCAAACACTGGCATGGGGAAACTGGCTTTAATACCCATAACTGGCTCCCATAACACTCCCTCCAGGAGGCATTAATTCCCAAATCTCCATCAGCTGGGAACCTAGCATTCGCAACACCTAAGTTTATGGGGGACACCTGAATCAAACCACCACAAACCTTAACTAGAAAAACTAAAACAAACAAACAAAAAAGGATTACTGATATATGCAATGACTTCCAGAGAATTGTGCTTATTCAACAACAGCAAAAAGTCCCAAAATGTTATATGCACTGTATGATTCCATTTGTATAAATTGTTTTCTTTGCTTGCTGTTTTGAGACAGGGTCTTGCTGCTATGTAACTGTGGTGGTTTGAATCAGATGTCCCCTAGAAACTCATGTGCTTTGCATGCATGGTCCCCAGCTGGTGGCAATTTAGGAGATGGAGCCTTGTTGGAGAAAGTGTGTTGATGGGGGCCAACTTGGGGTTCTTCACAGCTCATTTTTGCTGCTCTCTGCCAGCTGCTGTGGCGTGATATGATGTCCTACCTCTGCTCTACCATCTATTCCCTGCTGAGCTGAAACTTCTTGAGACTGTAAGCCAAAATAACCCCTTCCTCCTATCGGCTGCTTTTTGTCAGGTGTTTTGTCCCAGCAATGAGAAGGTAATTACAACAGTCATTCTGGCAAGCCACAGATTGATGGCAGTCCTTCTATCTCAACCTCTAGGGTGCTGAGATTATACATGCAGGACACCTCACTTGGCTTATATAAACCTTCTTTAAAATGATAGACATGAAAAAAAAAACAAAACAGATTAGAGATTCCTAGGCTCTGGGGATAAAGTAGATAAGAGAAGATAGCTACAAATGAGTCACAGAAGTGTTCTACTGGTGAAGGCAATGTCTTGTATCTTGACTATATCCAGATCAATACCTAATTGTATTACTTTGCAAGATAACTATTGGGGGAAAGTGAATAAGAGCACATAGGATTTTGCTGAATTATTTCTTACCCTGCATGCCAATTTAGATCTGCAAACGTTTATTAATGTTTTGGGGCATGTATGTGTTTTCACATATACACAAATCTGTATTTATAAACATACAGTCATGCTTTACTCAACAATGGTACATACTCAGTGGAGTGAGTCAGGCAATTCTATGATCATGTGAAAATTATAGAGCAGACCTTAAACATTCCCCACTCATATCCCCTTTCACTTACTCAAGAACTTATGTTAAAATAATTGTTTTAACTTGTTTGGTATACATGCAATTTTATTATTGGTTAAAAGCAAATTTCATACAAATGAAGCATTTATTTTTCATAAAGAACTCCTTTATGAAAAATTTTTTATGAAATTCTTTATGAAAAATTCTTTATTTTCATTAAAAGATATTTGGGTTAGACAGATGACTCAGGAAATAGAGTGCTTGCCACACATTAATAAGGACCAGAATTGAGATCCTCAGAACCCACAAAAAATGTCAGACAGGATTGGATGTGCCTGTAATCCCAGTGCTGGGCAACAGGAAGCAGGAGGTCCCCAGGGCTTGCTGGTGAGCGTCCCAATCAGTAAGCTCCAGTTTCAACAAGAGACCCTGCTTCAAAACATTTTGAAGAACAACCAAGTAAGATCCCTGAAATTAACTCTGGTCGCCACATGCACACGTGCACTCATATAAACATACACATATACATGAAAACAAATGGATATTTGATACATCAAATGTACATTTTCTGTAACAGATTTTTATGTTGATTAATATTCTTATTTTATTATCATCAGTGCTGAGAATGTTGCTTCACATACATATGCAGTATAAATGGCAGAAATATATTTCGGGACATTTCAGAAATTGTTAGAATTTCTGTGTTAACATCCAACTCAAAGTTCATCTAATAATTTTTTTATGAAATTTAAGTCTGCAAGTCAAACAGCAAATTTTAAAACCAAATAAGCATTCTAACATAACATACACAAAGATATATTAATTTTATACTTACATGCTGAGGGATGATGTTGGGAAATATTAAAAGATTTTGTTTTCCATAATTGAAACATTATGCTTCTGTAAAATGGGAAAACTCTATGTGAACAATAAAATCACTGCAATTCACAACATATAACAGCCTTGAATATGAGCCAAGGTGTTGCAGGTATGGGCTTTTGGCAATGCATGACATGAAGGCATACACAGTGCAAGATACACATGTGTGGAAAGCCTGCCAGAATACCTTAGACTCATCATACATATGATTATGAATTAAGTTTTGTTTGCTTCCCATCAAGAAGTTATTTAGTATTGCTAAATTGTTCATAACTCTCACATTTAGTTACATAATCCCACTTGAAGTCTCAGAGCATATTTTAAATACTTGGCTTATGGAGCATAACTATACAAATATAAATGGTTTAGGTCAATCACATGATGAAGACTTTATTTATTTATTTATTTACTTATTGAGAGAGAGAAGCAGGGAGGAAGAGATGGAATAGATATGCCAGGGTGCTCTTACAAACTCCAAACACATGCACCGCTTTGTACATCTGGCTTTACATGTATACCAGGGAATTGAACCTGGCCATCAGGCTTTACAAGCAAGCATGTTTAACTGCTAAGCTATAACCTTAGCCCTGATGCAGACTCTTGATGTAATCAAGAGAGGAGGCCAACATGACATATGAGACTATTGCTACAGTAACATGGCATGCTATTTTACAGTAAACTTTTTTATACAAGTATAAGAAATATATTCTAAAAGAATGATAAAAACTATAGCACAGTAAAAACATAAACTAGAAGCATAGTGATTTATTATTACTTATGTGTTATGTATACTGTGTTATGTACTTTACAAAGTTTTATGTGTTATTCTTTCATGCAAGATTTTAAACTTCTGTTTATCAATCTTAAATCTACCCTCTCTCTGCTATGTGCTTCTGAGACTAGGACTTCAAACCTACGTTTCTGCTTTTCCAGCTTCTTCCCTGTTAAGCACCAACAATGGCAGGCAACAAAATAAAAATAAAAGATGAGAATGAAGAGCCCTCCATTTCCTCATTTGGTTTCTCTGGGCTTCTTCTCTGTGTCATGACCCTCTGAATACCACACAATAATATGTCTGCTTCACTAAACAGTGGCAAGTCCTTCCAGCAGCAGCAGCTGAATTCAGTTTGCATTTTCCCAATACTTGCAAAACCAATCATACAATACAGATGCCAGCAAACGGTTACTAGAAAGGTCTAGGTAGTAAAACTTTGAGGCTTTGCAGGTCAGATGTTACTGTAATAGATGTTTAAGTCTGCAATTGTAGCAGCAACTATATTTAAATTAATGAGTAGGCAGTATACTTATGGATACTAAAGTTTGAACTTTATATAATTTTTGTGTGTCATAAAATATTGTTACTGTTAAAAGACACCCTCTTCCTGCAGTAAAATATCAGGTAGCCTTCAGCCTTTTTACCTATAAATGAGATGTGTGAATAAGATCTGTGACAATACAGTCAAGTTAAAATGGTTAGTGGGGTGATCCTAACCCAATATGACTGCTGTCCTAACAACAGAGAAGCATCATATAAAGATACGGCCACATACAGAGGAAAGTACTGAAGGTGGAAGCAGAGTGGGGTGATGTGTCTTCAAAGAAGACCCATGGGTTGACAACCACCATGAGAAGCTAGAAGGAAAGAAGGAGATATTCTGTCTTCTGTGTCAAGGGGAGCATTGCCCAGCACCAGAACTATGAAAGAGTAAGTTTCTGTTATTTTAAGACCATATAGCTTGTGGTACTTTGGTATAGTGGCCTTAGAAATATATAATTATTCTTATATTTTTCAACTATTTAAAAGTATGAAAACCACTAAAGTATATATACCTCAGTGATGAGCTCTCGGGAGCCTCAGGATTTCTGCTTTTGTATATATTGAGTCTCTTTAGCATCTGTCTCAGTCATCCTAGTGCAGATTGTCAGGCTCGCCATTTTCTAAAATATACATATCAGAAAAAGAAACAGGCTGAGCCAAATCCCTACCCTAAATCATCAATAGTACCCAGTTAATACTCTTTGAAGTCTGAGATTTAGCTCTACCATAAGAAATTTTAATTCCATCCTCCTTCCCTTCTCAATCATCTGTCCCAGAAGGTAGATGCTGCTATAATTACTGGTTGCATCACACTTTCATTTTGTGGACCTCCACCTTCTTCAGTCACCAACTTGATAACTTTACATGGAAGTAAGAATTATTTATATGAAATTCACCATTGAAATAACTATGATTTCTTTCTCCCGACTGGATACTGGCTGGTATAATCTCCTTTCTAAAAAAAAAAAAAAATCCTTTTCAATATTTTGTATGAGCTATGCTGAACTTTAAGGTTTATGTATGCCTCTATAATTATTAAATTTAAATGTTGTTAACTAAAGCAACTCTTTGTAGAGTTGACATTTCTGAATTAAAATGTGTATACTTTGTTAAAACGTTAATTAATAACCAGTTATTTTTCTATTTAAGCTAGAACTTTAGAAATGTTATTAGTATTATTATTTTATTAAGAATATGCTTTGTATGGACACATCATGTGTTGGTACCATGACTTTCCTCCTCCCTACCCCTAATGCACTGAGGGCCCACCTCAGTGGGGTGGCTAGTATTCCCCATGGGGTTGTGGGTTATGCTTTGTGAGAGCAGAATTCTGCAGAATCCCCTGAGCCATAGTGGGCGTGTTTTAAGTTTACTTCAATGATGAGCTCTCAGGAGCCTCAGGACTTCTGCTTTGGTATATGTTGAGTATTCTCAGCATCTGTCTCAGCCATATCATCAGGCTCATCATGGAAGCAGCACTCTTGTTCACCTCACAAAGTCCTGGTTTATCCCCTTGGGTATTGCTACCTTCTGAAAAAGAATAGATTCTCCAACATAGAATGAAGTCAGCATAGTTAAATTGGATATGCATGGTTAATTTAGAGAGGATATAGCCCCTCTTTTGGCCAAAGACTAGTGGGAGGTTGTCACTGGATACCATAATGTCCATGGAGTTTTGACCTGGTTCCAAGTTCCAGCCATTGGTTCCTTCCCACTGAGTGGATCTCTTAGCCAGTCAGAAAGCCACTGGTAACCCATCAAGGCTGTGTGCCACCACTGCACAGGTGCATGCCACTTGTCAGACTGGCTGCTTTTGAGTAGCTGTGACCCCTCCTTGCTCATAACATTGTTGGCCACTTTCCTCCTGTAGCTCATGTAGTGCTTTCCAATCTTCTGTGTCAGCCACATGTGATGTCTTCAGCAATATAGTCTACCTCTTTTTCTTTAACAGACACAGTCCCCTGGCAATTTTCAAGTAATTAGGAGAAACTGAAGAATGATACCATGTTACCCTGAAGGAGCAATGAAATCTGCCAACATTTGCCAGTCAAGACATGTCTGCCCATTAATCCAGCAGTTATATTCTAGGTATCAAAGAGAAATAGAAATATATGCAGACAAAAAGAATTTTGGGGAACATTCAGAGACATCCAGCAGCCCAAATCTTGAAATAACCCAAATTTCTATCAGGATAATAAATAAACAAATGGAGGTATAAACGTATGACTAAATACTACTCATCAACAAATAGGAATAAACTAGTGATAGACAAAACTACAGAACATATTGGAAATACTGTGTTGAGCAAAAGAAACAAGATTTAAAAGTCTACATATTTACTATAGTTACATATACATTCCTTTTGGTATTCTAGAGCATAGTAGGATAACAGTTTATACTAATTTATGACATTTTCAACATAACTAGAAGAGAACGAAGTTTTCCAACACATAGAAATGATGTTTTGTGATGGAAATGCCAATTTCCCTGATTTTCTCTTACACATTCTCAGTATATATCAAATTCTCTTAATTATTTAAAATTATATGTGCCAACTGATTAAATTTTAGAATAAAATAACTTTATGTGACATCCAAAATAAGATTAGTTATGCTGACATAATGTGAAGGATAAATACTTTTTGAAACATATTTAATATATTTGTTTACAATCTGTTATAGTTACCTTGTTGTTACTGGCAGAAAGCACCCAACCAAAAGCAGCTAGTGGAAGAAAAGGGTTTATTTTGGCTTACAGACTCCAGGGGAAGCTCCATGACAGCAGGGGAAACATAGCATGAGCAGAAGCTGGTCATTACCTCCTGGCCAACATCAAAGGGGCAGAAGCAGCAGGATATTCTGCCAAATACTGGAAAGGGGAAGCTGGCTATAACACCCATAAGCCCACCCTCAACAACACACCTACTCCAGCAAGGCTCCAATTCCTAAACTGCCACCAACTGGGAACCTAGCATTCAGAAAACATGAGTTTATGGGGGACACCTAATTCAGACCACCACAATATCTATATATCCTCCTTAGTAATATGTCTGTTTATGTCTTTTTCACAATTTCAAGCTGGATTTTAACTATTAAGTTTTAAAAGTTGCTTGTTCTGATAAAGATGTTGACTAGAAGGTGATAGGAGAAAATCTGAGGGTGAAATAAATACATGTTTGTGGGTGATAACACTAGAAGTCAAAGATCGTTGATCCTTACTCTTAATATGTGCATTCTATTCATATAAACATAACTTTAATTTCTTATATATTTTATTTATTTGAGAGAGAGAGAGGAAGAGGCAAAGAGAGGGAGAGAATTGGTGAGCCAGGGCCTCCAGCTACTGGAAACAAACTCCAGATGCATGTGCCATCTTGCACAACTGGCTTACATTGGCCCTAGAGCATTGAACCTGGGTCCTTAGACTTCACAGGCAAGCACCTTAATTGCTAAGCCATCTCTGTAGCCCCAACTTTAAATTTTTTTAACTAAGCAAAATAAACAGAAGTAAAACATAATTGATTTTCAGACCTGAGGTTTCTATGAAATTACTAACTTGAAATCCTTTGAATGCCTGTGTCTTTCACATGTTTTGAAACACTGTCTAACTGTAGTGGTTTTCATTAGGTGCATAGACTCATGTGTTTTGAATGCTTCATCACCAACTGATGGTAATTTAGAAGATGAAGACTTGCTGAATAAGGTATGGTGTTGAGAGTGGGCTTAGGGATGTTGCAGCCAGATCTCCCTTGCCAGAACTCAGCCCCCTCTCTTGCTGCCGTTGTCCACCTGACAGTGGCCAGGAGGTGATGTCCAGACTCTGATTATGCCTTTCTTTCCCCTGCCATTACAGGCTTCCCCTCAGGACTATAAGCCAAAATAAACCCTTTCCTTGCACAAGCTGTTTTTGGCCAGGTGTTTGTCCCAGCAATGTGAAGATAACTGCAATGGTATTTTGCTGGTGTCAGAAGCACAAGAATTTACCAATCATATACTAACCCTGTCATTTTTAAATAAAATTTCCCTAAGAACTCATGTTTGGCCTCCTCTTAGTTCTTTCATGTTTTTTTAAAGAATTTTTTTTTAATTTTTTAAAATTTATTTATTTATTTGAGAGCGACAGACACAGAGAGAAAGACAGAGGGAGAGAGAGAGAATGGGCGCGCCAGGGCTTCCAGCCTCTGCAAACGAACTCCAGATGCGTGTGCCCCCTTGTGCATCTGGCTAACGTGGGACCTGGAGAACCGAGCCTCGAACCGGGGTCCTTAGGCTTCACAGGCAAGCGCTTAACCACTAAGCCATCTCTCCAGACCTTTTTAAAAAAATTTTAAAGGCCTTCAAAATCAAACTTATCTTGAAATTTGGTCTTTAGTTTATCACGTGGACGTCTAAAATGCTCAGGAAGGACCCCAGAAATTTTTTTACAGATGCATCATATAAAATATAGGCAATCATAAAACATTAACTACAATGAGTTAATGCCACTTCCTTTCCATTTTGTCGTGTATTAAGTCACATTTCTTTCTCTTGAGTTTGTGAGGTTAGCTGTAGATATTCTGAAGGTTCAACTAAAGTAAGAGGGGGATATATTTCATTAGAATCCTATGTGGTATATTCATATTGCTTGGAGGAAAGGTGTATTGGAATATTTCTCTTGCCTGTCTTGTTAACAGACCCTCCACCTAATGCTTCAAGTCCAGAGTACTTTTATGTTAGAAAAACATCTTGATGGCAGCCATTACCATCAACCTGCAGGTAATAATGGAGAAAACTTTGAGAGATTCTTCCACTTCCCACATGAACAAATCTAGGAAGATTCCTTTCTTATCAACACCTACTCAAAACAGAAGTTCTTTCCTATTAAAACATTTTAAAGGCAGTATGTGCAATATAAATGCACCATATAATACAATAACATATTTTTGTGGTAGTAATCATATGAATAGTTATTTATGTGAGTTCTTGTAATATTATGCAAATCTATAAAGATTTCATGAGCTTTGATGATATTTGTGTTTCATGGTTTTTATTTTGTTGTTGCTGTTTTGTTGTTTTGGTTTTCTGAGGAAGGGTCTTGCTCTAGCCTGGGCTGGCCTGGAATTCACTATGTAGTCTCAAACTGACCTTGAAGTCACAGAACTCCTCCTACCTCTGCTTCCCAAGTGCTGGGATTAAAGGGATGTGGCACCACACCTAGCTGTTTCATGTTTTTAATGACAAAAATAAATTTAAGTCTACTAGCCATGAAAGCACTTAATATAAATTCTGTTCTCTCTATAGAAAGCAATGTAGAGTTATCAGAAAAATAATAAAATTATATAGTCAATGCAGAAGAAAAGTTTTCTTCTTTTTATTTATTTTTCTAAAGAAAGGCAGACTGCTATGTACAATGCCTCATTTAGGAGTCTGGAATCTTGGAAACTTGACTACCCTATGTTCTGCAAATGGACCTTGAGAGCTTATTTAGAGGTTCTAGAAGAGACATATGGCTACTTGTATATTCTAGACTGAAGACTGGTCCGCCTCTTTTTGGGGAAGGTCATCCCCTTCAACCCAGGGCCACAACTTATCAGTTACTATCTCAAGTCTAGTTTCAGGAGGGATGCTCATAAAATGGTGAGGGAGGAAGGGGACACCCCTATGGCCAGACATATTATCCCAAGCAACTCTGGCAATCAATGGGGTAACAGATGCCAGATCACCCTCACGTCCAAAAAGTTTCATTTAAGTACGACAGGGTGTTTACTAATTATCTGGACATTGTGATATTTGTTGTCAATTTAAAATTTGAATTTATTATTTATTTCTATCATAAGTTAATGTTCACTTTAAAAAACAACTTTGTACATTAAAGAAGGTCACTTTTTTTTCTTTTTATTTTATTTTATTGGTTTTTCAAGGTAGGGTTTTTCTCTAGCCAGGCTGGCCTGAAATCATCATGTAGTTTCAGGGTGGCCTCCAACTCACAGTGATCCTCCTACCTCTGCCTCCCCAGTGCTGGAATTTAAAGACGCGCCCACCATGCCCTGCTGTTCTTTTAATTTCAGTAGACATGCACAATGCATCTACTTGGAGCCCTCCGCCAAGATCCCTTGCCTCTGCAACACAGACTACTCTCTTTTCAAATTCCAGAATTGGGTAAATACACCTATGGGTCAAGCCCAGACGCAGTAACGGAGACACTAAGATAAGACACAATTCAAATTCTTGAAGCTTGGGGGTTAGAGGTGTCGCTCAGTGATAGGAGCATTTGCCTAAGCACGTACTAGGTCTGGGCTCATCTCCAGCATCACGGAACTAAAACCATCTTCAATGCAGAAAGGAGTCCTGAGGCACGCGCACACACATGCGCGTGCACACACACCTAAAGAAGGTCACTTTTTAAATATTTTATTTATTTGTTTATTTAAGAGAGAGAGAACAGGCACACTAGTGATTTCTAGCCACTTCAAACCAACTCCACATGTATGTGCCGCCTTTTGCATCTGGTTGTACATGGGTACTGGGGAACCATACTTGGGGCTTTAGGCTTTGCAAGTGAGCACCTTAAATGCTGAGCCATGTCTCCAGCCAGAAGACTGCTAACTTTATAAGTTTTCGAGACTCACATGAGTCTATATCAATATGTTAATGTCAGTAATATTAAAAGGCAAAAGCAAATTAAATTAACCATAAGAGTAAACATGTACAGAAATAAACAATCTATAAGCCAGAGCCCTAGGAAAGGGAAGTCATGAGTGAAGGTAATGCCATACCTTCAAACAATGATATTTTTCTTTGTACCTTTCTAGTGACTCATAGAAAACATTCCAAACACTGCTAGGATATTTTTAAAACAAATGTTGTTTAGAGGATGAAAGATTCCAATGGATTTTTTTTTTCACCATATTTTTCTTCTCAATAAGCTCTACCCCTCCCCCCCCCCAAGAAAAGAAACAAAGAAAGAAACACTATTTAAGAAAAAATACTTTTCTTATATTTATTTTTGGTAAGAGACCAAACTTACCATTGGCTTAAAAATTTTAGCAATGAGCCGGGGGTGGTGGCACACACCTTTAATCCCAGCACTCGGGAGGAGAGGAAGGAGGATTGCTGTGAGTTCAAGGCCACCCTGAGACTACATAGTAAATTCCTGGTCAGCCTGGGCTAGAGTGAAACTGTACCTCAAAAAGCCAAAGGAAAAATAATCTAACAATGACATCCATTTGAATAATTAAATTGTTTATAAAATATTGCCTAAATACCAGCCATCCCACTGAGGAGGCCCTTCAGTGCAGTGGTGGAAACAGGGAGGAGGGAAATGATAGTACCAACACATCATGTGTCCGTACAAAGTTTTACTTAATTTAAAAAATGAAAAAATTATTTCCTACCACTGGAAGCTCTTGATGTTATCTTCATATTGACCCAATTGAAGATTTTTTGCACACCAAAAAAGAAATCAGTTCTTGCCAGGGCCCAGCTTCAGCAAGGTTGGAGAACTCAAAGGTGATGTGTGGAGTTGGCATTGTGAGGAAATGATCTGGACCAGTAGTTCAGGTGAAGTACACTGGACACAGAGCAAAACTCTGCTGCTTTATTTATGTTTTTACAGTGCATTATATTTTTTGCAAACAAGACATAGCAACTTCTTCATGTGGCTTCTATTCTCTAAGAAATCTTGCACAATATTCTTGGTTTCCCCTGCTTCTGCTTAACTCATGAACCTCTTGCGCCATAGGCCTGATAACATCTTAAACAAGAAAGTCAGAGGGCCTAAAGCGGACGTGAGGGGAGCGGAGCAAGATGGCGGTGCAGGTGGTGCAGGCGGTTCATCTTGAGTCTGACGCTTTCCTAGTTTGTCTCAACCACGCTCTGAGCACAGAAAAGGAGGAGGTGATGGGTCTATGTATAGGGGAGTTGAATGATGACACAAGGAGCAACTCCAAATTTACCTGCACTGGAGCTGAAATGCGCACAGTTGCTGAAAAGGTTGATACCATCAGAATTGTTCACATTCATTCTGTCATCATCTTGCGGCGTTCTGATAAGAGGAAAGACCGAGTAGAAATTTCTCCAGAGCAGCTGTCTGCAGCTTCAACAGAGGCAGAAAGGTTAGCTAAACTAACAGGTCGCCCTATGAGAGTTGTGGGCTGGTATCATTCCCACCCTCATATAACTGTTTGGCCTTCATATGTTGATGTTCGAACACAAGCCATGTACCAAATGATGGATCAAGGCTGTGTAGGACTTATTTTTTCAGGTTTCATAGAAGATAAAAACACAAAGACTGGTCGGGTACTGTACACTTGCTTCCAATCGATACAGGCCCAGAAGAGCTCGGAGTATGAGAGAATTGAAATCCCTATCCATATTGTACCTCATGTCACCATTGGGAAAGTGTGCCTTGAGTCAGCAGTAGAGCTGCCCAAAATTCTGTGCCAGGAAGAACAGGATGCCTATAGAAGGATTCACAGTCTTACACATCTGGACTCAGTAACCAAGATCCATAATGGCTCAGTGTTTACCAAGAATTTGTGCAGTCAAATGTCAGCAGTCAGTGGGCCACTCTTACAATGGCTGGAGGACAGATTGGAACAAAACCAGCAGCATTTGCAGGAGTTGCAACAAGAAAAGGAAGAGCTTATGGAAGAACTTTCTTCCCTAGAATAAAGCAGGAGGAAAATGTGGAAAAATGAAAATACCCAGCACAAAACTATTAAGCTCAATCAATTCTGAAGATGATAAAGTTGGAAGACTCACATGACCCAACTTCATGACTTATTATAAAGCTACAGTAATCAAGATAGTATGGTATTGGCAGAGGGAAAGACACATAGATCAATGGAACAGAAAGGCGAGTCCATAAGTATATCCACAATAATATGCTCAATGAATTTTGACAAGGTGTAAAACTATTCAGTGAAGGATAGCCTTTTCAACAAACCATGCTGAAGCAACTGAACCCCACCAGCTAGCAAAAGGAAAAGGAAATGTACTTCAGCCAAAATCTTACACCTTCTATAAAAGTATTTCAAATGTATCATGGATTTAAATGTAAGATGTAAAACTTTTAGCCAGACATGGTGGCACATGCCTTTAATCCTGGCACTTGGGAGGTAGAAATAGGTGGATCACTGTGAGTTCAAGGCCATCCTGGGACTACAGAGTGAGTTCTAGGTCAGCTTGGGCTAGAGTGAGACCCTATCTCTGAAAAAAAAAAACTTTTAAGAGAAAATCATATAAGAAATATCTTTAAGAGAAATTCTTAAACTCAAAAGCACAACCCATAAGAAAAGGGTAGTTATATTGGGCTTCATCAAAATTAAAACCTCTTATTCTGTAAAAAATATTAAAGACAAATTATTTGCAAATCATGTAGTATCTGATCAGCTTGTACTCAAAATCTCAACAGTAAGAAAAAAACAAAAACTAGTTAGGAAATGAGAAAAGAACATGAATAGACATTTTCACCAAAGAAGATGTATAGATAGCAGATAATCACATGAAAATACATTGAACTTCATTAGTCATTGGGTAATGCAAATTAAGACTCCAATGGGATATGACATGCATTGATTAGAACGACTAAGAACAGAACAGTGAAAATGCTAAATGATGTCGAGTATGCAGACTAGATTTTCCATACGTTGGTGGCAGGAATGTAAAATAATATAGCTACTCTGAGGAAAAGTTTGGAAATTTCTTGTAAGGTTAAATATATACTAATCATGTAGTCCAGCAGTTGTATTCCTGGACATTTATCATTTATCTGTGTAAACCTGTGTTGGCACAAAAAAACTTGCACAAAAATTTCATGGCAGCCTTATTTGTAATAACCCAAAACTGGAAATAACCCAGATAGCCTGCAATAAATAAATGATTAGACAAATTTTCCCTACCATGGAATGCCATTCTATAGTGGAAAGGAACTATGCCACTCACACATACAACTTAAATGGACCTGGGGGAAATGTTACAGTAAATGAAGAAAGTTTGTTTCAAAAGGACATGTACTGTATGGTCGCATTTATGTAACATTATTGAAATGTCAGAATTATGGAAAGGAATAACAAATTAATGTTTGGGGGGGATACAGACTGGATGTTATACGGCATACATAACTAAAGGGATGGAACAAGCATTCCTTTGTGCTGAGCAAATAGTTTTGTATCTTAGTTCTATTGCTAAAACTGTGTAAGTCTGTACAATGCAAATCAATGCATGTGAAATCTAGCAAAACGAAATAAAGTCTGTAGTTTAGTGAACAGTAAAAAAAAAAAAGAAAAAAAAAAAGAAAGTCAAAGATTGCAAGCTGGTTAATATCTTATCCAGGGTCATGGAAACTAGCCAAGAGACCTGGCAGGCAGCTCTTGCAGTTATAAGGTAATAGACTTTCTTTTTTTTAATTTTTTATTTATTTATTTGAGAGCGACAGACACAGAGAGAAAGACAGATAGAGGGAGAGAGAGAGAGTGGGCGCACCAGGGCCTCCAGCCACTGCAAACGAACTCCAGACGCGTGCACCCCCTTGTGCATCTGGCTAACGTGGGACCTGGGGAACCGAGCCTCGAACCGGGGTCCTTAGGCTTCACAGGCAAGCGCTTAACCACTAAGCCATCTCTCCAGCCCAAGGGCAGTTATTTTAACTTCTTCATTGTTGTGGTAGCCACTCTCTACATAATATCATGTTGTAGCCTGAATAACAGTATGTTTCTCTATTTCTAATCAGTACTGATTTAATTGTCTCTTTATGACCTTTTTATGTTGTTACATTTTAGAGTTTGGTCCTGACCTTTCAAGTCTCTCCATAAAAGTAAGATTTTGATATTTAAATCTTCTCCCATATTTCTAGACAATCCTTTCTCCATTAATGCATGCCCCTGTATATGATAAAGGTTGATCTCAGTGTTTTGCATTGATGGCTTTCCTATAGGAGCCCATCAAAATCTATTGTTAATTCTGAAAGTTACATGTTCTGTTTTACTTCCTTATATGGGCCCAACCTGATTATTTGAAAGGTATTTAAAAAAAACTAAGGGAGGGCTGAAGAGATGGATTAGTGGTTAAAACATTTG
The DNA here is from genome assembly GCF_020740685.1 of Jaculus jaculus. Lineage (NCBI taxonomy): Eukaryota > Metazoa > Chordata > Mammalia > Rodentia > Dipodidae > Jaculus > Jaculus jaculus. The sequence continues at coordinate 72,721,574 of NC_059108.1, read as the reverse complement.
ATTGGAAAAGCAAAGGACCCAGTTTGATTTCCCAGGACCCACATAAGCCAGATGCACAAGGGGATGCATGTTTCTGGAGTTTGTTTATAGTGGCTAGAAGCCCTGATGTGCCCATTCTCTCTCCCAACTTCTCTACCTCTTTCTCTCTCTCTCCAGTAAATAAATAATAAAAATAAACTTTTTTTAAAAAACTAAGGGAATAATTGTGAAATAATCTAGTAGTCATTAAATAAGAGAATTAGTAGAATAATAATAGCAACATAAAAGTTTTTACTCTTTTGTAATGAGCTTCATTCAGTCAAAGTTTCATGAAATTTTTCCCTAGAGATATTATTTTATGAAAAAATAACTCAGAAAAAGTTAGTGATTGCATGATTGGATAGAGTCTGTAAATGTGCAAAAAATAAGACACACATAGATAATGTAAAATGAATAGAGAAAATGTTGAGAATAATTTATCTGAACTGTTGAATGGGTAACAGCAATGGAATGTTAAAAGAGGGTGTACATAGCAACCATCACTTGGAAACTTTCAACTTTAAAACACATCCCCAGCACCCACTAAAAATAAATAGACATGAGGGAGAGGTGCAATAATTTGTCAGATGACTGTCTTCTGTAACTTAGCTTTGCTCTGGCTTCTCTCCATTCACTTTGGAAAGCACAATGAACTCAGGAGCAATAAGGAAGTTAGCCTGAAAATATTAAAACTAATTTTCATTGTGTATGTACTTTTAAATTCACAAAAGAAGGGTATTGCCAGGAGTGTGTTGCCACAAGAATAAAAGCAATACAGGGTTGTACCCTTACCACAAGTCACTGGAGTGTATTGTTACAACTTCACTAGTAAGTGATAAAAGACTGCCCAAACTTTCTATGCTTGGCTTTCTCTGTCTGGCCATTTATAGTAGCTTACCTGTATTGCTAAAAATAGTTTTGCAGGGCCCAGAGAAATGGCTTAGCAGTTAATCAATTGCTTGTGAAGCCTAAGGACCCTGGTTCGAGGCTCAATTCCCCAGTACCCATGTAAGCCAGATACACAAGGTGGCACATGCATTGGAGTTTGTTTGCAGTGGCTGGAGGCCATGGTACTCCCATTATCTCTCTCCTCTCCCTCTTTCTCTCTCTGTCACTCTCAAATAAGTATATTTTTTTAAAAAATTGAAAAGAACCAAAAATATTTTTAAAATAGTTTTGCAAATATGACAACAATTATTGAATTTGTTTACCTCAATTGTCAGGGAATAGGAGGCTGCTGTTAAAGTATTAATTTTGAATATAAAAATGGTCTTGCTGACTAAAAAAATTGGAATTTCTCTAACCCTGATAAAGGTATTGTAGCACATGTGTTGACAATGCTCTCTAAGTATTAAAGACTGTGAAATATATATTTTTAAATGTGTTATTTATTTGTGATAGAGAAAAAGAGAGAATGAGTATGGATGCATCAGAACCTCCTGCCACTGCAAATGAACCCCAGATTCATGTACCACTTTGTGTATCTGGCTTTACATAGGTACATGAGACTTGGACCTAGGCCCTCAGGCTTTGCAAGCAAGAACCTTTAACTATTGAACAATCTCTATTCCTATGACATAACATTTACTGTAAGAATAAGGGAAATATGCAGGCAGTTTCTAGAACTGGGTCTCTGTGATGTACTGCTAGAAAGGATAAAGCAAAAAGTGGTGCAGCAAACCTGAAGGTCTCTTTATTGCAATTTACATAGCATAGCACCTCTCTGAAGGTTCAAACCACAGGGTCCTCCTCTATCCTGAACTCACTTCACATCTTTTCACAGATATTAGGTATCTATATGGCTTGCCTGGCCTGTGCAGGGTCCTGGAGACAACTATCTCTCATCTTTACCTGTCATCTCATAAAACCGGTGCAGTGCTTGCTTCTAGTGGGAAATTCATAAAAAGCGGCCAAGATTTTTCAAAACATAAAAATTAAAGAGGACTTTCAGAAAGAAGTTAGAGCAAGACCTAGAATCAGTTTTCATAGATGTTAGATTATGCTATAAAATAAACATTTCAAATCAGAGTGGTCACAGGTACTACATTCTTTAGTGCTTTCTAAAACCCTCTGGCTCTGTGTTTGTCTCTATGAGAGGAGATGAAGATTCTAACTCCGAAGACAAACCCCTTCAGGAAAAACATGAATACCTCATCATACTACCCCTGGTCAGGGAGTTAGTACCCAAGCATCTCTAAGGAATGTGGGCTCCAGTAGACCTGGATCTTGCTCAAAAGCTGATTTAGAAGACCTAAACAATGTGTGGTGATCTCACTCTTAAGCTAATTTCCCTATGTTCATTTTTAAACCGTCAGATTACTACAACACAAATAATGTTCTCAGAAGAACAGGCTCACCCAAAAACAGCTGTGTTAATGCTCATTTAATTCCCATAATAACAGAAACAAATTGTTCATTGATTCAGCTCTGCACTGACCATACCTAGAGAGATATTTAAGGAACTAGCTTTGAGGCCACATTTATGAAGGAATACTTACAGGAAATCCAGATGTTTAACCAAGAAAAGAGAAAGCACTACTTAGATATCTACTAGAATTTGATATACAAAATCATGTATATGCATACAAAAGATGCTGTCCATTCTACAGCTGTATTAGAAGCAGTATTGAAGCATCTCATGGAAAATGTCTTAATCTAGGTTCCACAGGAAACAAGGTAAAACTGAGGGATAACTGCTTTATTTGAGAAGCAGTTTCAGAGAGATGTGAGGCAGAAAAAACAAGGACAATATATAGCCAAAACCCAGCTGTGGGCACAACTGCCCCCAAAACACAGCAAGTCACACACCCATGGTTCCATGAAGTTTAATAAGTGGGACTGAAGCTAGCGTTTTGTATTCTGGGTTTTCTTGCCTCACATTCCCCAGGTGGCACAAATACTCCTGCCTTTCTGAGTTGCCTTCCTGGGTCCTTTTAAGAAGCAAAGGGACAGCCAGAGCTGGGTGGGCCCAGTAGGCTCAGATGCTAGGGTTGTTCTAAGTTCTACCACAATGTGACCAAGGTGAACTGAAGCCAGGCCTTCATCCCAGGAATATGAGCACCAACAGGAATGTAGGGACATGAAGTTATATAAATGGAAGCAGGAACCTTAGGAAGCTGGGTAAGCAGAAAGGCCCTGAGAGGAGGCAAGGGTCAGGGCTGGGGTGAGTCCACAGACCACAATAGAGAGCAAGTCACAGTAGGATGTGTTTTAGAGCATCTCAAACAACCTACCTGGAGTACCCAGTGCACAAATGCTCAGGGATCTTGTCAAATGAAGATTCTGATTCAGCGGGTCTGGGTAAAGTCTCAGATTCAGCATTTTGGACTAAATTCCAGGTGATTCTCTGCTGCTACTCCCAAGCCACCCTTTGAATATTGAGTGGATGTTCAGCTTCTAGAAGTAATGGATTTTGCACTTCTAGATGTCTGTTAGCAGATCCTTCATTGATTGATCTTCTGACACAGAAAGTCAGATTTTGCACAAGTTTCTCCTGCCTCTGATTAAAAAGTTGAACTAAATGACCAGTAAACAATGTTCCAAACCTGAGATCTTGATTTATCTTCTAAAACCCTTGATAAGGACGAGACAAGTGATGAACCTACCCCCCCCGAAATAAAAGGGTTAACAGAGAAGAACTAGCTTATTACTCATTCACCACTTACTTTCCAATGTATGCTTATCAGACCCAGAGAACAATTAGCTAAGATCATGCTTGATATTCACAGCTGTACCTAATGACAATTGACCAGGGACACGTGTAATTCAGTTAGTAATTTATGTATCTAAAGTTTTTCTCACCATCTCCTTTTCAATATCCTTCCTCCTCTACAAGACACTCAGAGTAAACGCAGAGATGTTAAAAGGCAGAGACAACATCAGGCTCATTGGAGACTTTCTCCTCTGGAGATTTATTGAACTGAGTTGAATTCAAAGTGAAATTCAATCATTTCACTTCATTTCCTGATGAATAAAAACTGGAACCAAATCTCCTTAGTCCAAGTGAATTTTCTGTAAAGATAAAAGTTCAACCTTAAAAATTAGATGCTCAGCTGGAGAGATGGCTTAGTGCTTAAGGCACATGCCTGTGTAGCTAAGGACCCAGGTTCAATTCTCCAGGTCCCACATTAGCCAGATAAACATGGTGGTGCATGCATTTGAAGTTCATTGACAGTGGCTAGAGGCCCTGGTGTGCCCATTCTCACTCACTTTTGATCTCTCTTTCTCTGTCCTGCTAATAAATAAAAATAAATCTTAACAAAAGAGAATTAGATGCTAATTTGATTCTAATTATTTTACTCGACCACTTAAACCTGCTCATTACTCTACACATTTAAATTACATCTAGCCCAATACTATTTCTTTTTATACTTTTCAATTTCTCCAAAAAAAAAAAAAATGTGGGAAGGGTGTGAGTGGGGCAAGGTTTCATGTGTCTTATTCTATAGGCTAGATTGGCCTGGGACTTACTATGTAACTCAGGCTGGCCTCAAACTCAATAATCTTTTTATCTCTATTTTTATTTGTTTGTTTTTGTGGTGTAGGAAGCTAACCAAGGGCCTTGAGTGTGCTAGGCAAAGTACTCTACCATTGAACAACACCATCAAACACACATTATTATAGGCTCTATTATTAGAGCTCTTTACATCTCCCCCATATACTTACTTAGCATTATTCCAAATTGCTGGAACCCACACAGGCATTCTGGGGGGGGGGGGGTGCTCAGCTTTTAAAGCTGACACTTTTGAAGTCAGATGCATTTACAACAAACACTGCTCCTTATTGCCGCACAGTGGCACTTTTGAAAACTGACTACCCAGTGAGTGATATGTACCCACAGTTACAAAGACCCTCTGCTAGTCTAGACCAAGATAAAGGTTTTGGTGGCTCCCTGGAAAAATACCAATCCCTCCCCCTTGCTCTTTTGTGTCACACATACCCAACACACTTCCCCAGATGGCTGGTCACAGGGATGTTGGTCAGAATTCATTCAGAGTCCTGCTCTCCTGAACCCTGACCCCCCAATCCCAGGAATATCATTAGAGATAATGGAATCTTTAAAATAAAAATGATCTATTAGACCAGACTTTCTCATCCAGTCTACATACATTTTCTGAGAAGGCAAACCCAGTGATTTCCTAATCACTTCCCTAATGTCTGACACAAAATACATTAAATATAACTGAACTCTTTTCTCTTGTCTCAAGGCCAACATTATAAACATAAGGTTTTTGTCCAGTTTGGTTAGAAGTGGTTTTTGTTGTTCCAATTGAGCATACAAATGCCTTTTGCATTGGAAAGATAGAGATTCTGACATGATTTGGCTTAATTCCTATAACAGAGGTGGTTATTTTGGATACCTTGATTCCTAACCCATCTCTGCCCCTGCCACACATGCTTTTTGCAGTTTACAGAGCCCTCTGTACTCAGTTTCCCTACCAGGGCTCGGACACATGTTACTGCTACTATTACACTCAAAATTCTATTTCCCTTTTTAAATATGCATATGCTTATGACCCAGTTAAATATATTGCTACTATTCTCCAAAAACTGCTGTGCATCTCAGTCTCTAAGGCTTGTTCATACACTTTCTTTTTTCCTAAATTGTCTTTAATTTCACATTTGTTTCTAAATTGCTAGTCACTCCTTGGAGCCTGCCTACACACTCACCCCTCTTTTAGGCCTTTGATAATCTCTTCCTCCTTTTGATCTGTGGCATTGTATATATGCTTTTCTTATAGACGTTTCATTGCACCATTGAAAACATATGAGAACTTCTTGAGTTCCATGAACATAACATTTTACTTTCTTATTTCTCTTAGTACCATCTGCATTTAGGAAATAAATGCTAAGTAGAATTTCAGTACCAGATTGATCTTCAAACATTTACTAAATTCTCCTTCCAACATAATTGTGTTCCCTTGTATCAATCCCATGAAGGTTATAAGACAAGGAACTATAAATTAAGAAGAAAAGGATGGTGTTGAAGGCATTTGTAATAGGCTATAAATATTCCAAATGGTTATGAAGGCTAGAAACCTCTATGATATGTTCATAGCATTGAAGAAAGTCATCCATCTCTGTAGTTGAGAAAGAAAACTGGGGGCAGTGAGGAAAGAGAGGTCATTTCATAAAGCTGTTTGTACTACTCTCCTGAGCCATAGCAGAACTATCCATTTGCTTTCTTAGCCTGCTGCTGACCCCTCTCTCAATCTGTATTCTTTTAGTGCTGGGGTGCCTCATAAGTTGACCCCACTTCTTCTTTGACTCTCCATTTATATCTTCTCCCTTAGAAGGTGACTTTTGTTACCTGAGCAGTTTACAACCCCCTAGGAACCATATGACAAAGCGGCAGGAGAGGACTAGGTCAATGTCATTTCACTATTAATATATTTCCAATGATGGACAATAGCAGGGACTTACGAGCAGTGTGTCAGAGGAAGAAGTGAGAGAGGAAAAAACAGATATTTGTTTGCCTTTGAAACATGTGACATTAGTATGACCAGGAAATAAAACCAGGTACTTATGTTTGCTTGCAAGGCATAAGTAGAAACCATCCTGAATTAGTTCTCTCTTTCTGATATTTTATGGTAATTGAAAAACTCTGCAGAAAAGTCCATAATTCAGCCAGGCATGGTGATACATGCCTTTTATCCCAGCACTCAGGAGGCATAGGTAGAAGAATTGCTGTGAGTTCAAGGCCAGCCTGAGACTATATAGTAAATTCCAGGTCAGCCTGACCTAGAGTGAGACACTACCTAAAAAAAAAAGAAAGAAAGAAAAAATTTCAGAATTCATAAGGCAAGTCACTTTGCTTATCCAGACTGAATGCATTATAATTTGAGCCCTTTTGAAGATAGTAGAAAATAAATACTGCTACAGCATCTTATACTCATATATTGCTCTACTGCTCATTTGGACCCTGTCATTCACAACACATGAAATGCTGATTACTAATCATATTCTTTTTTAATATTTTTACTTACATATGTGAGGGAGAAAACACAGGTGCCCAGGGTGAACTTACCACTGGAAATGAACTCCAGATGTATTTACCACTTTGTGCGTTTGGCTTTACATGAGTACTGGGGAATAAAACCCAGGCTAGAAGGCTTTGCAAGCAAGTGCCTTTAAACACTGAGCCATCTCCCCAGCCCAACTATACAAACTTAAATGGAAATTACTAGCTAGGCCTCTGGCAAAAGTCTTTGCCTAAGGTATATAAATACTGGGATGTGTGTGAGTGTATATGTATATATGTGTGAGTCTATGTATATGTCTATGTACATATGTGTGTAGTATATATGACTGTGCATGTATGAGCATGTTCATAGGCTGTGCTTGATGTGTTCTTCTTACCCAGTTCTACTGACTTACATGTTTACCACATTAAATTGCACTCTGTAGGGAGATCTGGGGAGCCTCTTGACTTTCTTCTATGCAAAATACTCAAAAATTTACAAATAAATAGATTGATAAGGTCCTTACCTGCTTTTTAGGACTGTGCCTGATTTTCTTAGAATTGTTAGAATTTTACCAACAGTACTTAACAGAAGATAACTGGTAAAGGAAAGAACTAATAAAAATTATTTTCTATTAAGAAACAGAATATGGGCTGGAGAGATGGCTTAGCGGTTAAGCGCTTGCCTGTGAAGCCTAAGGACCCCGGTTCGAGGCTCGGTTCCCCAGGTCCCACGTTAGCCAGATGCACAAGGGGGCGCACGCGTCTGGAGTTCGTTTGCAGAGGCTGGAAGCCCTGGCGCGCCCATCCTCTCTCTCTCTCCCTCTATCTGTCTTTCTCTCTGTGTCTGTCACTCTCAAGTAAATAAATAAAAAATTAAAAAAAAAAAAAGAAACAGAATATGTCTTCTTAGAAACTATATTTAATAACTGAAGCCCACCACTAAATCACCAATATTTAAATAATCATAAGAAAATATGAGTCAAACAATTCATAAATTCTTACCACTTAGAATGAAACTTATTAGTTTAGAACTCCCTTAAAGTTGTCTATTTTTATATCTGGAGGAACTAAAATACCCAAGTTTAGAAAGATCTCCAAGCCACATAATTATGGTTTTTAAACATCTGTAATTACATACCCTGCCAATAAGACATACTTGAATATTCAAGCACATCTATGTGTATGTACTCTCTATACATCATGCATGTAAGTGATGACATCTATTATCACCATATAGTAAGGTGGAGATGAATTCTTAGAAGCTGAATTCAAAGAAACATCATTACTTTAAAATATTTTGATAGTGCATAAAAGTCTTTGTATAATTCATATTATTAATGTAATATTTTCAGTCACAGCTCAGTTAGTGACTGAGCACATTTTCTTGTTTATGAACTCAGTTTGTCTTCATTTTCTGAGAGCTTGGTTTCAAATATTTTCCTAATCTTGGTGGCTTCACACTATCATTGACTCAAGGCATTAACTGAGGAGCATTGCTAATAAAAGTGTCGTATTAGTTTGCTAGAACTGATGTCATAACGTAACAAGACTGGGCAGTTTAAATGATAGACATTTCTTGTAGTTCTAGGGGCTGGAAATCAAATACCAACCAAAGTGTCATCTGACTGCTTCACAGGCTAGGAGCAAAGCATTTGGCCCAGGTCTCCCTTTGGCTTGTCAAAGGTCGTCTTTCCCTGCAACTTTATGTGCTCTTCCCTCTAGTCCTGCCTCTTGTCATTTTTTTTTTCTTTTTGTAAGGTGTGTTGGATGCAAGCCCCTGCCCCCACACCTCAGGATCTCATTCTAACTTAATTACCTCTGTGTAGCAGTTACCATCTGGTTGCTATTACAAAACACCCAACCAAAAGCAGCTGATGGGACAAAAGTGTTTATTTCTACTGCTATTTCAAGGAGAAGCTTCATCATGGTGGGGAAAGCATGGCAAAGAAGGTAGGCAGGGTGTCACAATCATAAGCCTTGGGAAGTAAATAGTCTGAATGAGCTGAAATAATAAACCCCAAGTTCTATCTCCCATGACACCTCCTCCAGCCAGGTTCTACTTCCTACAGGCCATACCAACAGGGTATTGAGTATGGGGCTTAATCACAGACACATGAAGCTACAGGGTCATGTTACGTTCAAACCACTACACTCTGTAAATACCCAATCACCATGAAAAAGTCACCTTTTGACACACTAGGCCATAGAATTTTAACATAGGAATTGGATAAAGTGGAAGCTCAATTCAGCCCATGATAAAATCCTTATTTCAAATAATTCTGCTTATAATTTTGAATTTCAATCCAACTCCTTTTAAACTGTATTATCACATACTATAATCTTCATTACATAATTTCAGAAGTCTAAGATTATTGCCAATTAGCCATCTTCATAAAAACTTCAAAACATGACAAGATGCTGAAAGAGAATGAATGATACCACTTCTGTGATACTCCCATCATCCCTCATGTCACTATGACTATCTGATCTACAGACAATTTGAGAGTACTACCAATAACTGCACAGAGTAGAGCTCCAATTCCACATTCACAAAAGCTTAATTATATTCTTCCAGGGCTGGTGGATTGATTTGTGGTGCGATCACCTCACTCTGGAGACCTGGGATTCAAATCCCACTTTCTGGAGAGAATCTAAACCTCTTCACATTCAACCTGGGGGAATTATTTTTAAAAGCCTTTGGCTGTGAAGTATGCTATCTCATTGCAGTAAAATCAAATCCAAAAGACCCAGAGAACACATGATTCTCACAGAGATCTTTGTTTCTGGAGGCTTAAAGCAGTGGACTTAGCATAATTCAGGAGCCCTTCATTACCTGTATGGCTGACTCCTTTTGTGCTTCACTGGAAATTTTGTTGAAAATGTCATTCACAAGGTATCAAGGCTGCCTGAGCCATGATTTGTTTGAATATGTAAAATAATGCAATAGAAACTTTGTTCACAACAATAATCACTTGTTGCTAATGATTGATGCAGGTCTGGGATGAAAGATGCCAACCCTATTTAGCTCAATAAGGCCAACAGACTAACATGCTCCATGCTTGGCATTACTTCAAAAAGAGAATGGAATATCATATCCTTCCTGAAGAGCCGCAGAGAAAAATCTCCTTTCTGTAGAAGGAGTTTGACCAAATATGCTCTGGCTCAGGTGGATTAAGTGGGCCATCAAAATAGCATTATGCAGTAGCCAAATGACATACTCAGAAGGCACTAGGGGAAAGCAACACAACCCCTGTTGAGGTACCTTACTGATTTCAGAGCTGTCCTGCAGCCCAAATACAAAACAGCAATAAAATCCAACCAAATGAAGAATGTGCTTAACATTTTTTATGCTCAAAGTCTGTTTTACACTTGCACAAAATAATAACTTCTTATACTGATGAGTAAAAAGGAAACAGCCTGGATAGCTATGATTGCTATATCTAATCAAGTTAATAAAAAAGCAGAACATGGCTGGAGCCTTCATTTTCTATGACCCAGTGATGCTTACACATATTCTGCCCCAGCTCACTAACCAAACACACCATGCTACTGTGCATTTCTACATTTGTTTCTTTTTACTTTTTTGGAGGAAGGGTCTCACTCTAGGCTAGGCTGACCTGGAACTCACTATGTAACCCAGGCTGGCCTTGAACGCTGGTGAACCCTCTATCTCAGCTTCCCAAGTGCTGATACTAAAGGTATTTACTTCTATATTTATAATTCTAGACAAAGGCTAAGTTCATGTCTCGGCTTTGTGAAACACTGTCCCACTCAAGTCACTCTAAATACTCTCTTTATAGTGCAAAATCTTATAATTTTGCAATCTAATCACAATTGTTTTTCAAATGTCAGCCTACTTTATTAGACTATGAGTTCATTCCTGTCAAGGAACACGCACAATGGAGTTTTTATTCAGCTATGAAAACATTTATTTTTCAGAAAAATGAACACGGCTAAAGATCAACATATAAGACTACATCCTCTTCCCCTGTGTACTCCTTTCATTTGAATGTGCTCCTTTGGCAAGTTGTGGTGGCGCAGGGCTAATCGTTGCACTCAGAAGCCCGAGGCAGGAGCATCTCAAGCCTGATGCAAGCCTGGGTTGCAGAGAAAATTCAAAGCAACTTATCTCAGTAATCAATTTCTTAGTTGTTCCTGTAATGATTCGTGATTGCAGAGTAGGCAGAAGTGACAATGATAGAGAAAAGGCTCATTCCTTCTGTAACCTGTATACTAAGTTAAAGCTTGGTAGACTCCTTTAAAACTAGGTTTCTAAGTTTTACAGTTAGTCAGAAGGTCAGCAGGTGGTTAGACTGGTTAGAGAAAGACAAGGAAATAAGGTGCTTTGAAGGTCAAGTTGCTGTGGACTGGCCCCCAGGATTCCTGTCAGTGTCACAACATCAGGCATACTTTTCCCCTTCCTGTAGTTCGGACATCAATGAAGCTCTCAAGGAATTAAAATATTCTGAACCAGAAGAGAGCATCTACCTCCAAACAGTAAATACACAAAATATCCACCAATGCATCGTGGGAGAGCTTGGCCCAATAACAATCATAATGACTCATTATGACATTCATCTCCTCTACATTTTGAACTGAAAGTTCAAATTGAGTAGTTTGTGGTAAATTAGCTGCATACTTAAAGTTACAAACAAGAATGATGTTTGATTTGAAAATCAAGTTCTGATTACAAGGCAATGCTGTAAATACCTATTATCTCACTTTTATCAAAACTCTATGCGATAGGTACAATTAATACACTATGGCCATTTTTATGACCGGGAGGCCGAGGCTAAGAAAGGCTAAAAGTGCCTTATAGTCAAGTGACCTCATCCTAAGACTCCAACCACACTTCCATGCTACATCCAGAACTGGTGGCACAAGCCTATGCTCCCAGCACTCTGGAAGTTGAGGTAGGAGGATTGTTGTGAGTTTGAGGCCAGTCTGGGACTACAGAGTGAGTTCCAGGAAAGCCTGAACTAGTGAAACAAAAAAGAAATCCAAGCTGCTATTCTGTGAACAAAGAAGACAAAGAAGAGTTGAATCCTGACACAGAAGCTACTAGAGGAAGAAACCATGAACACCAGCATCCGGTCAAGTGAGAGATCCGCCTCAACCATCATCCAGATGCTGGGTAAAGACCTCACACTCCCAGACACATCCCAACTCCTGTAATGCCTTGCTCTGCCTCCAAGGTGTGTAACACACATCCTGCTTGTGCAGCTCTTTCCTTGTAAAGCCTGATCTCTTATTTTCACAAGTATGCTGGAAATACTCTATTTCTTGTCTCTCAAAGTCACCTCTGAGCTGGACACCAGAAGATTACCTAGCAGTGATTTTTCAAACCTTGGTACATACATATCAGGACCACTCAGAAGTTTTACTAAAACAGAGCTCTATGAGATGGAGAGATGGCTCAGTGAGTCTGTGATGGCGCTTGCTTAAGAAAACCTGATGGCCTGGGTTCAATTCCTCAGTACTCACATACTCACAGAAAGCTAGACAAAGTGGCACATGTGTCTGAAGTGTGCAGAGACAGGAAGCTGTGCCATGTCCATACTCACTCTGCCTTTCTTTCTGTCTTTCACTCTGTTTCTCTCAAATAAATAAATACATGTTTTTTAGAAAAGACATATCACTGGATGTACCCCCAAAGCTCCTGGTCTGCACATAGGACCCCACACATTGCTTGCAATGCCAGTGCTGCAGATCCACACACTAAGTTTGCAAACAGCTCTCTGGGAATCTCACTACCCCACCCATGGAGAGCTATGGATCCAGTAACCTCACCTGGGAGCTTGATAGGATTACAGTGTATCAGAAACCATGCAAAACTCCTGCATCAAAATCCACATGTTAAGTAGCTTTGTGGACTCATTATAGTCATAGAAGCACTTCTATAGTTTAGGAACCTTCAAACGACCAATGCCTGGACAACACACTGAAAGATGCTGACTTTGGGGCCTGTCCCCTTTCTTTGATATGCTAGTTGAAGCAGTTTTGGAATGTGACCAGAGCATGAGGTCATTTAGATTTCTCCAGGCAGTTTTAATGTGCAGCCATTGATCTTCAACTAATTTACTGATATGTATGTGTGTGTGTGTGTGTGTGTGTGTGTGTGTATATATATATATACATTTAAAATTTTTATTTATTTATTTGTTATTTATTTGAGAGAGGAAAAGAAGGACAGAGAGAAAATGGGTGCTCCAGAGCCTAACGCAACTGCAAATCAAATCCAGACTCATGTATCACCTTGTGTATCTGGCTTATGTGAGTACTGGGGACTCAAAAGCATCCACAGGCAGGTGCCTCAACTGCTAAGCTATCACTCCAGCCCTGGTTCACTAACATTTTATCTTGTACCACACCAATTTACAAGACATGTTCTTCTAAAAGGAAGAAAGAGTGGTTACCATAATAGTTATTAAACTGACAGAAAGGAGAAAGAGTAAATATAGCACCATGTCTGCAATATCCATCTTGGTCCCAGCAAGCTGCACTATGCAGGGGTGAAGAACAAGATGAGATCAATCATGGAAAATCATTTCTAATCCCAGAAAATATTGCCTCACTACCCACCAGAGAAGCCAAATAGGAAGTTACACTTTTCCAAATCAGTGTTTATTCTCAATATGAATGCTTCACTTCTGCTTCTTTCCTTCTAAATCACTTTCCCCTTTCCTTGAGTTTCATTAGATGTGTCACTTTAGGCAACTTATTTCAGGTCCCTGCACAGCTGAACTGAAAACCAAGAAGACGTTCTCACTTATAGCATATGGAGATGGAACCAGATTCTACTTGAAGTGCTGAATGCATGACCAGCCATCTACTGAGAATGCAATAAATGGCCCACTTAGGAGAATTCCTGTTAGGCACCTTAATGAATAGGTAACTAATGATCTGTAATGTCGTCCTCAGCTCATGCTAATCTCACTTTAATAAGGAGAGTGGTTCCAACTTTCCACAGGAAGACAGAAATACTTCAGCCAGTAAGACTGAGGACAAGGCTGGACCCACACTAAAGAGGCTCATCAGCAAAGTGCTTAAAATACAGGTATTGGAGTTGTTCCTCAGAATGGATTCCCATAGTTTCAAGGAGGCAGCTCTGGGAATCTAGCTATATAATCAGAGTGCTCAGGACAGCAACCCACTCAGAAACAGTACAGCACAACTGATTGACACTGATTATTAATTATTAATACTGAGTATTCACTCTTGAGCACAGCAAGTAGGCTGTGAGGAGTCGAGTGCATCCACAAGTCTCTTGAGTGATCACTAGACCTAGGTAATACAAAGAAGAAGGGATTGAGATGAAAAGGGAAACATAAACTCATACTTTTTCTTCTCTCCTGTCCTCCCTATTTAAAAAGATACCTCTTCTAATAGAAGTGCTTTGTAAATGTGCAGAGGCATTTTCCAACTTGGAGCCAATATCCTCTGTATACTGATGAGATGCTGCAGGAAAATAATTAGCTGCCTGCAACTAGTTAATTAAGAGCTACTGCATTGCCTTGGCCTCAAGCATTAAGTAAATCCAGCTAATGAGATGGAAATTGGCAAATAAAAGGATTGACAGGACACAAGGGGATAATGTGTTATTCACTTTGGAATTTGTTTTTCTAATGGGTAGATGAGCTCTACAAAGTCTTATGGGTGGACCCTTCATGTGGCCAATTATAATCATGAAAAAGAGATTTCAACGTGCTGAAAATTCTGTTTTCTGAATTCACGTTACTGAAGTCGAGAAGGGAGTTCAGGCTGACAGACTCTCTTGGGTGAGTCATCTGGCAGGGTTCATATTAGCAGGGACCTTGTATGGAATTTTAAAAGATGTCCTTTTCGGGATTGAATGGATCTTCCCAACTCAATTAACATAATCCTCATTTGCACTGGATTTATAGCACATATACTAGAAAATTCCTCATAGACATGTCCAGAGATTTGTCTCTTAGGTAGTTCTTTTTTTTTTTTTTTTTTTTTTTTCTTGGTGGTGGCAAATTTTTTTAATTTAAATTAAATTTTTTTAATTAAAAAAAAATATGTCCTTTCCTCTAACCAATAGCCATTGCCCTGGCTCTAGCATGCACCTTGGTGAGTAGGACCTAGACTAACTACAGTTGCCATATCCCTTTGGGGATGAATGATCAGCCAATACAACCACTGCAGGAGATTCATCTTTTATCCTGTGATGAGGGAATTGGGGGCTCTGGGGTGCTTCCTGAAACCCAAGCCCTGAGTTTATATCTGTAAACTACCCAAAGAATTGGAAATTCCAGATTCAAGTAAAGGATTTTTAAAACATCATATTTTATTTAGATATGACACAGATGTGGGGAAGGAAGAAAATTGAGGGCTAGGGAAGGGAAGGAAAGGAGGGGAGAAGGGCGATACACCCAGAAGAACAGAGGAGCCCATGTATACTACATGGAACATAGGCGCCTATGTAAATGAACTTGGATCTTAACTTCAAAAAATATATAAAAATGTATATTAAAACTATGTGCTTTGAAAAGGATTAAAAGTGAAGACAGTAATAAAAGATAAAAAGTGTTGCTTCCACACGAAAAGGCCTAAATATCCACGACCCCACAGTGCCTAACACTACCTACACAAGACCATTATAACAGGAGTAAAAGATCATGACATCAAAATAAAACAGAGACTGATTGAGTGGTGAGGGGATATGATGGGGATATGAAGGGGAAAGTGGGGGGAGGAATTACCACAGGATATTATTTACAATTATGAAAGTTGTCAATAAAAATGATAATAATAAATAAATGAGTCAAGCTGAAAAAAAAATGTGTCTCTTCCCACCCTGGGAAGCTCTTAACTGAAAGGAAGACTGAAGGAGTAGCTGGAGTAGTAAAGAAACAGATGAGCAAATCAAAATGTGTCATCTGACAGAAAAATCCACTTCTGTTCCATGTCTTCCTTTTAACCACAATTTTTGTTGTTGTTGTTGTTGTTGCTGCTGCTGCTGCTTTTGAGGGTAGAGCCTCACTCTAGCCCAGGCTGACCTGTAATTCACTTTGTAGTCCCAGGCTGGCCTCAAACTTACAGCGATCTTCCGACCTCTGCCTTAACCACAATTTTATTTTTTTTAAGCAAGCCCAACAGACTACCTTTTTTAAAAAATGTGAAACTGAGAGAGAGAAAGAATTGTCATACCAGAGCCTCAGCTACTGCAATCAAAGTCCAGATATATGTGCCCCCTTGTGCACATGTGTGACCTTGTGTGCTTGTATCACTGTGCATCTGGCTTATGTGGGACCTGAAGAGTCAAACATGAGTCCTTAGGCTTCACAGGCAAGTGCCTTAACCACTAAACCATCTCTCCAGCCCCATGACTACAATTTTTATTCAAAAGTAAATCCACTTATGTACAACTTAAAGGCTAACTTTGATATTACTTCCATGACTTCTGATAGGGACATTGCTCTAATTTATTAATGAAAAAATTGCAAAAACTTGGCATGTATTTTTTGCACCTATTATAAAGAATCTTACAATGTCATGAACCCAGTAAACACTGAAAGGTAATTGATGGGATGGGGAAAGTATAAAAAATTGGCTTTCAGGGAAAAGAAAAAGAACAGGTCAATCTGAAGTTCACAGTCAAACCAATTGCTGAAAAATAGATACTAAGGCTGTTAGGAACCCTTGCTAACATCTATTGGTGTAAGCAAGAAACTGAAGGCTTCTTTGTTCTACCACTGCAGTTCTGAATAGAGCTCCTGAAGGGATTAGATTTAGTATGTGACTGTGCTTCTGTGTAGATGCTAAGGCCAAACACCCACGACTGCAAGTCACTGTCCTCTGCCTCCAGGCCAGAAACAATTTTCCACTACTTACACTTTGTCACTTTTATTCTGAGTTTATTTTAAATTATAATAATGGTACATGTTTATTCTCAAAATTCAAGCAGTGCAAAAGTTTGGGTTACCCCATCTAACCCTGCCCCATTCCACCTTCCTTTCCTCAAAATAACCATTAACTACTATGCATCTCCAGGCCTTCCTTTTGCTATGCATAGATAAACACACAGTTGTATCATTTTTTTTTTTGTTCTTGTAAGTAGCTTTTACTACTTCATATATTTTTGTAGTACATTTATATAGTTCAATTATATTTTTAATTGTCTTCATAGATTTCTGGGTAAAAAAATAGCCTATAATTTAACTTTCTTGATGTGTAAATATTTATTTGGTTTCAGGCTTTTAAAAAGAAGTATTAGATTATTATAATTATATAATGTCCAAAAAAATTTACATGGGTAATTCTATAAGTAACATAGCAAAGGGCCTGGGGAGATAGTTCAGTCAGGAAAGTGCTTGCCGTGTGTGGTGGTTTGATTCAGGTGTCCCCCATAAACTTAGGTGTTGTGAATGCTAGCTCCCCAGCTGATGGATATTTGGGAATTAATGCCTCCTGGAGGGAGTGTATTGTTGGGGGCGGGCTTATGGGCTTTATAGCCAGTTTCCCCATGCCAGTGTTTGGCACACCCTCCTGTTGCTGTGGTCCATCTTATGTTGGCCAGGGGGTGATGTCCATCTTCTGCTCATGCCATCGTTTTCCCCTGCCATCGTGAAGCTTCCTCTCGAGCCTGTAAGCCAAAATGAAACTCTTTTTCCCAGAAGCTGCTCTTGGTCTCTTGGTTGGGTGATTTCTACCAGCAATGCGAACCGGACTGCAACACCGTGCATGAGAACCAGAGTTAAAGTCCTCAGCACTCCCATAGCAATGCCATCCCAGAACTCAGAGATGGAGACAGGCAGATCCCCTGGGCAAGTTGACTAGCTATGCATACTGAGCTGGGGAGCCCTGGGCTCAATGAGAAATAGTATCTCAATAAATAAGGTGAAGAGAATTGAAGAAGACACTCAATATCAACCTTTGGCCTCCATGTGCACCCCATACACATGTGTGCACTTACACATATTTGAATTCTCCCCCCATCTCTCCCTCAGAATAGAAAGAAAGAAAACTGAAGAGATTTCTCAGTGGCTAATGCACTTGCCTGAGAAGTCTAAGGATGCAAGTTTGATTCTCCAGACCCACATAAGCCACAAAGTGGCGCGTGTGTCTGGAGTCCATTTGTAGTGGCTAGAGGCCCTGGTGCACCCATTCTCTCCCTCTTTCTCTCTCTCTCTTTCTCTATCTGTGTGTGTGTGTGTGTGTGTGTGTGTGTGTGTCCTTCTTTCTCTGAAATAAATAAGGGAGCAAAATACTTTAAAAAGAAAGAAAGATGTCAAAGATAAAATTAATATTTCTAGGTAAGTTGGGTACATTTGAATGACTTCTAATAGCAAATCAGAATTCTATTTTCTCTATACTAAAGTAAAAATCTATCTTTTTTTTCTTGCTGATGGAACAAAGATAGTGTGTAAGCCAGGGCATGGTGGCTCATGCCTTTATTTTTTTTTAATTTTTAAAAAAATTTTAAATTTTTTTTGTTTTTTTGAGGTAGGGTCTCACTCTGGTCCAGGCTGACCTGGAATTAACTATGTAGTCTCAGGGTGGCCTCAAACTCTCGGTAATCCTCCTACCTCTGCCTCCTAAGTGCTAGGATTAAAGGCGTGTGTTCTAGGCTTAAGGCCCCTTCTCTTCATCCTCCTAAAGCTTTCAACTGTAACAAAATCTTTCTAAACCTTATTCTCTGGTCCATGTATTTTATTCTTTGAATTTATAGAACAAGGCCTGGGGAACACCTCAAATTATTGGTGCCTTGGTATACAAGGAACCCAAAAGCCCTGTATCATTTTTGATGTGATTGGCATTGGTATGTTAGAGGTAAAGTGTTATCCGGATTCCTACCTTCATCAAGACAGGAGGCATGATTAGTGCTCTCTCTGATTTTCCATTTTCTTCAGTGTAACACTCCTCCCCTTGTGAACTGGGCACATTTAAAACATTGTAAATGGTAGATTTGGGACAATTCTGTGGGAGGCATGTATTAGAACTTTTGTTTTCTCTTTCCACCTGCTTGTAAACTGAACAGCAAAATGTAAATGCTATGTGTAGAAGGTTAACTGAGTTTTGTCAGGAGATATTTTGTGTTTGCTCTGTGGAACACTGACCTAATTTTAGATACAAATGAACAATGCTAGACTGTGGGAAATGCAGATTCTTGCTGTGCTGGTTTGTGTCTGTAGCAGGGCTGTGGAAAACAGATTCAAACAGCATGTGCAGAAGCTCATGCTGGTGGCAGTTCATGTGGGACTTTGCAAAGTACACAGTACACACCACAGACTTGATACTGCAGCAGTGACTTACTAGACAGAACTAAACTAGAGAGTGTGGCCTAGATAAGAAATTGTCAATCTGAAGTAAAGAATCAAAAAGAGGTGGAAGACATGGGGGCACACACAAACCACTTGCACATATTCCTCATCCCTCTTCTTGAAAGCTACCATGAGCCCCATGTGGTGGCACACATCTACAATCCCAGCATGTGGAAGTTAGAGGGAGGAGTATTAGGAGTTTAGGGCCATCCTAAATAGTGAGTTTGAATCCAGCCTAGGGTACATGAGATCTTATCTCAAAACAAGCAAGGGCTAGAGAAATGGCTCAGCCATTAAGGCATTTGCCTACAAATCCTAAGGAGGCAGAGGTAGGAAGATCACTATGGTTTCAACGCCAGCCTGAGACTACATAATGAATTACAGCTCAGCCTGGGCTATATTAAGACCCTACCTCAAAAGAAAAACAAAAACAAAAACAAAAGTAATGACCAGGGTTGAATTCCCCAATATCCACATAAAGCTAGATGCACAGTGGCACATGCATCTGGAGTTGTTTGCAGTGGGTGGAGGCCCTGGTGTACCCATTCTTTCTCTGCCTCTTTTCTCTCTATCTCTGTCCCTCTGCTTGCAAATAAATATATAAAATATTTTTTAAAAAAATAGCAAAAATCAACTCCTACCAAATCAGAGAGCCAGAGCCTCAGAGACCCCCAACACCTCAGCACTGAAGCAGACCAAAAATGAACCCAACATGGCTCAGGGAAATTTTGCGGAAGAGGGGGTGGAAAGAATGTCAGAGTCACATGGTGGGTCATGATTTGCAGAGACATTTATGGTACCAATAACTGGGGGCTAACTCCACAATGCACGACCCATTTTCATTAACAAGGAGGGTCTAATGGGAGGGGGTAGTTCACAGATGAGCCTAAATAATGGTACCAAACTGCCTGTATTTACTGAAAAGAAAACTAATAAATTAAATTTTAAAAAAATAGCAAAAATTTGTCAATAGGAGTCAATCATAAATCTCTACTCTGGTAATCTTTATGTAATCCTGATCACCTCCCAAAATCTAGCTCTTCTCTAGCTATGAATGACAAAGCCAGGCCAATTAAATTTCAAGATTATTTAGTCCTCACAATGGGGAATAAACATCCATGTGAGTTTTGGATGTGAGGGAGAAAAGCCATATTCAAGCCATAGTACTACAGATAAAGAAAGTTTAGAGCACTCCAAGTACCATAAATTTTAAAAGCTATACATGAGCATGTCATTTCTAACATACAGAAAATCAAATAAAGAACGAAGTCATCCTCATGCAAGGAGACAGAGCAGAAGCTGTCATGCTGACCCCTGACATTGTCAAAGGCCTAGGAACAGTAGGTTCAAGAGGATGTCCACACTGCTACAAAAACAAGAAGTAAGAAAATGCCTGAGAACAAATGGAGTTTGGAATGTCTAAAAATTCAGACAGCAGATTCCAAACCCACTAATGTGAGTATTACACATGTCATACTAGGAAAGTAAGGCAAATCCATCCAGTTCAGAAGGGATATGCCAAGCATTTGAAGGAGTTCAAGAGACTGATGGCATGAATGGACCACTCACTCCCTCAGAACCAGTTGCTCTCCAATTTCTGGATTACCTTTGCATTCATTATCTCTAAATGTTTGCTTTGCATGTTCAAAAGAAATAGCAATTGCCTCTCTCTATAGTAATATGGTAGGGGAATTGTGTCCTCTTTTAGGCATGGGATGGTCTATTCTTCAGATGAGAATCCTTCTTGGCTGTTCAGAAAATCACTGCTCACCAGAATGAAGAACAGGCTGGTCACAAAGGTGGCTGGGGAGGAATGAAGTAATGACATTGAACAGATAGTAGAGGGAAGTAAAGATGGCATGGGAAACACAAACCAGACAGGCCACATGAGTCTGTGGCAAGGGGGAACAAGGCAGAGAGGAACTGTTCTGATTATTTTCCCTGAACAGAGTTATTTACTATACTGATGATATAAACTAAGTATAAAACTTTGTTTTCGTGTTTGGGATATAGTATTTGAGTCACAGAATTTCACATAAGCACTTAAGTATCTATAATTTCTTCAAAATTAATAATGAAACACATTCTGAGCATTAACATGTCTAAAGAAAACTATTGTACATGCTATCTATATAAATTTAACTTTCAAAAGTAAATTTTAAAAATAATCAAAAAGAGCTCCAGGAAACACACAAACCACTCTGAAGCAAAGATGAAAGTTTTTATTTGGGAAAAGCACAAGCTGCCAGGGCTGACTCACAAGAGAGGAGCACAGCCAGCCTGAGTTTTCAGGTAGTGGGCTTTATAGAGCTTGTTCAGTTGGGGAAAGGTGAGAAAGGAAGAACAACTCCTTTGTTAAGTTGAATAGAAAAGTTCCTTTGGGGGATATTGTTATATTGGCCAATTAAAACAGCTAGGGTGTGGCACCAGAACAGTGACCATGTAACTTAAGAGATAAGGGGGCAGGAAACCATGACCTGGGGCATTGTTAGACAAGGAGGGGATAATGACCAGGTTGTTACTTGAAGAATGTGGATAATATACTTTCCTATGCCTCTGTCACCATTCTGCTATCCTTGATGACTCCAATTTGGGAGCCCATCCTGACTTAACACTCTCTTATCTGCCCCCACAGGAAGGCAAGTTACTAAAAGCCTCTTACATGTACAGCCATCTATACAATGGAAAGAAATATCTCTGTCTTCTTGCCCTCCTTATCCCAGGACCCAAAGCATGCTAAGGCTCCCAGACCTCCTCAAATATATCCTTCTCTCCTATTACAGGAGACAGGTAATGAAATAAGGTAATAGGAATTGTTTTAAGTTGGGACATTTAGTGTCATCTCAGAATATATCTATACACATCTGAACACTTAACATACATAAGCACTAGAACAATTAATGATCATAGTTACACATAAAGACAGATTACATGAAACATATATTATATGACATGGCATGGCTGGTCAGTGTTAGACATGACAAAGAACATGACTAGAAAGACAACCTTTTTAGAATTTTAGTTATGCTTTAAATAATGAGGACTTAAGTGAATTTATTTTTAATTTATATGTGAGTACATGCTTGTGAGCCAATGTTTTCATATCAGCTGTTGCAGTCCGGTTCGCATTGCTGGTAGAAATCACCCAACCAAGAGCAGCTTCTGGGAAAAAGAGATTTATTTTGGCTTACAGGCTTGAGGGGAAGCTTCATGATGGCAGGGGAAAACGATGGCATGAGCAGAGGGTGGACATCACTCCCTGGCCAACATAAGGTGGACTACAGCAACAGGAGGGTGTGCCAAACACTGGCAAAGGAAAACTGGCTTTAATACCCATAAGCCGGCCCCAAACAATACACTCCCTCCAGGAGGTGTTAATTCTCAAATCTCCATCAGCTGGGAACCTAGCATTCAGAACACCTAAGTTTATGGGGGACACCTGAATCAAACCACCACATCAGCAATCAACAATATACAGCTCTTGTAGTTTGTATTTAAAAGGGACACTATTTTTTCTTCAGAAGTTGGTGTCACAAAGCACAATTAATGTGGCCACTGTTAAATGAAGGAAGGCCATACTGTGGAGAATATAGTACCAAATGTTAGGAGTGTGACATGAGCATGGGAGGGAAGTGGTGTCCTTAATTGCTGAGGCACAGGGGGAAGAAGACCTTAGCATAGTCATGGTGGCGTGAGCTGCAGTGAAGGAAGAGGAGTAGGAGAAGCAGAAGAGAAGAAATGGAGGGAGGGTTAAGAGATTGATGTCTGACTTTTAGATTTATATTTCTTTATGAGGCATGCCAATAGCTGAGACTCACTTTGTTTGACACAAAGGTTGTCTGAAATGAAATGCTTTCTCAGAGGTTTTCAAGCTTCCCTGAAGAAAACCCATGGATGGAGACAACCCGTTTCCCCCTCAGGACTGGGTTAAGGTCATTTGGAGATGCAGAGACTTGGGGAGGGCTCCCAGCAGGATCTAAGAGGAACTTGAAGTCTCAGTTATGCAGCTGAAGTCTGGAAAATGTATGCCTTATCTAAACTCCTTGGGTTGAGGTGGTGAATTAGAATTTAGTTTGGATTTGGGTGATTCAGAAACAGAAACCTCTTATATTGGAGATTGAAAAGAAAGAGCAGAGAAATGAGCCTGAATATGGGGCATTAGCCATTCCTGATTGGGAAGTTATCAAAATCTTTAAAAATTTGGAATTTGTGTAATGGATCTGGGGTAACTCAGAGATTCACCAGTCTGACACAAATATATTAATAAATAGAGGCATGTATTTCTGGCCAGGACTACACTTTGAGGCAGGAACTCAAGATAACAGCTTCAAGTTCCTTCTGGTCAGGAGTTATAAAGACAAAATTTATGTCACATTGCTAACCAAGTATATGACAACAGTCATAAGCTGAGCCTAGTTACAAAAGTGGAGGGAAAAAGTTGTTAGCAGTTATCTCACTCAAGTAGATGGACTGGTATCATTTTGCATACCAAAGGTAACTGTATGGTGGAAAGAGCAAAACAAGGAAACAGGGCTTAAGCTGGGTTTACACAAAACACTAATATGACCCCCTGACCCACCAGGGTGAATGGGGTCTGCACCTCCTACCTAGGCAGAGGCCATACAGGTTGCAACTGTTGGCTTTTTAGCCTGTTAGTGGGCAAGGCAGGTGATTGTGCTCCCAGTGGTGAATGTGGCTGACAGAGAAAGATGAGGTCTCAGGAGGGGAAGGGAAAATGTCCTGAGATGGTGCAACCAAACCAAAAGGTGCCCCTTAGGGTACAACAGAAAAGAAAGCAAGAGACCCGAGGTGTCAAGAGTGTGTCTTTCTTGAGATCTGAGGTTGGGGCCCAAAACTGGCCAAGATTAATAGCCTGGCATGCCAGCATGGCTTCCATGAGGAGGGATTAAACCCAAGAGCAGGCCAACCCGAGAGGGACACTTACCGAGAAGGAGGGAGCAACAGAGAAGGGAATAAAAGCAAGGCCAAATTGTGCTGGAAGAAAAAGCCAGCACCAAGCAGAGATGGTCTGAAGCCTTCAAAGGGTCAAATGGCAACTCAGTGGTCTGGTCTGGGGAAAAGGAGGTCTGGCTGCCTAAGAGGGCAACCAGAAGCCTTCTTCAAGTCACAAGCACCAGATGCAAGGTTTGGAAGTGACCAGGACCATGGAAACCACTCTGAGACAAAGATGGGAGCATTTATTTGAGAAAAACACAAGCTGCCAGGACTGCCTCTCAAGAGCAGAGCACAGCCAACTTGAAATTCCAGATAGTGCACTTTATAGGCCTCTTCAGTTGGGGGAAGGTGAGGAAGGGAAAAGAACTCCTTTGTTCTTTACAGTAGGCATTTAAAATAGCTAGGGTGTGAGACCAGAACAGTGACCTTACAAGATAAAGAGGCAGGAAATCATAATGGGGGGTGGCGGGGGGGGCGTTATTAGGCAAGGAAGGGTTGATGGCGGGGCAGTTTATTGAAGAATATAGACAAACTACTTCCTTATGTGTCTGTTGCCACATGATGGCTCCATTTTGGGAGCCTGTCCCAACCTAACAGTAACATTTATAAGGCACAACATCCTGCCAAACAAAGGTCATGTTTGCAAGCCACCAGATCCCACCTAACAAAGGTAACATTTCCTTATGACATTTCCTTATACACCCCATTCCCTTACTCCTTTATCCAAAACATTTCCCCCTTGAGTTGGCACACCATATCAAACCTTTAACTCTCCCATGGGAACTGGCTAGTATTGGGAATTAATGATCATTAATTTGACAGAGGAAATTCTTTGCTGGAAAAACTTGATTAGAGCATTTGAAATGTGGAGATCTACAACCAATCCTAAATGTAACATAATTATGGGTCCAGAGATGGCAGTAATCAGAGTGGTGAGCCAAGGTGACCAAGAAAACAAATATTTATACAAGCAAGTGGGCAGCTGGTTTATAAAAGTGGGACGTAACAGTTAGACTGTGTAGTCTACGTGATTCAAAACAAGTTTTTTGATATCTCATGTTGAGTTCCTCAAGTTTCTGCCATGCATAGACTAGTTAGCTTCTGGAGTGACTAGAGCATGGCTGTAGTTTTCTTGTCATGTGCAGGTGTTTTTTGGAGCTGGACCTCGAAGTGATCCCCTGGGTTCCTGGTAATCTGTTTGCTGCTATGATTAGCTGAGGACATTGTCCCCCTCACTTTGGTGTGATGAATCTATAACCCTTGGCTAATGGGTATGGGACCAATTTCCTGAGGGTATGTGGATCCCCTTGTGTTATAAATTTGAGGGAGCACCATCAATGGCAGGAGATTCTGGTTTACCTCTGTGAATCTGAACAAACAGACACCTTTGAACAACCAGCAAGTAAAAACAGCAATCCAAATTGCTTTTACATGTTAGGATGTGGATCAGAAATCTGTCCCTAGTGATATATCTCCTTTAATAAGACATATCAAGCAGAGATCAGACTAATATAAATCAGTTACTGTCAGGTAAACATAACCATTAAGGAAATTTTTATTTTTTTGCAATTTTTAATTTAAAGGCAGCAGTGGCTGACTAACCAGGGATAGGCAGAGGCAGAAGGCATGAGTTAATGTTAGAATTTAGTAATGTAAGCCAGCATCAGACAGGGGACCCCATTAGTCTGAATCTTTGTTTATATGGTAGTTATATTTTCTTACTGGGTGATTAAGACCATGCAAGTCTTAATCAAAATGACTAAGAATTATATTTTGGAGGTCAATAATGGCTCTGTAGAAGAGACTTTTAGGGACCTGTGAGGAGTTCTAGGACTCTCAGCATTGTCATCTGCTAGGAAAAGTCAAGGTTGTGCTGACAAAGTGGGCTTCCCTTTTTTGGGAAGCCTAGAGAAC